>NC_064626.1:867873599-868187415 GCF_023864275.1 Schistocerca cancellata | reverse complement strand
CAGCATAAAGTTCTGTCTCTTTAGATTTAATGCCACTCCTATCACTTATAAGTGTCCCTGCAAAAAGCTGCCTGTCAGGTCAAACTCTGTAATGTAATATTGTACTGGCAGTTGTGGCCAAGCAGTTCTAGGTGCTTCAATCTGGAACCACACTGCTGCTACACTCGCAGGTTTGAATCCTGCCTCGGGCAAGGTGTGTGTGATGTCCTTAGGTTAGTTAGGTTTAAGTACTTCTAAGTCTAGGGGACTGATGACCTCAGATGCTAAGTCCCATAGTGCTTAGAGCCATTTGAACCATTTTTTGTAATAGTGCAAAAACATTGGGGAAGACTGTGTAAATGGAAAGATAAAGGAGAGTATCTATGATTCTACATGAAATTCAAGTTACCATTAAATACTGAAACTTTCTTAATTAAGTAAAAGATTTTAAACCTTAAATATAATGTTCACTGAATTTGCAGTAAGCTTTATACAGGGTGTTAAAAAAAAGTGTTCCATATTTTAAGAGGTGGTAGTATGGACAAAAATAAGACAAAAATGTCCTATAAGCATAGCCTGTAAAGTGCATACCTTAAGAGCTATGAGTACTTGTTCATCTTCACTACTGTGAAACAAATATTTTCTACTGCAAGCTCTTTTCTATTTTTAAGAACCTAAAGAATAAAGTAAAAAATGAGTAAACAAATGAGAACACATTATTCCATTAATGTGAAAGAGTAGAGCTTCTAATGTAATCAGCTTAATACTGCATATGATCTGCACTTGAAGGCCATCACTAAAGAAAGTGCCTAGTATGGTGTCCATTCATAGTTAGGCATGCTTTCATCCATTGTCATAGGGAATCACATACTTTGTGAAAAAGATTGCTGAATAATTATGCAGATGAATTTTCAGCATACAGGACAAGGTCTCGATGGTTGCTTCCATTTGCCAGTCCATAACAGAAAGTCATTTCCTATGTGGATAATATGCTTCCATTAAGCTGGTAAGTGCCAAAATAAAACTGCAATGTAAAAGCACTTCACAAATGTATCAAAATGGGAAATGGTTCCATTATAACTAATCTGTGGGCTACACTAACAAATTTTTACTGCATGCTGTAACCATGGATAGTAACAGAGGAATGTGCCCTCATTTGTTACCTGTCTTCAGTATGGCACTAACAATAGCAAACAGGTTGCAGAAGAGGAGAAGTGTTTCACAGCAGCAAAGATGAACGAGTGCTCATAGCTCTTAAGGTATGCATTTTAGAGCCCAGGTTTACTTAACATTTTTGTCTTGTTTCAGTGCATACTACCACCTCTCAAAATATGGAACGCTTTTTTTTTTAATGCCCTGCACATTTATACCACCAGACAGCTAAGCAGTTTGGCATCTAAAAAGAATAATTTAACAGTTGATTTGAAATGATACAAACAATATGTAATACCAATACTTAACTTTGTCATAGGAAATAAATTTTGGGTGTTCAATGGTGAAACATTCATTGAAGGAAGCCCTCAGCCCATTACAGCACTTGGCTTACCTGCATCTCTTACACATTTAGATGCAGCCATGGTATGGGGTAAAAATGGAAAAACATTCTTTTATAGGTAAGTTTTGCTTGAACTGCATCCTTCATTTCTTTATCACTTATAAAATTTCATTTTTGTAAAAGTATTTTGTGTAGAAAGAAAACTTTTCTAGTTTAATGATAACATAGATGTTAACAGAACTTCTGCAGTTTAAGAGACCCATTAACCCTTTTTATATTTTGGATTGTAGTAGCATAGATGAAAAATATGTAATGGTCCAAATAAAATAATATTACAATAAAGTAACTATGAGTGAGAATGAAACATTGCCTCTTATTGCCATTAGGGAAGTAATTCCAGAAATATGAAACCTATCAAAGTACTCCACAGAAAAGAAAAGGCTAGATGAGACATACTAGACAAATGAGAAAAATAGAATGGAAGCAATAAAAAATAATAATTGACATTTAATATTGTATTCATCCTCACCAACTGTAGTCATGTAAAACAAAATAATAAGCAACCTATTCCATGGTCATGTAATTCATGATGAACCAGATGACCATGGCATTTTGCTTATGCATCTTATGGTTGACTCTCACAAATAATACAATAATTCTCTGAAGAAGAGCACAGAGTGCCTGAAACCAGATTAAGTGCTTGTTGTTTCATTATATATTGGCATTTAAGTTCAAGAGTAGTTGGCAACATATTATAGACATCTAATGTTTAAGTGTCAGGCAATTTGCGGCGAAGACAACTGTAATAAAACAAAACATCTTATATAATTTTTTAACTGAAATACAAATCAAGGAATTAAGGATGATACAGGAACTAGAATCGAGGGTATCAAAGCAAAATAAGAAATTCTCTACTAAAATCTTAAATTTTTCTTTATAGAGGGAGATTCAAGAGTTCTGCCTCAGTTTAATTCTTGCACTGATGTGAAGATGAATGATACAGATATTAGTGTTAGTGGCAGTGAGAAACAACTAAAATCACCCAAATTAAATAAAGCTCAAGGGCCTGATGGATCTACTATGTAAATCTACACACAATTTACAACTGATTCAGCCCTCTTTTATATGTAATATACTATAGGATCCACAAATAAAAAAATTGTGCCCAGGAACTGGAAGAAGCACAAGACAATCTTGACTACAAGAAGGGTAGCAGAAATGATCCACAGTACTAATTCAGTATCATTATCATCCATCTGCAGCATAAGCTTAGAACACATTTTGACACATATTTTATGATGTATCTTGAACAGAATGAACTCCTCCATCTCAAGCAGCATGTATTTCCTAGAACATCTGTCGTACAAAATCTCACATTCACTTTTCTTATATGGCATTCTGAAAGTCCTGGATCATGGCAATCAGAAGGGTGAAGTATTTCTTGGCTTCCGAAAAGTGCCTGACCCAATATCATGCAATATCATGACAACTCTTATTAACAAAAGTATGATAATTTGGGATGTCAAATGAAATTTATGATGATTGAGTATTTCTTGGTAGGGACAATGCAGCATGTTATCTGTGATTTAGAATAATTGACAGATGGTGAAATAACTTCAGGCATGCCACAGGGAAGAATGCAGGTCCATTCCTGTTCATATTTTATATTAATGGTGTGATAGACAGTGTTAACATTAACTTCAGAATTTGCAAATGATGCAGTTATGTATAATGAAGTTACACCTGAAAAGTCAGATTCTGATAATATTTTAAAGTGGTGCAAATATTGGCCACCTGCTTTAAATGTTCAGAAATGTGAAATTGTACATTTCACAAAATACAAAAATGTGATACCTTACAACTACAATATCAATTGGAATCAGTCAACAGGTACTAATTTCTAGGTGTACCAATCTGTGGAAATACGAAATAGTTTGGTTACATAGATAAAGTAGGTGGCAGTCATCAGTTCATTGTTAGGGTACTGGGATAGTGGAATCAGTCTAAAAAGGATATGGCTTACAAAGTGCCAGTGTTGTATTTTACTGTTATGTAATCCATAGGGGCCCTTCTGATGTTTGTATTTGATGTAGGTTGTTAAAAGTATAGTTAGTTTCTCTGTTTTGGTGGTCTATGCTACTTTTCTTCTTTCAGTCAGTCTTATTACCTAATGTGACTGTATACTCTACTCCAAGAATAGTTATGGGCCCAGGAGTGATGATAAAAAGATAGAAAATGGCATTAGTGTCAATTAGCTCTTCTAGAACTCACCTGCATGGCATAAACAAAACATTTGCCAATACTGACCAGGTACTTTTGAGGAATGCATCTGGAAAACATTAACTAAGGCTGAGCTGCATTTGTGAATTCCAATGACAGAAAATTTGTTCTTTTAACAACACTTAGACAATTTGTGAACTGTGTAGAGATTACGGGAACAAACACAGCATTGAGAAACTAAGTGGAGAGAATTGTGCTTCCTGGTCAACCACATGAAAATTATTTTTCAGCTGTTTATAAGAATATTTTAGTTGAAAACATAACTTTAACTGATGGCAGAAAAACAGAAAGCTGTGGGGAAACGTACATTAAGGGCAAAACTAATTGACAATGAAGGTACGGTTAAAGAATTTGTAATTAAAAATTTATTATTGTTGCCTGAGATCAGCCATACAATCTTCTACATCTGCAAATACTGTGAGGTGCATGGCAGAGGCTACATCCCGTTGTACCAGTTTTTGGGGTTTCCTCCTATTCCATTCACGTATGGAGCGTGGGAATAATGATTGTTTGAATGCCTCTGTGTTTGCAGTAATTATTCTAATCTTTTACTCTAATCCCTATGTGAGCGATACATAGGGGGCTGTAATATATTCCTAGAATAATCATTTAAAGCTGGTTCCTGAAACTTTGTTGACAGACTTTCTCAGAATAGTTTACTTCTATCTTCTAGGGTCACTTTAACACCCTCCCACACAGTACATAAACCTATGACCATTCATGCTGGCCTTCTCTGTATACATTCAATATTGTCTGTTAGTCCTATCTGGTACAGGTCCCACACACTTAAGTTATTTTTAAGCAATCTCCTTCATAGATTGGCTGCACTTTCCCAGTATTCTACCAATAAACCAAAGTCACCACATGCCTTACCAACAACTGAACATATGTGATTATTCCATCTCATACCTCTACAGAGTGTTACTTACACCCAGGTATTTGTATGAGTTGTACAATTCAAACAAAGGCTCATTGCTGTTATAGTCACAGGATACCACAATTTTTTCATTTTGTAAAGTACACAATTCTACATTTCTGAACATTTAAAGCAACTTAACAATCTCTGCACCACTTCAAAATCTTATCCAGATAAGACTGAATATTTATGCAGCCTCTTTCAGATATCCATTATAAATAATGCACCACTTCAAAATCTTATCCAGATAAGACTGAATATTTATGCAGCCTCTTTCAGATATCCATTATAAATAATTGCATCACTTCCAAAAAGCCTGATTTTACTATTAGTATTATCTTCAAGGTCAATAATAATCAACATGAACAGAAAGGGTAACAACCCACTTCCCTGGGGCACTCCCAGAGTTACTTCTACCTCTGATGATGACTGTCCACCCCAGATAACATGCTACATCTTCCCAACCAAAAAGTCCTCTATCTAGTCACAAATTTCACTTGATACCCCATATGATCATACGTTTGACAATAATGTGTGGCACTGAATCATATGCTTCTCAAAAATCAAGAAATACTACATGACTGTCTTGATCCAAAGCTTCCAGTAAGTCTTGCATGAAAAGTGTGATTTGAGTTTTTAAACGATTCATGTTTTCAAAATCCGTGCATTGACGAGGTCATTCTCTAGACGATGCCTCATTATGTTTCAGCTAAGAATATGTTCTAAGATTCTGTAACAAATTGATGTCAAGGATATTGGATGGTAGTTTTGTGATTCATTTCTACAAATCCATCTTGTAGACAGATGTGACCAGTGCCTTCTTCTAAGAACAGGGCATTTCCCCCCAATGGATCTATGATAGTTTATAGTTAGAACAGGGGCTAACTCAGTCACAAATTCAGTATAGATCTGACAGGACCTAGAGCTTTGTTCAATTTCAATTTCAGCTGTTTCTCAACACCACTGACACTAATATGATTTCATTCAGCTTTCCAGTGGTGTGAGGATTAAACTGGGGCAATTCTCTTGGATTTTCCTTTGTAAAGGAACATTTGAAAATTGAGTTAAGCATTTCAACTTTTACATTCCTATCCTCAATTTCAGGTCCTGTATCATTCACAAGGGACTGGACACTAACTTTGGTACCACTAACAGCCTTTACACATGACCAGAATTTGATTGGGTTTTGTGAAAGATCACTTGACAATATTCTGTTATGACAGTAATTGAAGGCATCTTGAATTTCTCTCTTGACAGCCAAATGTGTTTCATTCAGTATCTCTCTATTTATAGATGTACACTTTGTTTTACTCCTATTGTGCAAAAATCTCTGTTTCCTTAGAAGAACTTTACAGTGACTGTATACTATGTAGGTTCCCTCCCATTATGAAATATTCTACTAGGTACATATATATTCAGTACATGGTCAACTATTCTTTTAAAATTGAGCCAGAGTTCCTCTAAATGCTCCTGCCCTATGCTGAAAGTTTCAGGTTTCTCACTGAGATAAGACACTACCGATTTTTTATCTAATTTAGTGAACATATATATCTTTCTGCTTGTTTTAGTTGTACTTTATAGTTTGGTAATCATTGTTGCCACAACCGCATCATGGTCATTGATACCATTTTCAATGCAGACATCCTCAAATAGGTCAGGTCTATTTGTTGATATTAGATCCAAAATATTTCCTTAATGAGTGGGGTTCCTAACTATCTGTTCTAGTTAGTTTTCAGAGAAAGCATGTAGTAAAGTTTCATAGTATGTCTTATCAAAGCAACCACAACAAAATTGTAATTTTCCCAATTAATTGTTGGATGATTGAAGTCTCCACCAATGATTACAGTATGATTGGCAAACTTACATACAAGTGAACTGAGGTTTTCTCTAAAGTTTTTGGTTACATCAAGAGATGAGTCTGGTGGGCGAGGATCGAATTATTGTTTTATGCCCACCCCTGATACTGAGCCTTGTTGAAACAATCTCACGTGCAGCTTCAATTTCTACCTCTGTAGACATGCATTTCATGTTTACTCTGTCAAATAAACCACCTCAATTTCCCATTTGCCTACCCTTTTGAAATACATTTAAATTTTTCCCAGAAATCTCACTACCATCAATTTCAGATTTCAGCGAGCTTTCTGTACCTAGTATTGTGTGAGCTGCACTGCTTTTCAAGAGCACTTCAAATGCTGGCACTTTGTTGTGAATGTTTGGCAGTTTACCATGAGGACTTTAATACTCTCACCTGTGTGACGCATTTCTTTTAATCTTCCATTGATGCTTTTGGGATTCCTACAGCTATCTATCTAATCTAAAAAACACTTGTGTGCACTCCACACACAGTCATCTACCAGCAGCAGCGCCAGATGTGTAGTGCACATCTGTCCCATTAAGGGGACCCTACAGTTCTCTACCCTATGGTTCAAGTCCATGAAATTGCAGCCTAGCTTGTCACAGAACTTTTGAAGTCTCTGGTTCAGTCCTTCCACTCAACTCAGAACCAAAGGCCCATGATCACATCAAGGGACAATGCTGCAAATTGTGAGCTTTTTTGATACTCCACGTGCAAGGCTTGTCTTCTCAGTCTTCTCTACCAGTCACTGGAATGAGCCAAGAATGACCTTGGATTCCATACAACAGGCACCATTTGTTCCATGTGCACCACAGTCTGCAGTTGATTGCACTCTGTTCCCTCAATGGCTGCTGGAATAGCCCATTCAGCATGCTGAATGAGGCTCCCAGGCATGCACACTGAGTGCACCTGATGTTCTTTCTTGTCCCTTGCTGCCATTTCCGTAAGGGTACCATCATTCACCATATATTTGAACTGCTGATGATCAATGGACCTCTACTCTTATGTGTTTGCCTCCCCCCATCACCAGACAAAACAGGCTTCCCCAAAACAGGTGAAGTGAGTCCCACTCGCTCAGTTTCAGTTTCAGTGAAAGACAGCACCTCAGACTTGTTCATTAGGGGGATTGATACAACACCCTTAGCCCTCTCTGGTCACTGTCCACCTTGTACAGTACACCTAGCTCTACCATTGACATGCCACTAAGTCAAGTGGATGAGTAATGACAAATCCTGTACTATCTGTAGAGGAGACAGGATCTATGGGAGAAGATAGTACTTAAGGTACCTTTGGTTTAGGTATCATAGGAACTTGACTCTTGGTAGCTCCTCCAATACATTGAGTCCTAGCAGCTGCCAATCATTCAACAGTAGTCAGGGCAATTTCAAGCTGCTTACAAGCATCAGCCAACTCATCCTGTGTGTGAGAACAGCATTCATTGTGATGCTGCATTTTGGTTGGTGCAGTGTATTACAAAGCAGTGAACAAATAACTTAAAATTAAGCCCACTCATTATCTTTTAGCCTGTTGAACTAAAAAGTTCCTAACTCCTTATAAGAATTGAAGCAAATACACAAAATGAGATTTCTAAGGCAACACAAAAACCTATGGTAAAAACTACTAGTTTCCTGAAATGTTTTGTGTTAATTATAGTTGTTAGCAAACTAGAAAACAGAGTTGCAGATAATATATAGAGATATTCCTATTTAAAGGAAAACTATATGTAACATAATATGTTAGAAAATCTGCTACAGTAACTAAATCACAAACACTGATTTGCTACAAATTGCTTGTAGATTTTGCAAAGGATAGCTTCTGAAAATTCTCAAAAATGCATGTTTATTTGCTTTGATATACGATAAAGTTCAGTGGTGATCTATTCTTTGGCAGAACTGTGAACCACAACAAAAATATAGTTCAGTAATCATCCAAAAATTCTCAAAATAACCTATTTTTTAGATAATTATACAATGAAATTAGAGAATGATTGTTCTGAAAGAGCATAGGACTACTGATCTCACAAATTTTAAAAGAGCGCAATTAAGTTTTAACCTACAAATAATGATAACAACAATAATAATAATTTTATCATTCAGCCATTTCAACAGTAGACAATGTCACACATATAATAAAATACAACTAATAATTTAAAAGAAACAAAAGGCTTGTTGTTAATGTCATAATATTATATTATAGCCGAAATACTCATTTATGTCATAGAATGGGTGGGTAACTAAGCAGTCATACATTATTTGTTTGAATGCTTTTTCAGGTAATTCTTGTACAGATTGTGCAATCTTACTAAATAATTTGTGCCCTTTGAGTTCATAGCTGTTCAGAGATTTTGACAATCTGTGGTATGGAGTATAAATGCTATTCTTCCCTCTTGTATTGTAACAATGTACATTTTCTCTATGTTTTTCTTCCGGTAACTTCTTTTTTGTGCACTTTAAAATGTAGTATATGTATTGGTTTATTACAGTCGTGATCTTCTGTTCAAAAAACAGTGGTTTTAGGTATGCCTTATAAGAAGAACTAGTTTTCTTCTACAGTATTAAGAAAATTATGCTGTTCTAACATACTTTTTGGGTACACAATTTATAAGTTGCCTTAACATATAGATTACTCTTGACAACTTACCACTAATATATTGAACATGATAACCCCAAGATAGTTTAGCATCTAAATATACCCTCAAAAACTTAACACAGCACCTGACAGAAGCTTGCCTTTTAGACTAGAAACCATGTGCTGTGTTTTGTTATCTTTCAGTAAGAAGCTATTTGCCTTAAACCAGTTAGATGTTTGATCCATTGTCTTCGCAACACAACATAAGGCTGTTTCATTCAATGCCATAGAATTTCATTTTTTCCAGAGATGGTCTGCACTCTACACATTCAAAAGCTTTACTTACTGTTCACAAAAAGTGACTTGAACAAAGCCCTTATCCTCAAATACTTGTGTGTATTTGACTACAGGGTCTATGACTACAGGGTCTATAGCAGCAACAGTTGACAACCATTTCCTAAAACCATACTATGATTCACTAATTATTCCTATATTTTCAAAGTAGACAGATAACTATTGATAAATTACACATTCCAGAACTTTAGAAAAAGGCTGCGACTATGGAATTCGGGCTGTAACTTGATGATGAATTAGTATCTCCTTTTTTATATACTGGAACTATCCTAGACACTTTCAGCTCATCAGGAAAATATACCTCAGATATACACTTGTTTATACAATATGTCAAAGGACACACAATACAATTTAGTACTTTCTTTAATATGTTGCAACATATGGCATATATATCTACACTGTCTGATAGTTTTAGTTGTTTTATTATTCTTGGGACGAGGCTAAGCAAGGCCTCAGAAAAGGCACATACCTGCATTAGCTGGTGGTTTACAAACATTTTTTGAAAGAATCCCTGATAAATTAATATCAGATTTGACAATAGCATTCCCTACTCCTTAACTGATTTAATAAAATATTCATTGAATTTTTGGAGAGATATATTAACTTTATGAGTGTATCACGTCACTCGTAAATGTTCAAAATTTTGCATTTTATCACAGAACAAATAAATACTGATACAACCAATGAAAGGCTGCACAGAAATTATTCAAACAGTAAAATATGCGACTTTATAACTTTAAATTGGCACATGATCTTGTACACATGGTCTCACATGAAGGAAAATTCCTAAGTTAGGTTTAACGTATGAATAAATGTGCATATTGCATGGATTTTTCACTTAGGAGATTCTGTGTACACTTCCCACACTTCCACACTGGCATGCCAAAGAAGAACACTGCTGCATGAGCTTATCTCAATCACAATTCCTAAAATGTTCAGCACCAACAAAGCATGTCTTCTGCCTATTGTAACTAACAATGCAATCTTATCTGTGAGGCAGCTATTGAAATGATAGAAAGGGTATTTTCTAAAATGAAGGTTGTGAGATCTATGACAAATCTGTAAGACTGCAGATTAAAACGCAACAGAAATGTAAAGCTATATGCAGATGACAGAATAATGATAAACATATTGAGAAATAATAAATTTAACTCAAAATCACTAGACTTGTGGGATTGTTGAATGATGTATGTCAATAAGAGTACAGTCAACAGCATGATAACAAATGAAATAGTCCTGGGGTTAGACTGTGAAAAAGGTGACATAAACCCATGTGATGACAGGTGGGAATGAAACCAGGTTTCCTGGTGATAAGTGTTATGGTGAAGATAAAATTCTTCTCTATCACATGTTTATTGGTAGATGCCTTACCTTTCATAGAGGATTTGACCAGTGGAAAAGTTGTTACAATATCATCAAAATTTAATGAGAATCATTGGAATGAAGGAAACAGCACATTTTAAACTCAAATATTATCCCATTTGTCAAATACTTGAAGCATTCACTGATGCTGTCTGGGCTACTTGTGTAGTTGATTGTAAAAGTATTACCAGATATGTGATAATATTGGCAAGATCTTGAATGTAATGGCAGGGCTTGAAACATACTGCAACTGCATTAACAACAATGGAAACAGAATATGTGTCAGTGGTAGCCTGTCGAAGGGTAGTGGTATGGATGAGAGAATTATTAAAGTGCTTACATCTTAAATAAATGAAATGCAATAAATGAAGTCAACATAAGTGTATGTTCTCATAATCAAGCAGCATTATACACTCCAAGAATCATACAGATAAAATGAGAGCAAAACATATTGCTGTAAAACACCATTTCACCATGTAGAAAGTAATGGATGGAATGATGACATTTGATACATTTAAAGAGGTAAAAGTCAGGCAGACTTGTTAACAAAGCCACTGAATAAGAATATTAATGGATATCATTATAGGAATATTTTACACAATGAGAATAATTCATAATGATATACATGATTAAGGTTGATTTTTAGACACCATTTTGAGGGTGGAGTGTTGAGAATTAAACAAGTGAATAGCAGCTCCTTTATTTGTTTGATTTTTGTGACTGGATTATCTTTGACATTGCTGTTGTTTAAAAAGACAACAAAGAATGAGAAAGCTCTGTTTATGTTAAATAGTGTAGATAGTTATTCTGTTTTAGTGGTGAATGCTGTCTTCTTTCAACAAATACTAATGTATTTAATACAACTGTACATTCTGCTCGAATGTAACCCAGATAGCACAGTAAGCCGGTTTCAGACTTGTTTCCAGATGTAAAGTTCAAGTATATAAGCTTGATCAAAGCTGGAATATTCAGGTCTGTTAGTTGGATTCAAGCTTGAAACAAACATCAAATTTGGAATTTGGCAGAGTTCAAGCTATATTTCAAGCTTGACTTATCAAGATTGGCTCCAGCTGTATCTACACATGTGGAATACAGCCTGGTATTTACAGTTTGTTTTAAGCTATATAATTATTAATCTGAATTTATTGAACCTAATTAATTAAATAAATATCAGGATGGAAATGGTGTGAAAAAATTATCAAGACATTTATGTTTAAAAATTTTTATTTTCAAAGTGTTTAAAATTGTTTTATTTGAAAATTTAATTATTCTGACGCCCCTCTGGCCCCAGCACACAGACCAGAGCAGGACCAAATTTCGCTGACTTCTGCTGGTATAATGATCCTGTAACAGGTAAAAGAAAATGTTAGCCACACCTAAACATAACAAATGTAAAAAGTTGAAACTGTACAACCTAAATATGAAAAGTAATGTTACGCTTATTATGAATATGCTTAACTTTTGCCAAGCATGAGTCACAAGAAATTTTGCGTCCATCACCACAGAAAGAATTAACAGCTTCAACAAAATCTCTCAAGACTGATGGCGTAATAACAGACTGCAACTCTGATTTTACTGTTGCCCCAACTTTAAGACTTCTTTGACTTGAATTTTTTGAGCATGTTTACTTTGTGCAAGAGTGTCATACTAACGGGAAGAAATTTCATATTACCGCAATTGAAGAGCAGTCAAAGCTACGTACATATAAAAAAATGACACCTATGTAGTGACTGGTTCTTCATGTACTTTTTCCCGTTCACCATGTCATTACTATATGTATTCACAAAGAAACTTTTCGCACTTCACGGTTATTCATTCATGGTGTGACACACGGGAGTACTTACAAGTAAACAAATGTAATAGGGCGACATATATAAAAAGGCGAGATTTTAAAAATAACATTAAGTTTTAATTTATTGGTGCCACGTACTAGAGAGCTAGTTTAAAATGATCTCTTTTTGCTGAACAACTTGTAATATGTATTCTTAGCTGGTAGTCCATTTCACTTTCATCCAGGCTCAATTTTTCTACGTAAAAGAATATGATATTTCTTTATGTTACGTAATAGTATTTAACATTTGTAATATTAACGTACCACTAGAGAAAAATGCACCAACATACCTGTAATACACTATATATCCTCTTCAGACCTGGTGTAGCGGTAAGGCACGAGACGCCACACACTTACCGAACTATTTTCCAGTATAAAACAAACTTCACAACAGTTAACAATCATTAATACGTGTCACAAAGGTAAAATGGCTGTAAACTGAGCAGAGTCAGTGCAAGGCTTATAAACGCTTGTGGCACTTCCCGTGGACATCTATGGAAGCTATGCTGCATGCACATCTGCTGTACAGCCTTCCAGGGAAATTACAGTTTATTTCAAGCTTGGGAAAATTATTTTAATTCGAGCTAAATTTTTACAGCTTGATGTAAACTGTGTAACAGGTTGATTTTTCAATCTTGAATTTTCAACTGAACCTAAACTCAATATCCACCCTGAAATAAGCTGTGTAACAGGTTGATTTTTCAATCTTGAATTTTCAACTGAACCTAAACTCAATATCCACCTTGAAATAAGCTTGAGTGCTAGCTGGGAAGCAGTTGATTAGTGTACCATAAGTGGAAGTGCAGTAGCCTTTTTCATATCAGCTGCTTTTCTGCTAATCCTGTATTATCCCATGTTATTGGTGCTTACATGTGATGAAAATGGCTACTGAACAGCTTGTTATCAATTTAGCCAAAATGGCAAAAACAGTGTGGATGACCATAATTTCAGAAACCTGGCAGGTAGCATATAAAAACAGTAGCTCCAAGGTAATCAGATGGAACAGTTATATACAAATAAACCCAGAAACTATAGCCAAAGCATTTAATGGCTATGCAATTAAATGTACTGTACACAGAAATATTAACAAAGGATATATCAATTCTAACAGAAAGTGCTATAAATGTTTTACTAGAGAAAAGATATCCACTAAATAATTCCATATACCAGTTCCCAACAAGTAAGGAAGAAGTAACAAGAATCATAGATAAGTTGAAAAACATGAAGACCATGGACATCTATGGTATCTCAAATAGGATTATCAAAATGTCATCTAAATTTATTGTTAAACAGCTGATCAATATGATTAATGAAGCCATCTCAGAACGATTGTATCCTGAGAGTACAAAAATTGTGAGGCTGTTACCACTGTACAGAAAGGATAACTCTACAAAACCTTGAAGCTACTGACCTTGTGACAGTGTTCCCTGCTTTATTTCTTCATTGATTGTTCTCAGTGTTGAGGTACTGCTTTGCTACATTGGCTGAAAAATGGGTTGTGGAAGTACAACACTGACTGCTTTAAATGATTTAGCTGACAGGTACACATTTGCATTTCACAGTACTTTACTTTCACTGTTCACAAACCCCCAGTAATACACAGTTATGTGGCCAGTGCACTATTGTTTAACTTTTGATAAGGCTCATTAGTAGATTGCAGGCAAACATCCACATACTGCTACAATAGTTTCCTGTTAAACATCTACAAGCAGTAAAAGCCTAACCACATAGTTCACATTTCTTGAAGAATAAAAAGGTACATATGGAGCAGACACTGTCATTGTTTTAACTCACGGCCTAATTGTGTAACTCTTATGTCACAGTTAAGTTGAAGCATTGTTGTTGTCCTAATCAACACAGGTTTCTCATCTGAAACTCAGCCGTGGACTGACCGTCTCAGGACCAAAAATCGGGCCCTTCTGTATCCTCGCAATAATAGGTGGCAAAATTATGTATTGTTTGAAGTTAAATTTACAGGAATTACAATTGAAACTTAACTCATTAAATTAACTGAATACATTGAAAAATTGGTTCTTTTTAACAGTTTCTTCTACTACAAGGGTTAGGCCAAATTATTTGTTTAAATCATGAAATTAACAAATATAGTTATGCAAACAATACTTTTGACAAAACTGTTAATTACTTTGGAATTAATTAAGGGCTGGCTTTGCTAACACGTTTTTGAATAGAGTCAAATATATCCTTTAAGAATACTATTAGTTTTTCCTCCAAATGTTTACAGTTAGTAGAGAATTTATATTTGTTTATACATCAACAATAGAATTTAAGTTACAAATCAATCACTGATTTCACCCTATAATGAAATTATTAATTAGGAAAAATCAAAATAAATTATGAAATCAATTTCATATGTAAAACTAAGCACAAAATTAGATCTTACATTATATTCTTTAAAACTGAGGGTCAACCTTTCTCTTTCATGAAAATGCAGATTACCTTCACATATGTTAACGGTACTCAGGTAAAATTGAATAAATGAATTTAAGGAGACAGATGGCAAAACAAGAGGGGAAGTAAAAATATCCCCAATTGCTTTGTCACAACCTGTTTGTACTCTGCCATTCATATAAAAAGTCTTTGATCACTTTCTGTGTAACATTAATAAACTTCATTACACCATAGATCATCCTAAACAGAAGTCAAAATGGACTCCAGAAAAATAAATCCACTACTTCAGTAGCACATGAGTTTGTTGACTATGTACTACAGGCACATGAATTATCAAAAAGTAGAAATATTAGATGAGAAGAATAATAAATACTACTCATACATGAGAAAATTCCTACACAGTATGCATAAATGCACACTATTAAATGATAATTAATTGAAGCCCTCAGCTGCCGACAGGTGTTGTTGATATTTCTCAATGGGGACAGTTGAAAATGTGTGCCCTGGCCAGGACTCAAGCCCAGGATCTCCTGCTTACATGGTAGATGCTCTATCCATCTGAGCCACCAAGGACACAGATGAATAACGCGACTACCGGCACTTATCCCTTGCATGCTTTGCGTGAGACCCACATTCCCAACTGTCCACAATCTACATACCTAATAGATATGTGCCCATCCACTCATTACTCGCATACACTAAGGTGATGATTCCCATAAGAGTTTTGGAAACCTGTGTGCAATTCGCACAGATGAAGATTGATGACTGTGTAGCCTTTAACTATGTATGAAGATAGTAACTGCTCTTGAAAGAACAGATATCATTGATGACCATGCAGCTTCTCTAGAATAAATGATAATTAATTGAAACCCTCAGCTGCTGACAGGTGTTGTTACAAAAATTTGTACTGATAAATGCTCTCTGATTCAAACTGGTTGAACAATTTAAAGTAAATTATACAGCAGCTTCACAAGTTAGAAAATGTAATTTCAAAGATTTATCAAGGCTGCAAAACACAGTCAACATAAACTATAATGAGTTAATATTAAAAATCAATGAGAACAAACTTAAGCAAATAGCATGTGTAAAATTTCTGCTTTTCCACCTCTGTGATAGCTAAAAATGCACAGCACACATCTGTAACATAAGTAGTAAATTAAATTCAATGCGCTGTGCATTAGAGAAGTAGGCCAGATTTGTTTATACTGAACTCCTTAAAATGTTTTACTTTGCACTCCCTAAATCAGTTATGTCATATGGAATGAAAGTATGGGGATGCTCAGTGAATATAAAGAAGGTACTTAGCATACAGAAAAGGGTCCTCTGTATAATGACCAATGAGAAACACCAAACTATCCCTGCCGACCAAAATTCGAACAATAAAAAAATTGTGAAAACTAAATTGTAGAGTACACTTCATAGATGACATTTTACTGGTAAAATGACAAGGAATATATGCAGTAATACAACATGTGTCAATTGTAAGACATCTAATGGCTGAATAAATAAATAAATTAGTTGTAATTAGTAATTCATTTAGTTACAGTAGCTGCTTGTGCTATTTGGTGTATAATATAGCTCACTTCACAGCTCTGAAGGCTCTCCTTCTACATCTACGTCTACATCCATACTCCGCAAGCCATCTGACAGTGTGTGGCAGAGGGTACCTTGTATACCTCTGTCGGTTCTCCCTTCTATTCCAGTCTCGTACTGTTCATGGAAAGAAGGATTGTCGGTATGCCTCTGTGTGGGCTCTAATCTCTCTGATTTTATCCTCATGGTCTCTTCGCGAGATATACGTAGGAGGGAGCAATATACTGCTTGACCCTTCGGTGAAGGTATGTTCTCAAAACTTCAACAAAAGCCCGTACCAAGCTACTGAGCGTCTCTCCTGCAGAGTCTTCCACTGGAGGTTACTATCATCTCCGTAACGTTTTTGCGATTACTAAATGATCCTGTAACAAAGCGCGCTGCTCTCCGTTGGATCTTCTCTATCTCTTCTATCAACCCTATCTGGTACAGATCCTATACTGCTGAGCAGTATTCAAGCAGTGGGTGAACAAGCGTACTGTAACCTACTTCCTTTGTGTTTGGATTGCATTTCCTTAGCATTCTTCCAATGAATCTCAGTCTGGCATCTGCTTTACCGACGATCAACTTTATATGATCATTCCATTTTAAATCACTCCTAATGCCTACTCCCAGATAATTTATGGAATTAACTGCTTCCATTGCTGACCTGCTATATTGTAGCTAAATGATAAGGGATCTTTCTTTCTACGTATTCACAGCACATTACACTTTTCTACATTGAGATTCAATTGCCATTCCCTGCACCATGCGTCAATTCGCTGCAGATCCTCCTGCATTTCAGTACAATTTTCCATTGTTACAACCTCTTGATATACCACAGCATCATCTGCAAGAAGCCTCAGTGAACTTCTGATGTCATCCACAAGGTCATTTATGCATATTGTGAATAGCAACAGTCCTACGACACTCCCCTGCGGCACACCTGAAATCACTCTTACTTCAGAAGACTTCTCCATTGAGAATGACATGCTGCGTTCTGTTATCTAGGAACTCTTCAATCCAATCACGTAATTGGTCTGATAGCCCATATGCTCTTACTTTGTTCATTAAACTACTGTGGGGAACTGTATCGAATGCCTTGCGGAAGTCAAGAAACACAGCATCTACCTGTGAACCCGTGGCTAAGGCCCTCTGAGTTTCGTGGACGAATAGCGCAAGCTGGGTTTCACATGATCATCTTTTTCAAAACCCATGCTGATTCCTACAGAGTAGATTTCTAGTCTCCAGAAAAGTCATTATACTCAAACATAATATGTGTTCCAAAATTCTACAACTGATCGACATTAGAGATATAGGTCTATAGTTCTGCACATCTGTTCGACGTCCCTTCTTGAAAACAGGGATGACGTGTGCCCTTTTCCAATCCTTTGGAATACTACACTCTTCTAGAGACTTACGGTACACCGCTGCAAGAGGGGAGGGGGCAAGTTCCTTTGTGTACTCTGTGTAAAATCGAACTGGTATCCCATCAGGTCCAGCGGCCTTTCCTCTTTTGAGCGATTTTAATTGTTTCTCTATCCCTCTGTTGTCTATTTCGATATCTACCATTTTGTCATCTGTGCGACAATCTAGAGAAGGAACTACAGTGCAGTCTTCCTCTGTGAAACAGCTTTGGAAGAAGACATTTAGTATTTCGGCCTTTAGTCTGTCATCCTCTGTTTCAGTACCATTTTGGTCACAGAGTGTCTAGACATTTGGTTTTGATCCACCTACCGCTTTGACATAAGACCAAAATTTCTTAGGATTTTCTGCCAAGTCAGTACACAGAACTTTACTTACAAATTCATTGAACACCTCTCGCATAGCCCTCGTCACACTGTATTTCGCTTCGCATAATTTTTGTTTGTCTGCAAGGCTTTGGCTATGTTTATGTTTGCTGTGAAGTTCCCTTTGCTTCCGCAGTAGTTTTCTAACTCAGTTGTTGAACCACGATGGCTCTTTTCCATCTCTTACGATCTTGCTTGGCACATACTCATCTAACGCATATTGTACGATGGTTTTGAACTTTGTCCACTGATCCTCAACACTATCTGTACTTGAGACAAAACTTTTGTGTTGAGCCATCAGGTACTCTGTAATCTGCTTTTTGTCACTTTTGCTAAACAGAAAAATCTTCCTACCTTTTTTAATATTTCTATTTACAGCTGAAATCATCGATGCAGTAACCGCTTTATGATTGCTGATTCCCTGTTCTGCGTTAACTGTTTCAAATGGTTTGGGTCTGTTTGTCACCAGAAGGTCTAATATGTTATTGCCACGAGTTGGTTCTCTGTTTAACTGCTCAAGGTAGTTCTCAGATAAAGCACTTCAAAAAATTTCACTGGATTCTTTGTCCCTGCCACCCATTATGAACGTTTGAGTCTCCAAGTCTATATCCGGCAAATTAAAATCTCCACCCAAAACTATAACATGGTGGGGAAATCTACTCGAAATATTTTCCAAATTATCGTTCAGGTGCTCAGCCACAACAGCTGCTGAGCCAGGGGGCCTATAGAAACATCCAATTACCATGTCTGAGCCTGCTTTAAACGTGACCTTCACCCAAATTATTTCACATTTCGGATCTCCGTCAATTTCCTTCGATACTATTGCACTTCTTATCGCTATAAACACACCTCCCCCTTCACTGTCCAGCCTGTCTCTGTGGTATACATTCCAATCTGAGTTTAGGATTTCATTACTGTTTACGTCTGGTTTCAGCCAACTTTCTGTCCCTAGTACTAGTGGGCATTGTGACCATTTATTAATGAGAGCAGTTCTGGGACCTTTCTATAGATGCTCCTGCAGTTTACTATTAGCACATTCATAGAAAATGATACGTAAATGTATAAATAGTGCTGTAACTGGTACTACACTGATATGCCATACAAGTCACAGTTCATTATTGCCCTGCCAAAGTTATTGTCCATACCATGTTACCAGAACCAACATTTTCTTTGTATCTTGAAGATCATTAGAGTATTGAGATGAATGTAGTTCATTAACAAGACTGAACACCTTACTTTGTATTTCAGTGGCGATCAGTACTGGAGGTTCAATGAAACAACCAAACTCATGGATCCAGGCTATCCTAAGAACATCAGCAGATGGAGGGGAGTTCCCCAGAACTTAGATGCTGCTATGACATGGACAGATGGTAAGCTCAATATTAACTGAAGGTATTTTTATTAGTCGACTAGGCAAACTGAAGTCCCAGCTAGGACAGTAAAATGATCATACTTACACCCCAGAAAGAGAGAGGGAGATCAAGACAGTAAACCTGTATGCTCTGATGTTCTTGCAAATAAAGTGGTACCAAATACTAAACATTTAGCAGCAACTAAACATTGATCATCACTTTCATTCAATAATACTCTACACACACTTTCTATGCAAGCCTGTATTCACAGTATATTGTGTGCTAATCAGTTTGTCTGAATAAACCACTAGCCATTTGAATCTCAGTGCTTCAGTATGTCATATTTCATTATGTTACTCATCCGATCAACGTTTATATATTAGAGGGTATGTAATTTGGTTATAGCCATTGAGCATATATGAGTGATTAAACACACATGTGACATGAGAACACACATACACATTGCAACATACCTGCTCAAAATATTGTCACGACAATAAATAATAATAAAATTTAGTCATTTGAAGTTATTCATTTACAAGTGCTTCAGGGGTAGACAAAGCTCATTTGTAAGTCTGATTTCGATTTTAGAACCACAAATGTCACATTATAATCAACAACCTTTTATGTGCAGTTGTTGAAAAGTGCCATCATTCACCTCTGTTCACTACAAAAAAAGTTCTAAACTCTTTCTGCTGGAGTACACTGCAGTATGTGAATGGAAAATCTTTAAATAAAATTTGAACTTCACATATAAGTTTACTTGTATATTCTTCTATATTCTTAACTGGTGCTGCACAAAATTAACTTCCATACATTGTGACAGATCTCAGTGAAAACGAAGTTAATCAATAACTCCCATGCAAACAAGCTGCTGAAGTATATAAATTGTTTTAACAAATTTAACAAATACAAGTATTATTGATGGTAGTAACAATGTGGAAAAGATAGATTGCTACTCACCACATCAGGTGATAGACAAAATTAGAAGAATACTGTAAATATTTAAACTTTTGGACAACATTCTTCCTCAGAAGTAAAGCTCTAACACAGTCACACATTGGCAACAACAACAACAACTACTACTACTACTACTCACACACGCATAGCTAATGTCTCCGGGCACCAACACCTGACTATGACTGTGTCTGACATGAACAGCAATACGCTGGCTTGGGTGGTGGGGTAAGGAGGAGATGTGGGGTGTAAGAGCAGGGTAAGGATAGAGAAAGAAGGTACTGCTACCTTGGGAGCATGCAGGAATATGTTGGGGGCAGGATAGAGCTTCTAGGTGTAGCATCAGGAGGCTGTGTAAGGGACGGAAGTGGGAAAGGGAGGGGAGAGCTTTAGAGAGGATGAAATGATTTTTAAGTACATTGGTGGGATAGAAGGTACGTTTGTATACTGTAGTGAGAGTAGGGGAAGGGGCAGGTAGATGGAGGACAGACACTAGTGAATGTTGAAGCCAAAGGCACTACGAGGACAAAGCATTTGTTGCAAGGAGAGCTGCCTCACATGCAAACCAGAAAAGCTGCTGTTAGTATGAAGAATCCAGTGGCACAGGCTCTGAAGTAGTCCTGAGTGGTACTGACTCGTGATGGGAGTACTCCTTTGTGGTCAGACTACGGGTATGGGGGGGGGGAGATGGTAGGTGATTGGGGAGACAAGCAGGGTTGTCACAAGTTCTTGAAATCAGGGAGCATCATGGAATTTCAAATGTGTCTGGGAAATCAGGGAAATATCAGGGAAATTTGAGAGAAAAAAAAAAAGACCACTGGAAAAATCTCATTTTTGTCTCAGTAGATGAAACAGTTTGTTTACTAATGCTGGGCATAACTGAGTACATGCACTGCTTCCCTACTCTCTCATTCTTACTGTTTCTCCCCTCCCTATCATGTCCATCAGCTTGCAGCCAGTGCTGCCACCCCTTTTTGCCACTAGCCTATCAGATGCTAATGAGAGGCACAGAGGTATGAGGATTGGTTTGTTTGGATCTGATTCTCAGAGATTGTTGACACAGCAGCTGGTTATGGTGGTCACATGTGCATGAGGTATGTCTGAGTGACTGTGTGAATGTATGTATGCTCTTGTTTTCTGACACAGGCTATGGTCAAAAATATAGCTGAGAGAGTGTGATTGTCTTTTCTGTGTGTCTGGCTATGTCCTAGAAATCATCTTTATGGTGATTTGCTACCTATCTTCATTAGTATTCATTCCCAGAGTATTTGCACAAGTTATTTGTTGCATCAATTGATCACCATGGTCTCACTTCATCAACATGGTGTCTGTGACAAATGAATAGCTGGCCACATGAGTCAACCTCCATGACAGGCCAAAATCACAGGCCATTTCTGTGGGTATCTCTAACAGATCATTCCCACTAATGTGCAAGCTCTGCCCACTGGATCTAGTCTCACCAATCTGCCTGCAGGTAAGGTCTGTTTGTGTGTGGCATAATGCAGCGGATTTCTCAACTTAAGTCTTTATTTATCCTTGAGATCTCAAAATTTGTCAGGGAAAAATCCTAAAACTTGTCCAGAAATCAGGTAAATGTCAGGGAATTTCACCTTTGAAAATTTGTGGCAACTGTGACAGAGCACCGAGATCTGTTTCTGGAAAATGGTGGAGGGATAATTTTGGTCTGCAAAGGACTCAGTGAGACACTTGGTATGTTTGGAGAGGGACTGTTCATCACTACAGATGTGATGACCATGGGTGGCTAGGCTGTATTAAAGGGACTTGTTAGTGTGGACTTGGGCAATGGATCCCTCTTAAAGATGTCTTATAAATAGGTTAGCACAGGATGGTGTCATTTGGGTCCCTGTATTGTACCACAGATTTGTTTACAGGTAATCCCCTCAAAGGAGAAGTAATTAGGAGTGGGGACATAACTGACCATGGTGACCATAAAGGTGGTTGTAAGCTTAGAGTCAGTCAACTGTTGGGAAAGGTAGTGTTCAGTAATGACAAGGCCATGGGCACTTGGGGTATTAGTGTAGAGGGCAGTGGTATTGACAGTGCTGAGCAGGGCACAGGATGGTAAAGGAACAGGAACTGTGGAGAATCATTGAGGAAATGGTTGCTGTCTTCTACACAGAAGGTCAGATTATGAGTAGAGTAATAGGCTGAAGGTGTTGGTCCACAATGGCAGAGATTTTTCTCTGTGGGGACACTATAAACAGCCACAACGGGGCATCCTGGGTGGACTTTAGGAAACATGTGGAAGGTAGACATCCAGGAAATGGTGGTATGAGGTTCTAGAATGGACCTATGGTTTTGAGAAGAGACTGGAGATCCTGGTGGATTTTTGTGATGACCTGAATGTGGCATGGTTTGAAGACAGACATGTCTGACAGCTGGTGGAGTCCTTCTGCCAGATAATTTCTGTGGTTCATAACTGCAGTCATGGAGCTTTTGCCAGCAGGTATATTTATTAGGGTAGGTTAGTTTTTAAGTGATGGATTGCAGTTTTTCTGCAGATGTGATATCAGTTTTCATTTTGGGGAATTTGTGGAATTATGATGAGGCAAGGTTTCAGGTAAGGAAATTCTGGAAAGTTAGCACTGGGTCATTTGGGGGTAGTGAGTGTGGATCACAGTTGGTTGGAGGAGTAAATTGAGTGAGTCACAGTTTGATAGTGGTTTTGGATTGAGTCTGATTGGTAGGCATAGTTTTGAAAATGTGTTTCCACTGTAGGGACAGGGAGAAGGAAAGGAGATCTTTAACAAGCCCAGCATGATTAGGAGTGGGGCTCTAGGTAAAGCCTTTGGAAAAGACTGACACTTTAGTGGGACTGAGGTTTTTTGAGGACAGGTTCAAGACTGTGTTGCACATCTGTTTAGACTCTGGGTACCACAGGATGGTGGGAGGGAGTTTCTGAGGTTGTAGTAAATGCAGTGGGTCTGCAAGGCTGAGTTTGGCAGCTGTGAAGGGATGCAAGAGGAGTCTGTGTAGACTCTCGTATCAGTGATGGATAGTGGTAGTCCCATGCACTAAAATGAACATATTGGACAGTTGTGAGGTGGCATTGTACATTCTGTTCTTGTTCCTGAAGGGCAAGGGTTTCCGTCTCAAAAATTGCTTGCAGGAATTTTGGACTGTAGAGCAGGAGAATCTTACAGGTGGAGAGTAAGTAGTGTGATAAGGTTTGGGCATGATTGATATGATTTAGCAGATCTATGTTGGTGAGGGCTATGGACAGAAATTGAACAGAAAGAGGTCATTTTAGAAGGAGAGGCTGCAGCCAGAAGTGGGTAATTTGACGGTCAGGTCACTTGGAAGCCACTTGTGAAAGCAACCATGTAGTCTACAAATTTAGCTGCAACAATTGTGCTGCATTCTAAAAAGGTGTGACTACTA
The DNA here is from genome assembly GCF_023864275.1 of Schistocerca cancellata. Classification (NCBI taxonomy): domain Eukaryota; kingdom Metazoa; phylum Arthropoda; class Insecta; order Orthoptera; family Acrididae; genus Schistocerca; species Schistocerca cancellata. The sequence goes on along the minus strand of NC_064626.1, from coordinate 868,163,296 downwards.
ACAAGTTGTCTATCTGCATAAAGGGCCATTGCCAAACTGTGGCCAACGAACAGCTGTCCAACATGATGTACTTCACATTAATGACTGCTTCTTAGCCTGTGGCATGTGGATTCCTCCCACCAAAACCAGATTTTGAATTGTGCAGGTTGGAACTCACCCTACAATGTATCCTCATCCCTGTAAACCCCCTGGCCTCAGTTTTCACTGGTTTCTGTCCTCCGCCTGCCTATCCCTTCCCTGCTTGTATCCCCTCCATGTCCCTAAACTCTACTATCTTCTTTCTCCAACATGCCTACCCAGTTATCTCACACCCTCCCCACTCCATGCATCTTTTTTAACCCCTCTAACTCTGCCAAACAGATTGCTGCTCACATTAGATGCAGCTGTGCCTTATCACCCAGAGACAGTAGCTGTGTGTGTGTGAGTTGTTGTGTGAACGTGTGAGAGCTGTATTTCAGAGGAAGAACTTTGTCGAAAAGCTTATACATTTCTAGTATTCTTTTCATGGTGCCTTTCTGTGACTCAATGCCTCCTCTATCTGGTGTGTAGCAATTTTTCCTTCCTATACAGTTTTTATTCAGCCCTGGACTTTCCATTGTTTCATTACTGAAGATAAAATTTTGATTGGCTTTCAGTTACAAATAGTATTTATGAAATTACATAAGCACACCATCATAAAATACAGTTGTAGTCCCCATTGTAAGATTTATTAAATTCACATATTTTCCAAAGCAAAATTCACATTATTAATGTTAATTATGTAACAAACAGTTAATTTTGATATAATTATGTTGCCCTCTATCTTGCCTTCATGTGTGCCAGTTGCTTTAAATATGTCATGTTATTCAAGTTCAGTTTGTATACAAGAACAAAAGTACATGTTTATGTGTCAAACGACTTTATACATGATTTTATAAAAATTAAGGAAAGATACTACTAAGAAAATTTCCATATAGTGCATTGAATAATAATTAGTGTCAGTAAAACATAAAATGTTGGATTTGTCTCTAAATAACTTTTCTGCTATGTCACAATTTTTTTTTTATTTATATTTTCCATGACACGTTTCAGAGAATGAATCCCATTTTCAAGTGGGATTTTCCCTGTGTATTATGTTACTCTTTGTAATGTGTTTGATGTGTGAGGTTTTATATCATATTTTTATTTTTATTTAGTCCTTCAAATCCTATATGTATAGAATATATACAAGGATATTGGACATGGTTAGGTATTTACAAGATAAATTACAGTTTGTATTGCAATCCTAAGGACTAGATATTGAAGTAATTTAGCACAGATTCATAAATACAACAAACATTACAGGCAACATACAAAGTAGAATATTAATAATGCATCTTTATTTTTGTTGTTTGGCTTTTATATATTCTGTCAGACTGTAAAAGCAATGATCACTTAAATATGCCTTTACTTCAGCCTTAAAACTACAGAGCTTACCTATTGATTTAATATGTTTAGGTAGATTATTGAAAATCTTTATCGCAGTATGTAGTGTGCCTTTGTGGCACAATGATGTTCTCACCTGTTTCATATTAAGGCCAGATTTTTGCCTTGTATTGTGTGCATGTATATCTTCATTTTTAATAAGATATCTGGGTGTCTATTGATATATTGTTTGATGAAAACTGATGTTTCATAGATAAAAATGCAAGGAAGAGGAAGAACTGACATTTTTTTGAATATGGGTCTGCATGATTTCGTATTGTTTACCCCTTCAATAATTCTTAGTATTCTCTTTTGCATCCTGAAAAGTTTAATATTTGTTGTTGTATTGCCCCAGAAGATTATGGCATATTTAATTACAGAATGCACATAGGAGTAGTATACATTTAACAGGCTGGCTTTGCTACAAGTTTTTAAGATCCATATCATGTAACAGGTTTTGCTTAGTTTTCTTTGCAAATATTCAATGTGTACCTCCCATTTTGTGTTGTTCTGGAGCCAGAGTCCCAGAAATTTAGTGCTGTCAACACTATCAAGAACTCTGTCCCTAAGTTCTATTTCTATGTTTGGGTGGTGTCTTCCTTTTACATTATAGAAGTTCAGTGCTACTGTCTTTTCTTTGTTTATAATTAGCTTGTTGTAGCTGAACCACTGTTCTACACTGTTCATTGTTTGGATAGCAGAGTCTTTTAGTTTTTCTTCTGTTTTACCACTAATAAGAAAGCTTGTGTCATCTGCAAATTGGAGGGTAGTTTGGCAATACTTGTTGTACATAAGATCATTGACAAAGAGGAGAAACAGAATGCGTCCTAATACTGATCCTTGAGGGACACCATATTTCACATTTTCATATCCTGAATAGTAGTAGCTGATTTTGTTATGGTCAGTATATTGCACTTCAACCCCCTGTTTGTGACCACATAGGTATGTCTTGAGCCACTCATTGGATATACCTCTAATTCCTAATTGGTCAAGCTTCTGCAGTAGGGCATTATGGTCAATGACGTCAAAAGCTTTAGATAAATCAAGACATATGTCTGTCACAGACTCACTTGCATCCAGTTTAGTATAGATTTCATTAAGAAATTCAAATATTGCACTTTCAGTTGAATAGCCTTTCCTGAAGCCATGCTGTGAAGGAGAGAGAATTTTATTTTTATTTAGGAAATCAGACAATCTCTTATAAAAAACTTTTTCTAAAATTTTTTAAAATACAGACAGTAGGGCTATTGGTCTATAATTTGAAACACATTTTGGATTTCCTTTTTTGAACAGTGGTTTCAACTTTGCTGTTTTTAAGCATGAAGGGAAGGTTCCTGATGCCAGTGAGCTGTTGCACAAATGTGTCGAGGGTTCACCTAAGGCAAGACAGCATTTTTTAATAATTGCATCTGGTATTTCATCAATTCCACATGAGTACCCTGTTTTCAAGGTTTTTATAACTGATAAAATTTCCTCAGAATTTGTGGGTGAAAGGAACAAAGATGTAGACACATTTCTCACACTATTGCATGATGGAGGTGATATTTTGTTGTGTTCTTCCAGTCCACTCACCAACTGTTCAATTACATTTGCAAAATATTTGTTGAAGATCCCTGCAATTTCTGTTGGGCAAGAAATCATTTGTCCTTCATAACAAAAGTTCATATTTTTATATTGTTTAGTTTCACTTGTTGTTTCATTTTTCATAACTTCCCATATAGCTTTAGATTTGTTGAATTTTCAATGTATTTGTCATTTGCAATTGTTTTAGCTTTCCTTACAACATGTTTGAGGATCCTCTTGTAATTCTTCAGGTATAACTGAAATTCATGAGGCATGTTCTGTGTCTTTGCTATATCGTGTAATCGTCTTTTCTCTGCACAAGATATTCTAATACCTGTTGTAACCTATTTGTTCTTTTTGAAGTTAGGTTGACATTTTTGCTTTTTTAATGGAAATGCAGCTTCAAAGTATGACATGAAGATTTCTATGAATTTTTCAAACTTTTTGTTAGTGTTTTCACAAGTATACACTTCATACAAAGTTTCTTCACTTAGTCTCTGTACAAAAAGGTTTATTTTTTTATTAATGAATTTCCTTGCTTCTTTTACAAGTTCCTCTTTGTCAGTTGTTTCACTTGTGGTGTGCAAAGCAATAAACTGTGCATAGTGATCACTGAAGCCAGTATTAAGATTTCCTGCACAGAAATTGTGATTTACATTTGTGTTTATTAATATCTGATCAATTGTTGAGCTAGTTGTTGGTGTAACTCTTGTAGGAGAGTCTATGGTGGCTTTTACATTATATGTTTCCAGGAGGGTCATCAAGCTTTGCAGGTCTTTTGAGATTTCTTGAAAATCAATATTAAAATCTCCACATATGATCACTGTTTTGTTGAAGTTTTTTATAGTATTTAAAGCTGCTTCTAGTTGATGACAGAAATCATTTAAGTTCCCATCAGGGCTCCTATATACACAAATGATTCCTAATTTTAATGCAGAGAGTTCAACTGCGGATACTTCAAAAATTTTCTCTTCAGCTAAGAGTTCAATGGGTTTTATGTTACAATAATCAATGCCACTTTTAACAAATATACATGACCCTCCATGACTGGATGTAATTCTAGCAAATGATGATGAAAGATTGAAGTCTGGAAGTTTTGTGACTGACATTCCATCTTTAGGCAGCCAGTGTTCAGTTATACACATTACAGAAACGTTTTTTAGCTCATCAGTACATAAAATTTCAACTTCACTTAATTTGTTTAGCAATGATTGGACATTTTGATGAATCAGCATGAAATTAAAGGATTTGTTAGGCTTTGGCATATTGTTAGACTTTGGCATATTTAATTGATCACTTACCTTTACCTTGCCAATAAAAAATCATTTAGGTGTGCTGAAAGTACTGCTTTTCTTTTCCCGACTGCACCTGTTCTTCTATTATCATCTGCAGCAGAATTTTCCTCTGTGTCTGGCTCCCCTGGTAGTTGTTCAGCTGCTGCTCCTATTGTTGATAATATTGCTGCTGGTGTTAGAGCTGGGTCTGCAATTGGTAGAGCTGTTACTGCATTCATTGTTGTTGCTGTGCCTGAATATTGGAGGCACCTAGTTCCTTCTTTCGTTGTTGATGTTGGTGAGTGAGGTCTTGCTGGCGTTGTTTCCTTCAAATATTTGGGGGGCCAATCCAGGATGATTTTGCTTTTGAGTGTTTGATGCCTCTTCATGATAATTTCTTCAATTTTTCTGATGAGCAGTTTTTTCCCCATGTTGTTAACGTGCAATCCATGTAATGTGTGAAATCTGCACCCAATATTGTTAACATTTACGAGTTTTACATTTCTGAAAAAAATGGCTCTGAGCACTATGGGACTCAACTGCTGTGGTCATAAGTCCCCTAGAACTTAGAACTACTTAAGCCTAACTAACCTAAGGACATCACACACATCCATGGCCGAGGCAGGATTCGAACCTGCGACCGTAGCGGTCGTGCAGTTCTACATTTCTGAAATGTTTGCAAAGTAATGAAATTTGTTGGTTGGCATTGATTATTTATTTATTTACACATGACCAAGACAGTAAGTCATGCCGATGTGGAATGTTCAGCACTAAAACATTTGTGTGTGTCAACTGTCCTAAGCACCTTTTTAGTTCTTGTTTTGCTTTGTGGGTTTCGTTTTTATATACGTCATTTGACCCACCAATTAGCACGACAAAGTCTTCAGAGGATAAGTCAGCAACATCTGTGGATCGTACATGATTGCAAACTTCCAACATAGAAGCACCAGGCTTTATGTGCGCGATTTTTTGTAAACTGGACTGACCGTTCAGAAGGGAACAAATCCACGACCATGACTATCTGCCGTCAAAACTACTTTTCTTCATTTAGGTTTCTCTGCATGTTTAGAAGGCCCACCGTCATTATGGCCAAACAATTTAGTATCAGCACTGGACAAATACTTGATATTTCGGTCACGCAAGTGTACAGGTCATTCAGTTTCATTTCCTTTCATAACAGTAGTTGAGTTGTTAGGCATTCTTTTGGATGTATCACTCCGCGTATTTGTAGTTTCATATTCAGCTCGGAAGTTAGTTTTATCACATGCACAATGTTTATAATCTTGCATGGTTGATTGCACACTGACCTGCTTGTAAACACAATATTAGGCTCATACAATAAGCTTGAGAATGAGGCACTTTGTTTTTCACTTTGCCTGGAATTTCGTGGTTACTGTGAGTCATGTTTGATGTAGGTTCACACTTTCCGGACGTAAGTTTTTTTAGTTCACTCATCCGAGTATTAATGGTTAGTTGCAGATTACTTACATGATCATTTTTTCTGATTTCATCACTACAATTCGTTTTGTATTGTTCTTTAGCCTTTAATGTATTATATATTCCAAGTGGGAAAAATATAAACAAAGATTATGTAACTTACCAAACGAAAGCATTAGTGTCTCTATCAACATACCAATGCTTTCGTTTGGTAAGTTACATCATCTTTGTTTTTATATGTTAGTGTCTCTATAAACAAACCAACGCTTTCGTTTGGTAAGTTACAGCATCTTTGTTTTTTTTATATATATATATATATATATATATATATATATATATATATATATATATATATATATATATATATATATATATATATAGAGGGAAACATTCCACGTGGGAAAAATATATATAAAAACAAAGATGATGTAACTTATCAAATGAAAGCGTTGGTATGTTGATAGAGACACTAACAAACACAAACACACATACAAAATTCAAGCTTTCGCAACCCATGGTTGCTTCATCAGGAAAGAGGGAAGGAGAGGGAAAGACGAAAGGATGTGGGTTTTAAGGGAGAGGGTAAGGAGTCATTCCAATCCCGGGAGCGGAAAGACTTACCTTAGGGGGAAAAAGGGACAGGTATACACTCGCACATGCACACATATCCATCCGCACATATACGGACACAAGCAGACATATGTAAAGGCAAAGAGTTTGGGCAGAGATGTCAGTCGAGGCGGAAGTACAGAGGCAAAGATGTTGTTGAATGACAGGTGAGATATGAGCGGCGGCAACTTGAAATTAGCGGAGGTTGAGGCCTAGTGGGTAACGGGAAGAGAGGATATATTGAAGGGCAAGTTCCCATCTCTGGAGTTCTGATAGTTTGGTGTTAGTGGGAAGTATCCAGATAACCCGGACGGTGTAACACTGTGCCAAGATGTGCTGGCCATGCAACAAGGCATGTTTAGCCACAGGGTGATCATCATTACCAACAAACACTGTCTGCCTGTGTCCGTTCATGCAAATGGACAGTTTGTTGCTGGTCATTCCCACATAGAAAGCTTCACAGTGTAGGCAGGTCAGTTGGTAAATCACGTGGGTGCTTTCACACGTGGCTCTGCCTTTGATCGTGTACATCTTCCGGGTTACAGGACTGGAATAGGTGGTGGTGGGAGGGTGCATGGGACAGGTTTTACACCAGGGGTGGTTACAAGGGTAGGAGCCAGAGGGTAGGGAAGATGCTTTGGGGATTTCATAGGGATGAACCAAGAGGTTACGAAGGTTAGGTGGATGGCGGAAAGACACTCTTGGTGGAGTGGGGAGGATTTCATGAAGGATGGATCTCATTTCAGGGCAGGATTTGAGGAAGTCGTATCCCTGCTGGAGAGCCACATTCAGAGTCTGATCCAGTCCCGGAAAGTATCCTGTCACAAGTGGGGTGCTTTTGGGGTTCTTCTGTGGGAGGTTCTGGGTTTGAGGGGACGAGGAAGTGGCTCTGGTTATTTCCTTCTGGGAGGGTAGTTGCGGGATGCGAAAGCTGTTTTCAGGTTGTTGGTGTAATGGTTCAGGGATTCAGGACTGGAGCAGATTCATTTGCCACGAAGACCTAGGCTGTAGGGAAGGGACCGTTTGATATGGAATGGGTGGCATCTGTCATAATGGAGGTACTGTTGCTTGTTGGTGGGTTTGATGTGGACGGATGTGTGAAGCTGGCCGTTGGACAGATGGAGGTCAATGTCAAGGAAAGTGGCATGAGATTTGGAGTAGGACCAGGTGAATCTGATGGAACCAAAGGAGTTGAGGTTGGAGAGGAAATTCTGGAGTTCTCTTCACTGTGAGTCCAGATCATGAAGATGTCATCAATAAATCTGTACCAAACTTTGGGATGGCAGGCCTGGGTAACCGAGAAGGCTTCCTCTAAGCGACCCATAAACAGGTTGGCATATGAGGGGGCCATCCTGGTACCCATGGCTGTTCCCTTTAATTGTTGGTATGTCTGGCCTTCGAAAGTGAAGAAGTTGTGAGTCAGGATGAAGGTGGCTAAGGTAATGGGAATGAGGTTTTAGGTAGGGTGGCAGGTGATCAGCAAGGCCCTGGACGTGCGGAATATTTGTGTATAAGGAAGTGGCATCAATGGTTACAAGGATGGTTTCCAGGGGTAACAGATTGGGTAAGGATTCCGGGCGTTCGAGAAAGTGGTTGGTGTCTTTGATGAAGGATGGGAGACTGCATGTAATGGGTTGAAGGTGTTGATCTACGTTGGCAGAGATATGTTCTGTGGGGACTTGGTAACCAGCTACAATGGGGCGGCCGGGATGATTGGGTTTGTGAATTTTAGGAAGTAGGTAGAATGTAGGGGTGTGGGGTGTCGTTGGGGTCAGGAGGTTGATGGAGTCAGGTGAAAGGTTTTGTAGGGGGCTTAAGGTTCTGAGGATTCCTTGAAGCTCCGCCTGGACATCAGGAATGGGATTACCTTGGCAAACTTTGTATGTAGTGTTGTCTGAAAGCTGACGCAGTCCCTCAGCCACATACTCCCAACGATAAAGTACCATGGTCGTGGAACCCTTGTCCACCGGAAGATTGATGATGGATCGGTCAGCCTTCAGATCACGGATAGCCTGGACTCCTGCTGTGGTGATATTGGGAGTAGGATTAAGGTTTTTCAAGAAGGATTGGGAGGCAAAGCTGGAAGTGAGAAATTCCTGGAAGGTTTGGAGAGGGTGATTTTGAGCAAGAGGAGGTGGGTCCCACTGTGACAGAACTGTTCCAGGCAGGGTTCAATTTGGAAAGTGTTCTATGTGAGGTTTGGGTAATTTAGTCCACAAAATTGGGTTATTTTGAATGATGGATTTACGGAGGTGTAGCACAACCTAGTGACGTCCAAAAGTGTTGTGAGTGTGACTAGTAAGGCCTGAGTTCTGGAAGAAATATAGTTGGTTAAATGAAATATGGACAATTAGACTAAAAGGGCTACTGGACTATAGTACCTAGTAATGAAGATTTCATGGGATAAAATCAAGAGATATTGTAAAACTGTTTAATGATCCATTGATCTTTAAGTTAGTATATGGAACAGATTAACAAACTCAAGTAAATTCATCTATTTGGCTTTTTGGGGGAAACTTGAAAGTAACGCTATCTATTTATGTGTCAACCATCAAGAGACACCTATTTCCACTGAAAGACTATCTCTACACCTCAGTTAACTCCCCACAGAGAAAGTGTCCCTATTGATGTATCCTCCTCACTTTCTCAAGTATAAGTCATCCTTTTTCTATAGGTTCCCCTAGCCTTTCAACACACCATCTAACATACATACATACAGATGAAGGTGCAATATCCTGTTAATACCACTTACAACTCTACCTTCTCCTTCCATACAAATATATTTAGGTAACATGTTCCTGTTGTATCCCATATCTCACCTACCTCCTGTGCTGTTTTCAATGTACTCCCCTGCACATAGTCATTCATTACATGCCTATATACTACTGTAACTCTGAATGCCCTCCCATTAAATGTTTCAGTCATACTGTCTGGATGATAGCCCATATTTACACTTTATAGCTAAGAGTATACACCTTTGATTCCTCTGTCAAAAGTGACAAGAGCTTACAGCCAATACCAGTCAGAAGAAATAATTCATCTAGGTTCTGCAGCCTGTCTGCTAGCCACTGTTGGCTGATTTCTGTTGTTTGCCAAATATGAGTGTTATCCTATGTTATTCATTATATATAATTACCTCATTTTGTGTGCATTAGTTTTCATTTGCTTATAAAGTATGGGATACTTAAATGTAATTACAGTTTTAAAGAAGGTAGGTAAAACAGTAAAAGAATTCTATACTGAAATCTAAAGCTGAAGATATACAGCAGAAACTTAGTACCTAGCAGGCATCAATCTGCTAAATTCACAAAGAATGTGAAATTATCTTCTTACAACATATCTTTTGATCATGTCTATATAGAGCTTTTTTCTTTTCCACTCGAAGGGTCTATTAATAAAATAGTGTTTGGATGTGGGAGCCCTATAATTTTGTACTTTGTGAACTAAAATGAAAGATTTCTACCATCACTACATCATTGAGTCTAAAATTTTGAGGCTCATGCTTTTAGATTATGTTCTTGCACTCAACATTATGCTTATTGTTTTAAATTCCCCTCTACCTTTTCTTGTAAATCATTATTTGTTACCTCTTTTATATTTAACAACAATAAACTGCTTGGGTAGTAGGCAGCCACAACAAATATGAAAAATTGGTATGCCATTATAATGCAGAGACCACCTGTTGATAACTTGGAATACTGGTGGATCAAATCTTTGGACGAGAATGGTGACTATGTTGAAGGGTAATGATTATGGATGTTATTCTACAACATATTAGTATAACTTCCTATGCAATATAGGTAGCCAATGAGAGTACACAGTTTCATTATTTATTAATCACTCACATATATTTCATCCGGGCATAAGATACATTCTGGTGGGAAAGTTAACATTCTTGCTCTGTTACTTCTACTGAATATTTATTAATCCAAATTCAATTGGTTCTACAGGTCTTACTTACTTCTTCAAGGACAAACTATTCTGGAGATTCAACAACATGCTAATTAAGACTGATGACCAGTACCCACTGCCTGCTCCAACAACGTGGTTCGGTTGTCCACCATAACCATTATTTAAATATGATTTAAATGCAGCTAAATATATTTTGTTGTATGTAGGAACTAGAACCACTAGTTTCCTCACACTGTTTATAAGGATATGTGTAGTCAGATTACATTTTGAAATATTACACATATTTCTTACACGCAGCTATAATGTGTGACAGAAGAAAAATTTTCCAGTAGCTTCTTATTGTAATAGTAAGACTCATATAATTCTCATTGTTAAGATACATATCATACAAAAGACTGAACTTCTAGATGTATAATTGATGATACTGTCAGTAAAGAATTAAGGACTGTATTTGCTTACAGGCAGTTTTGTGTATAGCATTTTGGCATTATATGAATGTAAATGATGAAGTAGATGCTTAGACATTTTCAGTGTTGTTATTTCAAACACTCCATGATAATTCTGAAGTGTGGGTCAAAAATTTGAAGGTATCATTCATGAAGAATGTGCTAATTCAAAAGATATATTTCAGCATCCTAGTCCTTATCTCTCTTTATGGATAACTGCAAGAAACAAACACAAGTAAAGTTGGAACATTAGAGGTGAGACAGTGCTGGAGATTATTTCTGAAGTTCATATTCAATAGAAATAATTCACAAGCTCATCTTATTGTAGGGCAGTTTATAAAAAAAAAAATTATAATTCTAAAGTCTAAAATTAAAAACACCTTCAACCATCTATACTTTGAATATAATTTGTTTATGCAATCAGTTTTGGTGTTTCATGACACCATCTCTAGGCCCCCTGACCAATGTGTAAGAGGAATCCAACCTCATGTGCAGCTGAAATGGGGGCCAGTATTAAGTACCTGATAGCCATGGATTTCTAGTTTCAGTAACATGATACCTTCATTTATCAGTTGAGTCTTCAAGTTGTTTTTAATTTTACATTTTATATTGAACTGGCAAAATTTCTCAGCTATGTTGTACAAAGATGCACTTACCTATTCCCATTCCATATACAAGAAATGTAACATAGCATCTAACGAACTAGTCTTGTGGATGAATAGTGATGTATTGTCGTCAAATACTAAATTGTTTGTATATGTTACAACATGTAAACAGACCAGTGTAATTCCTAAGGCAACTTTTTTTTTTTGACAAAAAACATTTCTGACAACAGACATGAAACTCATTCAGTATTATAGAAAATTAGAATCCATTTCCACAAAATGTTACAGGAGCTGGTTGTGACTGTTGTTTAATTGTTGTTAAATGTAATGTGAAATGACATTCTTTTCATTGTGCCTCTGGAAAATACAAATTAAAATCAAACAAATATATAGGTGTAGTCAGTATTCCTACATGGTAAGGATTACATTCTAATATCTGTGTTTAGTTGTAAGACAAAAGTCTTAGGAGGAAGTAGTGTAAATGTAAGTGTAGTATAGCAAACATGTCAGCTGTATTGCAGCTAGTTACTGTCCACTGTGTGTGATTGAACTACAGTATTCTGAAACATTAACTGTATTCATTCTTAGGCAACTACTTTACAGTCATTGCATGATTCACTTTGTGGTTTAAATAATACTGTGTATCTTAGATCCATTGTTTTTTGATAGCTGATGTAACACTACAGCTAAGTTTGCAAGATATTTGTAAGAAATCAATGTTCTTTTTAAATTATAAAATTACTAATGATCTGACTGAAAAGCATTGAGAAGAATAAATACACAATAGTTTATCACAGCAATAGATGAACTAGTGAAGGCAGAGAATGACCACACAGTCTTGGACAGCATTAAAGCATATTGATAAACCACTGTGTATTTGTTCTAGACATAGTTGTAAATTAAGTCCTGATTTTATATTATTATTATATTATTATGTGGATTAAGGGATGTGGTGATATTTTCAAATTTATATTAATGGGTGACTGTAGCAAATGAAGATAATTTTAATAAATAAAACTACACATTGATCTTGCCAAAAGCTGAGAAGTGACTTATTCTTCTGTAGCTTCTTCGGGTCTTAAACACAGTATCTTGGCCTCCTCTGGGTGCTCAATACATTATGATGAACAATGATGGCCTTTACATTAATGACTGATCTTTGTCACGCACTCCACAAATGATTTATCTTTGATAATGGAATAAGTGTGCTGACAGCATAAGCTGATGTAACCAACTGCACTGACAATCATGGCACTACATGTGTATTTAGTTGCTACCATTAACATCACCTATCAGCAACTGTTTTGTGTTCCTGCTGTCTGTCGTGGTGTGAAATTTGATATTTCTTTGACACATACTGATGTTCATGGGGATCAATATTGGGTTGCTACAGTTGTTGTTCATGTAGATAAAGACAATACCAAAAGTGTTACCACAATGTTGAACTACCCATCTTGATATGTCATCACCTGCAAGATTTTAATGCTATCTGAGACTGTATGATCATTTCCTGTCTCTGGTAGTTCATCTGCTGTTGTTGATAAACCATTGTGTATTTGTTAGATGTAGATGTAGATTAAGACCTGATGAAATGTTATAGATTAAAGAACATTGTTATATTGCTAAATTTACAGTAATAAAAGATTCTACAAATATTAAGAATAAAAATATGAATAATGAGCCATCGTTCTTTCTTATCAGTATTTTAAATTTTGCCATTCTTCTACTTATTTCAACCATATTCTGTGTTATACATTGGCTGAATGTTAAAAACAAAGTGAATATAAACATAAACACCTAAACCATCATAATCTGAGTGACAAGGATGGACGGGAAGAAATGTGACTTATGTGACTGTGAAGATGCATTGTCAGAGACGTAGCTTTGTTGCAGTATCTGCAACATTGCATTGAGTAGATATTGTTATGAGGAACAGTATAGATAGGGAGTAAGGTGAATATCTCAGGCAAATAAGGAATGTGTCCATGGAACTACTTTACTTGGGAAACAATAAACTAATTTAACAACAGTAGAGGAGAGTAGTCTGGTTGTAGAATGTGCAACTAGCTTCCTGGCGTCTTACAAGAGTCTTTACTTATAGCCCCATTTAGACTCTCTTAATAATGATGTGGTTTTGATGCAGGTCATCATTCTTTCTCAAGAACTGGCCATGAGTTTGTTTGACTTCTTGATAACAACTGATCTCTCTTTTCAGGTGGAGGGTCGTCTGTTACTTTACTGTGCAAAAGTAGCCTGAAATGGCTGTTTCTGTCTGACAACACGTAATGTGACTCATTTCAAATCCCTGAAGGCTTTTCTTTCTGGTTGAACCCTCAGAATAAAATGTGTGAAAACAATGAATGAACAAATAATTGCAATAGAAACAGTCACTTGAAACTAGATCACTTACGAAAACTGAGATATTTGTCAGACTCCTTCGCTTCTGAGACTTTGCATACACAATTCCCCCCCCCCCACCATAGGAAAATAGCAGAATGACTAGCTAGATATACGAGGGTCACCCAGAAAATAATGCACCACATTTTTTTTTCAGCCAAAAACAATGCTATGAATGCAAAATGTTACGTATATATTATTTGAAGTCTCCTGAATGAGCATGCCAAGTTACCGTCATTTCTGACAGATAGCGAACCTGCAGGACAGTTTCAAAATGTCATCTGTAGGTGATGTATGTTACAAGCAAAGTGCCATCACTGGTTTTCTCACTGCAGAGAAAGAAACTGTGGGAATATTCATAAATGCTTGTGCAAAGTGTTTGGAGCATCTGCTATCGACAGAAGTACAGACACCGAGGGTGAAGTCATCAGAAGGTGGTTCAGCAGAGCTCCACAATTTTCAGGGTTCAGGGAGACCATCCATGGCTGTCACACCTGACATATTGCAGTGAGCTGATGTCGTCGGCAGTTGGTGCTGCATCTGTCAATCAGCAAAGGAAGTGAAGCACTGGCTCTACCACCATTACAAGGATTTGTACCAACAGGGCATACACCCCTTTGTTTCACACTGGAGGAAGACCACAGAACAGCATGGAGATTACGTGAAAAAATAGGATGTGTAGATAAAACACCATTCTTTTATGTGTGTAATTCTCATTATGTTCAATAAAGAATTGTAGAAGAAAAAAAAAGTGGTGCATTACTTTCTGGGTAACCCTCATATTTACTTCCTCCTTGTAGCTCTCTGGGCTTCATTTTTGGTTTGGTCTACTTTATTAAAGTTTTTTCAGTTGAGATGTGAATAGATTAAGTGCAGTCAACTAGAAGTATATGTGACGCACTCTGTTGTCAGCCACAGTGCCTGATGTACCGTTATGGACGTCCTTGGAGCTTTTTTTCTGGCACATGCAGTAAGTAGATGGGTGTGGACCCATGGTTCACACAATATGCTGTTTCATTATGCTGTTATTCATGGTTGGATTGTGGGGTGTATTTTTCCTTCTTTTCCTGCTGTTGTTTATTTTGTAAGATTTGTGGTGGGTCTTATACCAGCACTAGCAGGAAGTTGTGTCCCTGGCCAATATAACAGGGCAATATTTTGCTGACCCCTATATACTGCCAGATGAAAGTAGTATTACCTTTATTCTCTCTTCTCAGAGTAGTTTTTTGGTGATGCTTTCGCACCGATGGCCCTAGCAGTCTGGTCCCTTCAATCCCCACAATGCTTCTGCAAGTTCTCACTATTGTGCTGCTAAATAAATAGCCACACTTCTCACAAACAGTGGTATATTTTGCCCAGCATTTTCACTATTACTTTTCACAACACAACTAACAATTGCTATTGTAATACCACTTTCTTGAATACATTCAAATGTCTGTACATGCATACTGTAGGACCTGAGAGAAAAAAAACAGAAAAACTACTACTGCTCTTCAGTTATTCATTACAACCTTGTTGGTGTTTAATTTACTCCATGGCTCTTGGATTCAGGCACTTGCTGCTCCATGGCAGAAATGACTCCTGATGACCAGTGGTTTAATACCAATTTAACTGGTCCCCTTCTCGCTGGCTCCACCACTGCTCCACATTCATTGCATACAAGAAAGGAAAACACAGTTTCCCTTTCCCACTATATTTATCCTTATTCGGTTTACTCACAAGCATCTCTTGTTGGTGCTTTCCAACGGTGTGCTGGGATGTTTACAAATATCCTGAAACACTACATATCCCTCCACTTGACAAGATACCTTGTGCTTAAGTCTCTAGTTATATGCACATTTTTTAAAAAATAATTCTATTATTATTATTATACTACTCTTATATCTTTATGCTGCCTTTACATAATCTCTCCAACATAACTTTTTATAATTGTTAATGATCACTCATGACTATGTTCACTTAATTACTTAACTACTTTATTCCTGTTTGGCAGGATTCAATCATTTTCTTCATACTTCATACTTATTTCTCATAACTTGTTACTTTCTTTAATAGTATGGCTATCTTTTCTAGATCAGCTGAAGTATCTGAGGAATGTGCATAGTAATACAAACATATTACTTGTCATTAATGTTATTCTCAAGTTCCTTTTATTTGTGATCCTCTTGACCTCATAACCAATTACCCATTTTCATTTTCAATTCAAGACAATTTATTATCTATCCACTGGATACTTGTGTGACATTTATTCTGATATTCTTAGACATCATAATATTATTCCTCTTTTAATAAGTAATGAAATATTAACCTTCTTTACATAGGTAGCTCATCTTTCGTTATTATACTGGGTATAAACTTTCCGAGTTCCATTATATTGACATATACTTCTTCTCTTTTTAGAGAACTTAACTTCCTTAATATCCCACCTGCCAAGAGAACAGATTTGTATTCCAAAGCCTTTGCATGCAATTATGTGGAGGTGTAAATTGTCTCCACCACTGCACTCAAATCCTTTCACCTCTTTACTATAAACAAAAGGGAAAAATCTCTTCTTATTTATAACCAATTTTAAAAACAATCTATGGAATATCCTGTTAACAAAACTTATCCTCACTTCCACCAAAGACCACTTCTGGGTCCCAGTACTGTAAAATATTTCTATTTCATTCAGTGTGTAGTGCACCATATTAATTTCTATTGTACTATGGTACAGGTCAATCCCTTTATTGGTGCCCCTGCCTGCACAGTATAGGTCAGCCTTTCTTAGGTCTACCTATCTGCCTTTTATTCATCATTCCTAATTAAAGACCACAGTCCACATTTCAGATACATTTATATCTTCCATTACTTTTCCTTCTACTTTCTCCCATATTACTTTGAGGTTCCCTTTTGACTTCCATGTCTGTACTCTATTTCAAGTGTTAAGTCTTTTGCTTACCACCTTCTTCATATTTCAACTCGTCTGTTGAGGACACTGCATGTCTAAATATTCTTAACTGCACTCTGTTCTTTCTTTTGTTCTCTCTTTCCTTAAAACCCACGCTCCAGTTACATTACCGATTCAAAACATTACTGTTTCTACTGCCATCTTCTATTAATCCATTTTCTGTACCTATACCATATCTTTCTATTTGTCATCCTATATAACAATCATGTCAAATACTATTTAGTATTTGGTTGCTTGTCCTCCCTCCCCTCTTAATTTATGATGTGACTAAATAGATATATTGACATATATGTATAATTTTTAAGTTTATTTATTGCACAGTTTGATTATATTTCTTTAGACTGTTGGCATTATATAAACCTTTCTCCTGACCAGTATGTGGGTCAATTAAATAATATGCTTTTGGGCATGGACTATCCATGATCTTAAATGGTCCTGCATATTTCGGAAAAAATTTTTGCGTTTCCTTTTTAAGATTAGAACTATGATGTACTTCTTTTGCCAACACAAGATCATTTATTTCAAATGTTGGGTTTATTGCTGACATATTATAATTATGTAATCTTTTATCAGCTGATCTATGCAATTGAATTTCTACTATTTTGTCTAAGTTAGCACTTATTTTGTTGCATATTTATTTGCTGATTTTGAGAAGTAAACACCTGTGAGTTCATGTTATTGGTCTGATTCCTTCCCCCTCTATTGTTATTGTGATTTAGATCATTATCCCTGCTGTGAACAGTTTCATTACTATATACGAACGTAGTATCTGTTCCCGAAAGAACAGACACCATTGATGACCATGCATCTAGAATGAAATGATAATTAAATTGACACCCTAGCTGCAAACAGGCATTGATATACATCATTGGGGGCATGTTGGAAATGTGTGCCTCGACCGGGACTCCAACCTGGGATCTCCTGCTTACATGGCAGATGCTCTATCCATCTGAGCCACTGAGGGCACAGAGGATAGTGCTCCTGCAGGGACTTATCCCTTACACGTTACCCGTGAGACCCACATTCCCAACATGTCCACACCACTACATTCGTGCCACGAGTAATGAGTGTGATTGGTGAACATCTATTAGGCACAATACAAATGTAGTGGTTCCTAATATGGTTAAAGTTTGTCGGATGATGGCTCAGACAACTGATGAGTTTCTTCTGCCTGAGAACAGACCATAGTAGTTACCTATGTTAGCTTTTGGGCATGATTCTGATAAGTCAATATAATAGTTCCAATGTTAGGGTCATTTGAGTATTGCATGCAGGTGAGCAATACCTTTTTGGTTTGAAGGCATTGTTGAGTTCAACAGCTTCAGTTGTGAAGTAAGTTCTGGTTTCACAGCCCCATATATGTGTTGGGTATGTTTGTAGGGTACAGTGGGGTCAGGCTCCTTGGGAGCAACAAATAACCACTAATGTTCCAGGTATATCTGTAAGCTATTTTATAACTGGATGTTGCATTTACTGAGAATTTCTGTAGTTTGGATGTACTTATCATTCCAATAGATCCATAGTGAGGAGATCCTCCAGGGTGAAGAATATATCAGAAAACAAGAACACACAATAAATACTTATAAAGAAAAACAAATATGCTAATAGACATTCCACAGATCCCAAGTGAAATTGTCTTCAGGGGTGCAGAATAAGTAAAAATGAAACATGCAAATGTTTGAAACACTGAGGCAGGGATGGTCTGCACCTAAACAGACTAGGTGCAATGACTTTCAGCAAAATGCTCCTGGACTTACGTAAAATTATAAAAAATAAGGGAAACTAATACGGTCTGCAGGGGGTAACTATCCAAGAATAACATATGCAAACAAAAAACGCAAGTGTAATCGTAATAAGGAAGCAGTTGAACCAAAACAGAATGACATTAAAACGAAAAAAAGTGGGAATGCAAATAGTGTTGGAAAAAATTACTTAACAGTTGTTCACCAAAATATATGTTCCCTAGCAAATAAGACCCAACAGCTAGAAGTGGAGCTGGAGTCTACAGAGTTCCCAGTTGTTTGTCTCACTGTGCATTGGTGCAATGAGGCTGAAATTAATCAATTAGTCTTGCAGTCTATATCTGTAGGACTTCTATGAAGTGTGGAGAGTGTTGTATTTATGTAAAACAAAATTATCAGTATAAAACCAGAAGTGATTCACGTGTAATCAGTGAAGAGCAACATTTTAACTGGCGGCAGTTGAAATCAGGGACCAATACAGGTGTAGGAATTTGATTATCTTATGTATATACAGATCTCCTCTTGGAGACTTCAACATCTTTTTCTCCAAACTTAATCATGTTCTTGACAAGATATCCACTCCAAAGAAGCACATTCTCACATGTGGAGACCTAAATGTGGATAAACTGAATCCTGATTCTACATGGGACTCATTACAAAGTCTTGCTCAAAGTTTCAATCTAGTTCCAATGGTTAACAGTGCAACCAGAATAACAAAATACTCAAAGACAGCTGTTGATCAGGTATTAACAGATTTAGGCAAAGAAAACTGTGAGGTGGTGGTAGCAGAGCCAGGATTATCTGATCACTCAGGTCAAATCATCAATATAAAAGTGGCTCCAGAAGAAACAAAGAAAATGCATATTTACAGACGATTTTTTTCTAAACAAAATAGACATGAGTTTGCCAAACAGATAACAGGACAAACATGGGACTCAGTATACTCAGAGGTAGATGCAAATGAAAAATTCAAAAATTTCATGACATTGTTTAAATTAAATTTTGAAGAAACATTTCCTAAAGTATTATGTCCATTATCAACAGCAGGAAGAAACAAGTGGGTCACAAAAGGCATCAAAAAAACATCTGAAACACTAAAGTACCTGAGCTCCATTAAACACAGCCAAACTAATCCTGCTTTCTCACTCTTTTATAAAAGATATAGGAAAATATTGCTTGCAGCAAAGAAAGCTCATAACTCCAAACTGGTGCTCTCTGCTGAAAACGAAAATAAGGCAGTATGGAAGATTGTGAAGCAGGAAACTGGTACCAGGAAAATGAATCTGTCAAACTTGAAAATCAAAGAGGAAGACCCAATATATTTGGCAAACTATATAAATGATTATTTTAGTAGCCTAGGAATAAAATTACAGGAAAGTTTTCTAACAGCCCCTCAGGTCAAAAAGCCAAATAATGGTGTATCACACTCAACGGTGTTATTCCCTACAACACAGGAAGAAGTCTATAAAGCAGTCACCAAATTGAAAAACAAAAACTCAGCTGGTCTGGATGAAGTCCCCATTTTTATAATTAAGGACTGTATCAAGAGCCTACTTCCACCTTTAGTTGATATTATAAATCAATCTTTCAAGCAGGGCTACTTTCCAGACTATTTAAAATATGCAAAATTACTACCTCTCTTCAAAAAAGGTGATGCTGGAAAAATTGAAAATTATAGGCCAATTTCTCTACTATCATGCTTTGCAAAAATATTAGAAACTATTATGAAAGATAGGCTAATGAATTATTTAAATAAATACAACTTACTGTCTGTTGACCAGTTTGGATTTCGATCAGGGAAAAGCACAGAATCAGCAACAGCACACCTCACAAAACACATTCTGGAAGCATTAGATAAAGGGAACTGCACCACAGGTATATTTCTTGATCTAAGTAAAGCATTTGATACAGTAGACCGCAACATATTGTTAAATAAGTTAGATGAACTGGGAATAAGGGGAGTTGTGAAAAAGTGGTTCCAGCATATCTAAAAACTAGAAGACAGATAACTGAAATCTCACATATTTCAAGTTGCTCAAACTATATTGTAAAATATACTTCAGACCCAAATTATGTAAATATAGGTGTCCCACAGGGTAGTGTCCTTGGCCCAATACTATTCCTCATTTACATAAATGACTTCCCACAGAGCATCAAGCATGGACAAACAATATTGTTTGCAGATGACTCAAATGTTCTAATCAGTGACAAATCACCAGATGCACTGAAAGAAAAAGCTGAACAAACACTAAACAGTGTACGTGAATGGGCATCCAATAATAAACTAACAGTAAATTAAAAAAAAAAATGCTGTTAACTTCTACGTCCGCAAAAAACTACACTATAACAACTTTAAGTTAAACGATGAAACTATAGAATGTGTAGACTACACAAAAATTCTTGGTATGCATGTTGACAGTCAGTTAAAGTGGGACGAACATATTAAAATACTTAGTAACAGAATCGCTACATCATGCTATGCTCTTAGAATTCTGACTGCAGTGTGTGATACTACATGTGTCAGATCTGTATATTTTTCTTATGTCCACTCTGTTATTACCTATGGAATAATATTTTGGGGAGTCAACAGTAAAAATATTCAAATAGTTTTCAAATTACAGTAAAGAGCAATTTGTACAATAACCAAGAGTGGCAGTAGGGCTCACTGCCTTGAACGTTTCCGAAAGCTGGAAATCTGAACTGTCCCCTGTGAATACATTTTTTGAAGTATTATGTATGTAAAAGAAATATTGACTGCTATATGAAAAATTCTTTAGTACACAGCTATGAAACGAGAAACCAATACAATCTGCATCTAGTGAGGAAAGGCGATCCAGAAAATATAGAAAACTATAGGCCCATCTCATTACTCTCATCCTTTTCCAAGGTAATAGAAAATATAATGAAAAAGAGCCTAATGGATTTCCTAAAGAAGTACAACCTACTGTGTAAAGAACAGTTTGGTTTCAGGCCAGGAAGAAGCACAGGTTCAGCAGTAGCTCACTTCACAAATTTTGTCTTAGAAGCACTTGACGAAGGTGAACATGTAACAGGCATATTCCTTGACCTTAGCAAAGCATTTGACATGGTAGACCACAAAATACTACCAAATAAAATGGAGGCACTAGGAATAAGGGGAACAGTAAATAATTGGTTTCAATCGTACTTGGAAAATAGGGTACAGTGTGTAGAGATCTCACAATCGAAGTTCAGCAGATTGACAAAACACATTTCGAAACCAGAACATATTAACATAGGAGTCCCTCAGGGGAGTGTGTTAAGGCCAATACTCTTCCTAATATATATCAATGATTTTCCCCACAGTGTCAAATACGGGGAAGCAATACTATTTGCAGATGATAGCAGCATCCTTATCAGTGATGAGTCACCAGACAAATTGAGAGACAAAGCTGAAGAAACTCTCGATCATGTATGCAAGTGGGTAGTAAGCAACAAATTAATCCTCAATACTAAAAAAACAAACAGTATTGATTTCCACATAAATAAAAAACATAATAGCATAGGCCTAAAAGTTAAAGATGAACTTATAGATTGTGTCACAAACATAAAATACCTAGGAATGCATGTTGACTCACAGCTTAACTGGACTGACCACATTGCAGCACTAGAAAAGAAAATTGCTACTGCTTGCTATGCACTCTGGATAATTATGTCAGTATGTGCTAAGACTACATACTTTGCATATGTACATTCAATAATTAGTTATGGCATAACCTTCTGGGGTACAAATGTGCAGAACATACAAGCAATTTTCAAGCTGCAAAAGAGGGCTGTACAAATAATAACAAAAAGCAGCAAGAGAGCTCACTGTACTGATTTATTCAAAAACATGGGAATCTTGAGAGTACCATGTGAATACATCTTTCAGACTGTGATATATATATAAAAAACACATTGAGCAGTACACACAAAACAGATCTATACACCAACACTAGACTAGATCCTGCCACCATTTGCATCCCATACGAAAAAAAAACAACAAAAACCCAAAATAGTTTATTATTTAATGGAATAAAAATGTATAATAGACTTCCAGAGGAGATCAAAGCTGAAACTGGAATACATGCCTTTAGGAAAGCTGCAAAAAGTTATTTATCAGATAAATGTTACTATACTGTCAAAGAATACTGTAAATGACATGTGTTCACCTCAATTCATGCAAGAGTACCTTTGTAAATTTATATTTATCTGTAATTAAGATTGGTGTGTATTTGTTTTGTGTAATCCATGCAAGAATATATTTATTTGTAACTAAGATTGGTGTGTATTTGTTTTGTGTACAAACGATTAAGTTGCACCATAGAAATATGTACTACCAGAAGTACTATTATGTATATACTCATTCCATGTATACAGTTGACGTCATCCATACAACACAAGTTGTCTACGGATGAATAAATAAATAAAAATAAAGTTAAAACTCAGCAGAGCTTGTTGTACAATGCCGTTAAATTATATAATAAATGACCCCAAAAAATAAAAGATATTGACACAATCGGACAGTTCAAAACAAAACTAAAAATTTTTTTTGTTAAATAAAAGTTATTACTCAGTAAAGGACTAGCTGAATTAAAACATGTAGTATAATTAAAGTAGCCTGCATTGTAATACATGAGGAAATAATTATAAATTGAAATCCAGAATTGTACAGTACTATAAGAAAATTACAAATTACATAAGGATATAAAACTAATTTAAGATACCTCAAAAATGTGTGTAGATACTAATTTTATGTGTATAATTGTAGGTATATTGTATTGTATATGATTTTGCTGACAAAATCAACACAATCTTAATTGTTACATGGATTAATAAAGAAACCAATCAATCAATCAATCCTTACGCTGTTAAAGCTATGTGTCATCATCAAATAAAAAAGATCACTTTACAACTCTTATTTGGAGTGATTGCTTAACTCCACTGAATTCATTCAGAAGTTAAATTGTACTAAGACTCCAAGTTTGACATTACTAGAAACATACACACATCAGCTAATTCTACTACAAAATTCATCAATGGAGTAGGAGGAGTTGGCCACAAATAAATTCTTTAGGCTCCTCTTAACCAGCACTTCATTAGTAGTTAAGCTTTTTGTGGCTGCTGGTAAATTAATGAAAATGTGTCTTACTGAATAAGAAGCACCTTTTTAGAACAATAGAAGTGACTAAATCTTTGTGAAGATTATTCTTATTTGTAGCATTAATTCCATGATCTGAGCTGTTGGTTTCAAAAGGAGATATATTTTTAATGACAAATTTAATTTAGGAATAAATATGATTTGTTTAGGTGCTTCAGCTATTCTGTGGTATTCTCCACTCAGTTGCATTTATTATCAAGCTGTATTCTCAAGAGTTTAATGCTGTCAACTTCTTTTATCTGTTTGTTGTCATAGTTTAGGCACATACTGGTTGAAAACCTCTTACAGGTTCTGAACTATCTACAGAGCATTTTTTTCTTCAAAGTTCAATGACAAAGAAATTGAAAGGAATTGAATTTTATTTGATCCTGTAAGATTACATTGTGTACAGTTAATGTACATGTAATATAGGACATGTCAAAGTATTAACATTCTTTATCACTTATTTTTCTACACTTTTAGCTTACATTTTTACATCACTGATATTGAGTAACAATATATACAAATTTAATGGCATAAATATTCTGTAACACTGTAAAACTCTTTTTCAATGAGATAGTCTTTAAGTTTCTTTGGAAAGTCATTGTGAAGTACACGATCTTGCAAGGTTTTGGGCAGACTTCTTAGTAGTCTGATACCAGAGTACTGGGGTCCTTTTTCTAGCATTGCCAGTCGGTGGGGTATGCTCCGTACTTCATTCTTCTTTCTTGTATTGTGGGTGTGTACACTAGCATTTGTAATCCAGTCCTCACTACCTTTTGTGATGTACATTATTGTTTTGTACATTATTGTTTGTTTGAGTTTCCCCACACAGTCACTCCATACTGTAAGTATGGTTCGAGAAGTCCATGATACACTGTACGCAGAAGTTTCTTGTCCGAATACTGTGGTAGCTGCATCATTAAGAATATGACAGAGCTCAGTTTCTTACAGACATTATTAATATGTTTTTTCCATTTCAGTTCATTATCCACAAGAATACCTAAGAATCTAGCAAATTCTACTTCTTCCAGCCTTGTTCCATCAACCTCTAAATCCATGTCTACAGCCTTTTCCTTGTTTTTAAACACTGCATACATAGTCTTTTTTAGATTTATAACTAGTTCATTTTCCAACAGCCATTGAACTGTGACATTTGTAGATATGTATGCTCTTCTCTCAAGCTGTTCCATATTTTGGTCACTATTTAGTATTGTCATGTCATCAGCATACAATATTTTCTTTTCTTCCTCCTCAACACCTACATCATTAACAAATACATTAAATAACAATGACCCCATTATCGAACCCTGCGGCACTCCATATTTGATGGATTTGGTTTCTGATTGGTACGAGTTTCCTAATGATACATACTGCTTGCGGTTGCACAAGTATGATTTTATCCATTCACGTGGTTGCCCCTGAATGCCATAGTTGCTTAATTTTTGTATCAGCATTTCATGGTCAATGGTGTCAATTGCCTTTGAAAGATCCAGAAACATTGCAGAGACAACCTTTTTCTCATCTAAGGACTGTAAAATGTATTCTGTTAGACTGACAATTGCTGATTCTGTAGATTTACCCTTTCTGAAACCATGTTGTGAGGGCATGAGAATGTTATGTTTGTCCAAATAGTTAACTAATCTGGTATACATAAGCATTGCTAGGATTTTTGAGACACCTGATATCAGTGAAACTGGTCTGTAGTTGTTGGGATCATCCTTACACCCTATCTTGTACACTGGCACTACCTTCGTTATCTTCAGTTTTTATGGAAAAATTGCATCTCTGAAAGAACAGTTTGCTATGTTCAGCAGTGGTGTTATTATCTCCTCACATATCAGCTTTATTACATGATTTGATATTTCATCACAACCAGCTGATTTCTTGGACTTCAGTTTCTGTATAGTTTTCCGCAATTCATCTTCCGTGACTGGTCTTAAGAACATAGTACTGCATGATCTTTTTGGTACCTTAATACCCTTCTGTTTTTGACTATTTCTTTCCAATTTTAGGTTTTCTACTACACTGATATACTTATTATTATGTATATTTGCTATTTCCATACCATCCGTGACCACTGTGTTGTCTATTTTAGTTGACCTAATACCTTCTTCTTTGTTTGACCCATCTTTTTCCTTTCTTTCAGCATTGGTTGCATTCCAAGTTGCTTTTGCCTTGTTTTTTGAGTTCGCCATAGTGGTGTCAATTGCTCTTGCTTTGGCTTCTCTTATTGTTTTTCTATACTTCTTTTTTAACATTTTATAGTTTTCAGCTTCGCCCATCCGTCTCACGTCCTGAAGCTTCCTTTGCTGTTCTAGTATTTCACTGGTAACCCACTGTGTTTGATCTTGCTGCCTTTCTTGTCTCTTTACTTTGGGAAATGCTACATTAAACTGGTACTTAATTGTTGAAATAAATGCATCATATTTTTCATTTACACTCTGGGCCTGTAGGGTTTCATTCCAGGTTTCCTTACTTAACAGTGTTCTAAAGATGTTGATTTTTGTTCACTGATGATCATAATTTCTTTGGTTGTTTGTTTTGGTTCTGATACTGAGTCATTACTTCTGCAAAAGCTTATTAGTTGTCCATGATGATCAGATATTTCTGTCTGAACTACATGTGACTCATAGTTACACATATTAGTAATTATGTTGTCAATAATTGTCTCACTTTGTGAACTCACTCTTGTTGGTGCAGTTATTGTCATGTTCATGTAATGCTGTATTAACAATTCTTCAAAATCCTGTCTTATTTTTGTGTCTTTTCCTATGTCAATGTTGAAGTCTCCACAGATAATAAGATTTCTCTTCATATTCATTCTCAATAAGATCGCAATTTTTTTTTAGAAAGATGCTAATATTGCCACATGGTGACCTGTACACACAAAACACTCTAAAATCCTCTGCCACTACACCAGTAACTTCAAAGTCTTTTTCTCTAGCTATGGGAAATGTAGCAGCTTCACTGTTTACATTCTTCGATAGAGTACCTGTTTTAATATATATACAAACGCCACCACCCTTATATTTATATCTGCAGAAGTAACTAGCTAGTTTGTAGTCCATTATTGCCACATTATGTATTTTACTTTCAGTTAGTCCATGTTCACTTATGCATAATATGTCTGGTCTTACTTCACTCAGGAGTACTTCTGCTTCTAATATTTTGTTTGCAAAGTATTGAATATTTTGATGAAGTACTTTTATGTAATTTTTCTTTTGTCAGTTTACATGTTGTGAGCTGTATTCTGGGGCAAATTCTTTAGTATCATCTTTTTTTGTATGGTGCTTATATTTTTCTTTTCCAGCTGGAGTGTATGATTTTTCACCCCCTTCAGGCCATATTAGTTTCCCTTGCATCTAATGATTTTGCAGACATCTGCAAACATTCTGCTGAACGTTACAGACCCCAGTCTATTTAAATACAAGCCATCCTTCGCTAGTGAGTTTTCACATAGGAATTTGTTTGGGACTATAAAAATTGCCCCAAGACGATCACATTGTTGTTTACGAGCACAGTTTATTTTGGCGATATATTTTTCACTCACCGACCTTCTGCTTATGATTCCGCTAAGTATCAGACGAGACCCTGCATACATATTTCTTGCAGAACGAATCATGTTTCTTGTTTCGCTTGCCATTTCTTTCTCACTGCTGCTCCTTAACGAATTCGTTCCAACATGTATAAAAAACCCATTATAGTTATGTTTGGTTTCAGAATCTGGTTCTGTAGTATCTTGTCTTGCATTTACCATATTTTTAAAATGTTTACCGAGTTGATGCGTTCTAATACCAGGTCGTACGTCGATCTTGCAATTGGGGACAGCGATATTCTTCAGCAGCGAATCGCCAATTATTAAAAAGTCATTTTCCTTTTGTTGCGTATCTGTCGCCTTGTTTTTCCTTTTGCTGTATGTCACCACCTTCCATTTATATTTATCTTCCGGTTTTTGGCTTACTGAGTGTACCGAGACATCAACGGGAACACTTGAAATGTTGTTTTTAAAGTACGGTCGGTCATTCGTATTTTCGCGATCTTCTTGCTTTTCGTTTGATGGCTTTTACACACACAGGACTTCATTTCTTGTATTAATGTATCGTTTTCTTTCTTGATGGTCGAAAGTTCGGTTTTAATGCCTCAATGTCACTTCGTAGTAACTTTATAATTTCGTTTTTTGTATCAACTGCACTTACAAGATCGGCCGTTTCGTCACGTAAACAACCGTGACATGTCCACGGAAAATCATCGCTGACGAACTTTAGATTTACTTTCGCGCACTTTTAGTGTAACCAGAAGTTGCATTTGATACACAGAATACCCTTCATCACACGCTTTTTACATTCTCTACACGAAGAACTGTTCATTTTTTGCCTTTTTAACGAGAGGGAAGCGTCATTACACTTTCCTATCGGCGCCATCTTAGCTCACGCAACCATTCATAATGTCACTAAGAACCATTCATTAACTTCAGTGTAAATTTCATTACTTGATTTTCTATTTATCACAATGTTTTTGTCATCTGCAACAAAACAAACTCAACATTTGATAATGTTACAAATGAATGGTTATTGATAAACACAAGAAAAAGTAGGAGCTCTAAGATGGAACCTTGAGAGACACCACATGTTACGGGTTCCCAGTTGGAAATGACTGATAGCTTAATACATGTCTCTTTCCTAATGATACCATTTTTTCCTCTCAGTGATGTGAGATTTGACCATTTTATTGCATTTCCTTTGACACTCTGACATTTTAATTTACTTAAAGGTATATATTGATTTACACAGTCGAATGACTTTGACAAATCACAAAATATGCCAGTAGCCCATAATTTATTGTCTAATGAATTAGTCTTCTCGATATCAGAAACTTTTAGAGCTCTGAACTGTAACTTTGACCACCTATTATTTCCAGAATAAAATTTTCACTCTGCAGCGGAGTGTGCAATGATATGAAACTTACTGACAGATTAAAACTGTGTGCTGTGCTGAGTCTTGAAATTGGCTGTTGGTCTTGCTCTTCTTTTGGTTGGTGTGGCATTTTCCCTTGTTGATCTCTCTCAATTTGATATTTTGTATATCCATTCTTTGTGAATATCTCTTTCAAATGTAGCAATTCATGCCTGTAAGTATAAATCAGTGTGGCTGTGCTTATGATAAATGCAGTGCCTTTCCAAGATCCACAAAGCTGTACAGAAACAAGAAAGTGATTCAGAAGAAAATGGAGGTAATAAACCAGTCTTAAGGTAGATACCAAAAGCATTGACATTTTGACCAGGATTGAGCAACATATGTGCACCTACTTGGCTGAATACTTAGCCTCACTGTTGAGACATTTTGTAGGTAAGCATGAAGGTCATATCCATAATTCAGCAGAGTTTATTAGCAGGTTAAAAACTTTGAAACTTAGCAGCTCTGATTCTTTGGATAGCTTTGATGCTATTTCCTTGTTCACTAAGTACCTACTGTTGACTCTGTCATTGAGTATCAATGGCATTATTTAAGCTTGCGCTAACCTCTGTTTACTTTACATTTGACACTCAATGTTTTGAACAAATTGATAGCACTCCTCTCCTACTGTGGTAGCTAATTTATTTAAGGCTGGTGTGGAAGAAAAAGCACTCAACTCTGCAGTTTTAAAATTGACAGTGTTCTGGAGAAATGTTGGAGTCACAATCATAGTTTGGCCCCATTATGAGAACAAATTGTTCAAGTTTCTTGAACATCTTTAACTCCATTCATGTAACTGTCAAATTTATAGTGGAACAGGAAGTGAGTGGCTGTGAGTTTTTAAATTTTCGCAGTGAAATGAGCGGTCAAAGAAATTTCTGGTTTGCAACTGACTGTTGTCAACTGTATTCCACAATATTTTGACTAGCAGATGTCGTATCTAAATATTGTAGAATGTAGGTGGCGACAAATGCCTGCAGGCACAAAATTTCTTTGAACAGAATGAATGGCTTTCTACCACTTCTGAACTTATTAATGCAACATAAGGAAGATAGGTTTTTAGACCATTGCATTTCCTGTGCCCCCCCCCCCCCCCCACACACACACCAATTTATACTTGCTGGCATCTAGCTGTTTCCATGCTTCACAAACTATGAGTGTACTTAAAACTTTAGTACATAAGTGTCATAAGTGTATGACGGTGACAGCCTACAGGGTGAAGTGGTACACCTGAAACAGATATTAAATGAGAATGGATATACAATACAAATTATAAGAATTGCTTTTAAAAAAACTGAGTATATATTAAATTCCCTGTGTGTTAAAAGTACATATGACAGGCAATACACACTGCACAAGACTGTTGCACTTAACACCAGCGATGCACCCCAACCCTCTATAGCTCAATGGCTGTACACCGTATTTCCACAGACGGTTTCATGGGTTTTGGAAAGGTTAAAAACTGGTCACAGCCTCATCCTACTTGGATTCAGTGGTCAAGGAAGCTGAGGGTTTCCAGCTTGACAAATCATGAAAACCCCTCATTTCATGTCTGTACTCTCAAAGGAAATATTTTTCTAGGTCTTCACTGTCTGACATTCCAACATGCTAAGATGGCGTAAGTGCGGTTGTTTGTAGTGATCAAGTGAACAAAAGTAACAGTTGTGCCTTAAAAATAGGTGTCTATGGGAATTGTAGTAATGAAATCGTAAAGCTAAAAGAACGAATTTCAAGTTAAAAAAAACTGTGGACGTTTTAAGATATGATATTTCGCGTTTAAGAAACGAAAATGCTGAGCAGCTGAAAGTCCCTCGCAACATGGCGCCAATTGTAAATCATCAGTCGAATTACTCGACAAACAAGAGGAAAATTTACAAAAATACGTGTTGCTTGTGTAAAAAAGTACAACACTTTCAGTGACAGGATGTGCTTAGCTTGCACTAAAATATCAAAAGTTGCGGAAAGGAGACATGCAGAATCGGAGAAATTCCAGTGTGTAGCATTTACATCTAACGAACAAAACGCAACGTTGAGTCGAAAAGTTTCAGGACTCTGCTACTGTGGACATCGTGTCTGTAAAGGAATTACGTGCATAAAATGTAAAACTGTGTTTCATTTCTCTTGTGTAAATGTGAACTCTAAATAAAAGTTCTGGCTGTGTATGGAAGACGAGTTAGGAGTAGACTTGAATAACAAAGACTGTACTTACGATATAATCAATGTGCTCATTGATGAGGTTAAAGAATTAAAAAGTAAATCTGACGAGCTCCCACGACAGAAGTTACAAAATGATGGTGAAATACACAGAGACAAAAAAAAAAAGGTTCCAAATCATGCGAAAACAAAAACTCTATAAACGAAATCGCTGCAAAAACCAATCAGTATATTACGCCTAAAACATCATCTAAAGCTGTGAAAAAAAATTGCGAATGATTCCTCGTTATACATTACGACAAGGAACAGGTTTGATGTGCTACAAAAAGATGAAAATTGTGAACAACAAAGCACTGAGGTAAATAAAAATTTCATAGTTCAAGAAAACAGCATAAGTAGCAATAAACATTCGTACAACAGACACAGCAGTAACATAAAAAGCTCACCTAAACACAAAAAAGAATAATAGTGTTTGCAGAGAGCCATGGGCGATCACTTGCAACTGACTTAATGCATCAAAGTCATAATAATTTCGTAAGCCAAGGAAATGTTATATCAGGTGCACCATTAACTTCAATACTTGAAAGCTGTAACAACTTACAGAATCTCACAATGAATGACACAGTTATAATCTGGGGTGGCACAAATGATGTAGCCAAAAACGAAGCAGATAAGGCATTAAATGCTATAACATCAGCATTAATTAAGTTTGAGCACACAAATGTAATCATAGTAGGGATCTTGAAAACTTGTCTTGTGTGAACAATGAAACCAGGCGAACAAATAGGAAAATAGCCAAAATAGTGAAATCTTTCCAAAACACTCAGTTTGTAACAGTCCCTGAGAACAGAGACTGGTACACATCTCACGGACTACACCTAAATGCAAATGGCGAGGAAGAAATGGCCAGAACTTTACTTGCAGTCATCTCTCCAAAAAATCAACTAAAGCCTGCAATACCACTTGAGTGGAAGGATCCGGATGGAACTGAGCAAATAATACCACAGCAAGAAAAAATTACAGTACCAGAAATCAACTACAATGTTGTCAAGAGGACAGTAACGAACAATGGAGTAGGAAGATCAGTTTGCAGCAACAGGATATTCAAAAGTCCAGAAACACATTGTGCTCCTAGAAGATCCTCAAGACCAATAAAACCCAGAGTTCAAAGTGACATGTTTTTGTGGGAAAGTAAAGCAACTAACAAATTCCCAGGACTCGGTAAAAACAACTTGCCAAGCCAGCTAGTTAAAACAACAGAAGCTGTGGCATCAACTGCAGACTCTTCAGCATCACTTACTCAATCAAATGTGGTGGAGTATACAACTCCAGTTACTGCAACACCAGGCAGTTCGGCAACTCCTCGGACTGTACGGAGCAAGAAGGCACCTCAACAGCTACCTTGACAACTAGACAGACAGAAGCCAGGATGGGTAGTAGATCGAGAAATGCAAGATTTCCAAAGAACAGGAACATTTTTAATGCCAACTCAGTGCATTTTAAAGGAAGATAATCAGAGCAACCAATTAAAAATACCACTAAGGCTCATGCACTTAAACATACAGTACCTTAGAAATAAGCTTAATATATTACAGGTTTTTGTAAATGAACAGTCACCTCATATAGTAGTGTTAACTGAGCATGGATTAAAATCTGATGAAATTATTTACTGTAAACTAGAGTGCTGCTCCTTAGCAAATAGTTATTGTAGACAGCAACATAAGGGTGGTGGTGTGGCAGTTTACATTAATGAGAATCTCGAGTACAAGAAAATAAACTATCTAGACCAGTACAACAAAGAAGGCTTGATTGAAGTGACAGGCATTGAAGTCCACACCAAAGAGTGTAGAGAGGTTATGAGAAAACATAAAGTTATTGGGATTTATCATCCACCAAAGGCTGATGTAGTTAGCTTCATAGACATATTTAGTAGAGTAGTGGGACACTGTGGTCCCAGTGACCTAACTATACTTGGTGATCTGAATATTGAGGCAAAATCTTCCAGTTTGTGTAATATGAGGTTAATAGATACTCTTAACCCATATAATCTCATAAATGTAATAAATAGTCATACCAGGGTAACAAAGTCCACATCTAGCAGAATTGATTACGTTATACTATGTAAACATATTAAAGACAGTGTTAGGTGCTGGAATATGGATTTTCACTACTCTGACCACAAAAGCCAGCTTGTAGAGTATGCAAACACAAGCATCCCAAAAATGACAAAAGTTATCAAAAATAAAAGAATCCTAAAAAAGGGTAACATCCTTGCCCTAAGAAATAAATTAGCTATAGAGGACTGGGGTCTGGTTTACCAGACTGAAGGACCTGAAAACAAATGGGCCAAATTCTATGATACTATGCCAAGACACTTTGACAGATGCTGCCCTGTTAAGAAAATACAAAGCGGGTTCACCCATAACCAAAGTGCAAAAACCAACAGACTGATACTTCCAGCAAATATGATAAAACTCAGGCAAAACATCCAAGACCTGGATGTGTTACACAAGTCAACAAACCTGCAGGTTTTTAAGGCCAAGTACAACGAAGCCAAGAAAATCTTTAAGAAAGAGCTTTCAAATCTAAGAAAACAGATATACAGCAGTGAAATAGCTCAATCAGACAGTACAGCCAAGACCTCATAGAGAATTGTAAATCAATTTCGCAAAGCCACACCGAAGCCAGAAACTGAAATTATAAATATAAGACATGAAGGAAACACAATTAAAGATCCTAATAAAGTCTGCAATGTTTTCAATAAATACTTTATATCTGCAGCTGTTAGTCCAGTTAATAACACAATTGTGAGTAGTGAGGTAAAGCTCTGCCCCTTTGAAGAGCCACCTTTTGAATTCAAACAAGTAAGTGAAAAAGAAATAGGCAGGATAATAAATAACCTAAAGAATAAGTTCTCATCTGGATGGGATGGTTTGAGTAGTATCGTGATTAAAAAATGTAATAAGGAATTAGTTAAAATAATCACCCACCTCGTAAACTGCAGTATCAGAGAACATACATTTCCAAATGTATTGAAATGGAGCACAGTTAAACCAGTGCATAAAAAAGGATCCAAGGAAGAGGTTTCAGATTTCAGGCCCATATCATTAATACCTGTCTTCAGCAAAGTATTTGAAGTTGTGCTGCTGACACAATTTAGTGACTATTCCTTGAAAAATAAGTTCCTAACAGGGACACAACATGGATTCCGAAAAGATCATAGTACTATCACAGCAATTACGGAATTTCTTCACAAAACGTATGGTGCCCTTGATCAAGGAATGCAAACAGCTGGCATATTTCTAGACCTTACTAAAGCCTTTGACTCGGTAAACCATGAGTTACTTTTAGGTAAACTTGAGTCATACGATGTAAATGCTGCATCCATGCAATTGTTGGCTACATATTTATTTAACCGCAAGCAGTGTACAAAGCTGACTTACAAAATCAATAATCAGATCATTAATTTCCAGTCCAAATATGAGACAGTCACACAAGGTGTACCCCAGGGCTCAATTTTGGGCCCTTTCCTTTTCCTAGTGTACATAAATGATATAGAGCAACCTTTCAACTCCCAATTGGTAACCTATGCAGACGATACCTCACTTATTTCTTGGTAAACAAAATGATGAGTTAACGTTGGTAGCAACTGAGGGACTATGTCAAATAAATACTTATTTCCAAGATCAAGGTTTGAAAGTTAATATCAGTAAATCTCAGTTATTGCCATTTAAACTTACAAACTCACACCAAACCTCTATAAGTAACATAGGTGGAATTGAAGTAGTGGACACAGAAGGCTGCAGATTTCTAGGTATTCACCTAGATGAAAATCTAAGATGGGTAAATCATATCAAATTTTTATGCAATAAAATCAGCAGTTCATTACATCTAATCAGCCAGTTATAAAAAGTAGTTCCACATCAGACATTAAAAACAATTTATTGTGGAACCATTTTTGCACAGATTAATTATGGGATAGAGATATCGGGTTGTGCTGCCGACATACATATGAACAGAATATTAACCCTACAGAAAAGAGCAATCAGAATTATCCGTGGATTAGGGTACAGAGATTCATGCAGGGAAATCTTTGTTCATCATAAATACCTCACACTCTACTCACTGTATCTTTACAAATTAATTATATTTTTTGTGACACATCAAAACAAAGCAACAAAGTGCTCTGACATGCATGCCTATAATACAAGAAATAAAGACTGCTACTACAGACAAAGAACAAAATTAAAAACAACAGACCATAGTCCATGCATTAGTGGTCAAATATGGTACAACAGATTACAGAGCTCAATAAGGTGCCACAAAGGGAACTTATTCAAAGTGAAACTGAAATATTTCTTGATTGACAAGTGTTTATATTCTTTAAGTGAATATTAATATTAAACTAAAACAAATTATTGTATATATATATATATAAAAAGAAAGATGATGAGACTTACCAAACAAAAGCACTGGCAGGTCGATAGACACACAAACAAACACAAACATACACACAAAATTCTAGCTTTCGCAACCAACGGCTGCTTCGTCAGGAAAGAGGGAAGGAAAGGGAAAGACAAAAGGATGTGGGTTTTAAGGGAGAGGGTAAGGAGTCATTCCAATCCCGGGAGTGGAAAGACTTACCATAGGGGGAGAAAAGGACGGGTATACACTCGCTCACACACATATACAGACACAAGCAGAAAATATCTAGTTGCGTAAAGTCTGAATATTTGTAATAGGTACGATGTAACACCCAATATTGTGCCTTATTAGGTAAAATGGTACATTTGTATCATGTATATGTAATCACATATGTATATATGACTACTAAACTTGTAAAAAAATGCTATGACGTTTGCAAAAGACACCAGTTGGTGCCCCATGCAAAAAAATACAGTAAATAAATAAAATAAACATATGCCAACTGTTATAATCCCACATACTTTGTGAGTATTGTGGATTTGCTGACTTTCCACTTGCTTTGTTTTACTGTTAGATGTGTGACTGACACTCTGGTTACCAACAGTAACACATGCACAGTTAATCCACAGTATTGTACAAAGTGATTTAGAAAGCTTTCAGGCAACTCCATTTGCGAATGGCTGTAAGGTTTACAGCTGAAATATTGGAACTGGGACTAATAATTTCCCTGATGCTCACCTGAAAAAATGATGGAATACACATAATTCTGGCACATTGCAGCATCACAGACAGCTGTTGGTTTAAAATTTTGAGCAATGATCAGAAATTTTATTTTCACCCAATTTTATCTCATTCAATGAATGCTATCTTCTTGCATTACAATTTTTGAGGATGAAGAAGTAAAATTAATGAACCACTGATCTGCAGTAATGAATTAGAGTAATCAACTCCAGTTGTAATAATAATAATAATAATTTTATTGTCTTTAAGCCATTACAGCAATAGACAAAGTCATACACATAATACGTTACAGTACATGCTATAAAAGAACAGAATTGTTATTAACATTACAGTTTAGTATTACAGGTCATGAATTCCTTTATATTGTAGAATTGGTTTACAACTAACCAGTCATAAAGTGTTTGTTTGTATTGTTGCTCTGGTAAATTTTGTATGACTTGTGGAAGTTTGTTAAATAATTTGTGGCCCGTAAGTTCGTAACTGTTAACTGATTTTGACAGTCTGTGGTAGGGCATATAGATACAGCTGTTTGTCCTAGCGCTGTAACAGTGTATATTTGCCCTGCGTTTTACTTTAAGAAAGTTCTTTTTTGTGTAGATTAAAACATAATAAATATATAGGTTTATTACTGTCACGATTTTTTGTTGAGTAAACAAAGGTTTGCAATGAGCCTTGTATGGTGAGCCTGTAATTATCCTAATAGCTTTCTTTTGCAGCAATAGTATATCATGGACACAAGTGGAGCTTCCCCATAAAATAATACCATAGGATATGATGCTTTGGAAAAATGAGTAGTAAGATGCTCTAACATAATTTTTAGGTACACAGTGCATTAATTGCCTTAACAAATATATTACCTAAGACAATTTACTTAATATGTGGTTTCCAAGAAAGTTTATCATCCAAATATACCCCAAAATTTTAACACAATTAGGATCATCTGATGGAAACTTGTCTTTTAAACTAAATACCATCTGCTGGGTTTTGCTTTCATTAACCAAGAACCCATTTGCTTTAAACCAGAGTGAAGTTTGCTCAATTGTCTCTGTAACACATGTTTTAAGGTTATTAAGATCATTACTGCTATTCAGAAACGTTGTATCATCAGCATAGAGTACTGTTCTGGATTTAATAAATGATGACAGGTCATTTAGCATTATTAGGAAAAGGAAAGGGCCCAGCATGGATCCCTGTGGAACACTTACCTTAACTTGTTCTATACTGGACATTTCTTTCCCAACACAGATGCCTTGCTTACGGTTTTGTAAATATGATCTTAATAGCTTAAGCTGTTACCTTTAACACCATAAAAGTCCATTTTTTCGAGTAGTAGTGTATGTTCTACACAGTCAAAGTCTTTGCTTAGGTCACAAAAAGTCACTTGAGCAAAGCATTTATCTTCAAATACTTGATGGATGTATTTAACAACATTGTCTATGGCATCAATGGTTGACAGGTTTTTCCTAAAGCTGTACTGTGATCCACTTATTAATCCTATGTTATCAAAGTGAACAGATAATTGTTGGTAAATTATGCATTCTAGAACTTTTGAAAAAACTGGGACTATGGATATTGGCCTGTAACTTGAGACAGAATTTTTATCTCCTTTTTTATGTACTGGAACTACCCTAGACAGTTTAAGCTCATCAGGGAAAAAAACCCTCCAGTATACACTTGTTTATACAATATGTTAGGGGGTAAACTATATAGTCTATTACTTTCTTCAGCATGTTACAGGACAGGTCATATATATCTACACTGTTTGATGATTTTAACTGCTTCACTAATCTTAACACACAACCAGGTTAGACCTCAGAAAAATTGAAAGTACTTGTGTTTGTTGATGACCTAGCAACATTTTTTGACAGTAACTGTGATGAGCTGATTTCAGGTTTAATTATAGCACTTCCTACTTCCTCAACTGATTTAATAAAACAGTCATTAAATTCCTGGGGAGAGATACTAATTTTGTCACTTCTTTTACCTTTGGCAACACTATTTATTAGTGTCCATGCTGCTTTGCACTTATTGGTGGATTTCTCAATACTTCTGAGATTGTGTGCTTGTTTGGCTTCCACAATTGCATTTTTGTACTCATTCCTAGATCTAACATAGGCTAATTTAGCATGGTTGGTTTTCAGATTTCTATAAATATTGTACAACAACATAACTTGATTTTTCATAGTAGACAGCTGTTTTGTATACAATGTATTTTGTCTATTTGAAACTTTTGCTTTTAGCACTCTGTCACTTACTTTGCAATTCTTTATTGGAATGCAGTCATTAAAGTGTCCCAAAAATGTTTTAAGAAACCTATCAAATAGTACCTTTGCTGGCAGATAATTGCTTAGAGTATAACGTGTGTCATCATAAAACAGGCCAAACCAATCTCTGTTACAAAGGGATGTACGAAACCTGTCAATTTTCTCATCTGTGACTGGTCTAGTGACCACAACTTCTGGGACAGGCTTATTTACGTTATGATGAGTGTTATACTTATAACACGGAAAACACCATTTACTTTCATTGTGTAATATTTTTATTGGCACACAATAAATCAAAACACAAAGAAATAGTTTTCGACAATCACGGTAACAGTCATGACAAATGTCTCACACCAACTAGTCAGCAACCAAAGTAAGTAAAATGAAGCACAAAAAAGCAAAGATATTAATATTTTCTGGCAGTTCTGCCACAGAGGCCCGCCCCCCCCCCCCCCTCCCCCGAGGAGTGCAGAGTGCATAGGAAGAGTGATGAGGAGTAAGTGATAAAGGGAAGGTAAACATTTAAGGCATGACGTAATCTTGAAGTCTGAGAGGTGGCCGTATGGTGCAGCCAGCACAGGTGATAGCAATAGGGGTAGGAGGATTAGGGGAAGATGAAGGAGAAGGGGGGGGGGTACTCTTATAAATAAAACATTATTGGAGTCTACACAGGCTGAAATGTCATTTTGTGAAGTACCAGGAGCCACATTGGAGCACTCACTGTGATAGCTTAATGTCTTTCTGGTCAGATGGCACAGAATTGTTTTGAATTTCAAATAAAAAAAGAAAAGCATCCACAAGTTGTATATTTATAGAGCCCACATCATAGTCACTCAAGTTCACTTGAAACACTAGTTCATTACTGCTGGCACTTGGAGGCGTGAAGTATAGAAGAGGGGGGCCTTGACTTGCAGAGAGTGTTTGATTAGCTTGTGGAGAAGGGAGAGGACAGGCCTCTGAAGTTTCCTGCAAAACAAATTCATTATCGTGTATGTCGGTGTCGTTAAGGATCCATGCTGGTTTCATGTGCTCAATGGACATGACAGATGGTTTGTTCTTAAAGAAGATCGTATAAGTATTTTCAGAGCGTGACAGGACCCGGTATGGCCAGTGTAGGGTGGAGCAAGGGGTGGACACACGGCGTCTTCTCTAAGCATCACATAGTTACAAGAACTGAGGTGTGGGTGAATGAAAACTGGAGGGGTAGCATGCATCGAGGTTGCGGAAAACATAACTTGGTGATATGCTGCCGAACCTGTCGTACCAACTCGGGAAGTTGATCCTCGGGAAGTAGAGGAGGATCATCAAGAAAATCCACCGGAAGTGTGAGGTTTTCTCCATATACCATCTCAGGAACTGACGCTTTAAGGTCTTCTTTGAAAACTGTCCTCAAACCTAAAAGGACCCAGGGGAGTGCCTCAGTCCAAGAGGAAGAATGACGCATGAGAGTGACCTTCAGGGTATGGTGCCATCGTTCTATTAGGCCGTTAGACTGCGGGTGATAGGCTGTAGTTCTGAATTTGTTGATACCACACAGTTGACAGAGGCGATTAAACAGACTAGATTCAAACTGTCTCCCCTGGTCTGTGGTAAGTGAAGTAGGGGAACCGAAACGAGAAAGCCAATGGTGGACAAAAGTGTTAGCTACAGTGTTGGCCATAATGTCCGTGATGGGGATAGCCTCAGCCCAATGTGTGGTACAATCTATCATGGTCAGTAAGTAATGGAAGTTGTTAGATATCGACAATGGACCGACGATGTCCAAATGGAAATGCGGAATCTACCTGAAGGCATAGTAAATTTGCCCAATGGGGGATTAGTATGTTTGTGTATTTTGGCTCTCTGGCGAGGTATGCATGCTTTTGCCCACCGATTACAATCTCTTTTTACATTAGGCAAAACATATCTCTCTGTAATGAGTTGTGTAGTCGTGCGAATGCTCGGGTGAGCGAGATTGTGGATTGTGTCGAAAACGTATTTCCTAAGAGCTGTAGGGACTATAGGATGAGGATGACCTGTTTTAATGTCACAGTACAAAGAGCAATCATCATTGGGGAAGGGAAGTAGAGCAATTTGTAAGGAAGTATCAGAGTCAGAGAAAAGGTGCTGTATCTCTGGGTTGAATAGCTGGAGCTCGTGTAAGCGGTGAGGATCAATAGCTGTCCTCAGGGAGGACAGGCATGACAGGTAGTCTGCTGCAACATTGTCCTTGCCCCTGATATATTGAAAGTCTGAAACATATTGTAATCCATATGGCGAAACCTTCTGGGTAGTACATCTAATGCTAGTTTGCGGAGAGCCTCGACAAGAGGCTTGTGATCTGTGTAAACTGTCACAAGTCGGGCTTCAATATCTGTACGAAAGTACTTTACGGCCTCATAAATGGTGTAAAGTTCACGATAAAATGCGGACCACTTTCTTTGCGTTTCGGTGAGCTTTTTAGAAAAGAAACACAGGGGTGTAGTACCTGTTGGTAGGGTCTGTTGCAAAACTACACCAATGGCATTATCACTAGCGTATGTGGTTATTGTCAGGGAGGCATCAGGGTGAGGGTGAGACAGGGTAATAGCATTCACCAAGGCGTACTTAAGCGAGTCGAAGGCTCGCTGCATGGTCTGATCCCATTCTATGTGTCTGTCACCTGTGGTATTCCTTCCCTTTAAGGCCGCAGTGAGAGGGGCTTGAAGAGATGCCGCATGTGGAATGTAGAGTCTAAAAAAATTTACCATTCTGAGGTATCTACGTAACTCTTTATAGTTTTGAGGGAGGGGAAGGTCAAGTATTTGTTGTACTCTATCTGAGGTGGGACAAATGCCCTCATTATTGACCAAATGTTCCAGGAAAATAACCTCTGGCTTCTCCACTTGGGATTTGTCATGATTAATCTCAACTCCGTGTCATGCCAATCTATTAAAAACCTGTTGGAGGTGTTGTTTGTGTTCCTCGGCAGTTGTGGAGAAAATAATAATGTTGTCTAGGTAGGCGTAGCAAAAATTAAGGCCAGGTAGAATGGTGTCAATGAATCTTTGCCAGGTCTGGGCAGCATTCTTCAATCCATAAGGCAAAAACAAATATTCATATAGTCCAAATGGGCTGATGATAGCGGTTTTGGGGATATCTTCTGGGTGCATCGGAATCTGATGGTATGCCTTTTTGCAGTCTAACACAGAGAAAAAATTGGCACCGAACATGGATTGTGAAAAATCGTGGAGGTATGGGACAGCGTAGTTATCAAGTATTGTTCTGGCGTTCAAACACCTATAGTCTCCACAGAGTCGAAGGGAATTGTCCTTTTTGGGAACGAAATGTATTGGGGAAGACCATGCACTGTCCAAAGGTGGACTATACCCAAGCGTAAAAGTTCATTAATACATTCTTTGGCAGCGGTAAGCTTTTTTGCATTGAGGCATCACGGGTGAGAACGGACAGGCGGTCCCTCAGTTGTGTTAAGCCTGTGACAGACGCCCGTAGTAATGGCCTTGATTTTGTGAATAGGTGTGGCCAA
Organism: Schistocerca cancellata; assembly: GCF_023864275.1. Taxonomy (NCBI): domain Eukaryota; kingdom Metazoa; phylum Arthropoda; class Insecta; order Orthoptera; family Acrididae; genus Schistocerca; species Schistocerca cancellata. The sequence goes on along the minus strand of NC_064626.1, from coordinate 868,121,740 downwards.
AATATGTGGAGGGACGCAGGAAGGAGCGACATTATCGTCGGTGCGCGGTAAGTATGAAAGGGAACTAACCAGAAATACGTTATCATTGAACGGTAGTTCAGTGAAAGCTGCAGTGTTGTCCGCGGAGCTGCGCTGTGCGACACACGGCGGGGTTCCATTGACTATGGTGTTACTGCACAAAGAAATCGTTGTGCGCGCATGCACGGCGTCACCTGTAACAGCTGTCGCCTCTGTGTTTTGATGAAAGGCAGACGGTGAAGCGCAGGGTGGGGGGTTGCTGGGCGGGTTGCCGTCTTTGCTTGCCAGGTTGTGGCAGGCGCTGCTGTGGCTGCGCATAAACAGCGGTGCGGTATGCAGGTCCCGTGTAGTTTCGTGTGTGTTATTACTTTTAATCTTGATCTCCTCTTTAAACCTGCGCAATTCATCAGTCAGGACATCACAATGTTGAAGTAGCTTTGCATTGTCTCCGGACAGTTGGTTGATTTCAAGGCGTTGCGTAACTAAGTTCACTACGGCAGCTTTGACCCCCTCAGATAGAATAGAAACTGTCTCTTTGTCTTGTTGAAAGGACATATTCGAGCTGCATTCTGTCGGCGTGGATGGGGAAAATCTCGCCAAAAATTTTTGTTTAAAATCCACTGAGCACAGGGCAGGTGTAACTAAGTCCAAAGAAAAGTTACGAGCAGTTAAGAAGTCCAATCCTAATACTGGCTCGTCAATTTCTACTACCGAAAATATCCATTCATAATTATGTGTATCATCGAAGTAAATGCGAAGTTGCGTTACACCATAAACTTTTAATGAGGAATTGTTGGCTGCTCTGAATTGATGAGGTGAATGCGTGATTGTAGAAGTGACCATTGGACATGGAATGGCGCTCACATCGGCACCAGTATCCACTAAAAACCATTTCTGAGAAGCTATATCCTGGATATACAAATGTTCGAGGGAATAATTTGGAAGTACTAGCCTGTGATCTGTTAGGTGACTTGACGCCACAGTGCGGACCGGTGCGCCTATAGCGGCCCGCCGTGTGTGTTTGGGAGCATTGCACAGGGCGAGCAGCAATTCCTGGCTGTATTACCGTAAATGGAGTGATACCAACAGAGATGATAAACTTGCTGATCCTGTGTTGTTACCAGGTGAAGGACGTCACTTGAAGCTGTGGTATGGAATGGTGAAGGATGGTGTGGAATCTGGTGCTCAGCCAGTGTACTCTGTCTGTTGTAATATTGAGGGGGGCACATGTAGATAACTTTCTTCTGTTGATTATCTTATATGCGGCGGCAGCGGCAGCAATAATTTCTCTTGTAGAGGTTCCTGATCGTGTGATAGGAGCTGCAGTTGGATAGCTTGCGGCAGCTTTGCAACCCAGAAAGAAAGTAAAGCTTCATCTGGCATAGTTTTGCTACCGAAGACTGCTCTGATACGTTGCCACAGTTGTGAAGGAGTCGAGTCTTTGAGATGTAAATCTTGCAGTATGTATAAAACAGACTCTTGCGTAGTCTTAGGTAGACGTTCACAGATATGTTGTTTTGCCAGTGTGTAACGATTTGCAGGGGCCGCCGACAGCACTAAGTCCTGTACCCACTCAGCGTGGTCCAGGGCGGTGAATATAGTCTCTGCCAAAATAAACCATGTATGCAGATTGTCCATCGTGAACCTTGGTAATTTAGGAATTTTCTCACTCTTGTGTTGTGGATGTAACAGATCTGATAGCACAGCGGACAGGAGTGGTGGAGTGTTTATGAAGCTGTCACTTGCGGCGTTCACGGCGGCTGGTTTAAACATGGCTGGCGAGGGAGGCGCAGCAGGCGCAGCCAGGGCTGCGGAAACAATCGGGGCGGGACGACTGTCCAACCAGTAATTGTTGTCACTGAAATTTACACCCATCTGTTTTTGTAGTGAGTCTTGTAGTGGGTGGGGAGAGAATGTGTCCAAAACTGATTTATCAGCAATATATGGGGAGCTCCAAGTGATCTGTGGGCTCGAAAAGTCTGTGAGGTTTCTAGTGTTGGGGCACTGTTGCATACTACATGTCACAGGAGGTTGTATATACGATGCACTGTGAGTCACAAATTTAGGCACAGCGCTCATGATTGGTTTGTTATAGATGAACATAGAAAAAGATTTCATAGCAGGTGACATGACTGACAATGTTGAAAGAGTCCACAACGGCATTGTTGATGATGGAGAAAACTCCATGGCATTGTACTTATCTTCCAATTTTATCCCAGTTGTTGGTGGCATTGTGTGTAGGAAACCATGGAAAGGCAGTGTAGAGGCACCATTAGTATCATGTTGTAGTCCAAAAGGAGCGGAAGGCGAGCAATGTGGAGATGTCGAAATAAACGGCCGCATTGTCGAATCGGACGTATGTTGCGCACCGAAGGTCACCAGTATGGCGAGTGTTATACTTATAACATGGAAAACACCATTTACTTTCACTGTGTAATATTTTTACTGGCACACGATAAATCAAAACACAAAGAAATAGTTTTCAACAATCATGGTAACAGTCATGACGAATGTCTCACACCAACTAGCCAACAACCAAAGTAAGTAAAACGAAGTACAAAAAAGCAAAGATATTAATATTTCCTGGCAGTTCTGCCACAATGTTACTCTTATCAAGAGGGAACTTACTTGTATAATTTAAAGATATTGAATCATGATCAGAGTATGGAAATACTGTCACACAATATGATTCTTCTGTTGTTTTAAAATTTACAAAAATATTGTCAAGACATGCATGTTCTCTTGTAGGCTTGTTATTGACTGAATGTAAGTTGCACTGTCTTAGTAGGTTTTGGAGTTCAGTGACAGTACATTTTTGTGTTGTAACATCGAAATCAGCATTCACATCTCCACCTATCACAATATCATAATGTATCCATGTAGTATCTGTAAGTACATGTAACAGCAGGTCCAGTTTTTCTAAAAATACATTGGTTATACCCTTAGGTGACCTGTACAGGGAAATTACAACTAACTTAAAACTGTCTATTACTATACCAGCAGCTTCAAAGTTTTGTTCATCGCACAGAAAATCTAGATCTTATCTACTGACTGCGCTGCTAAGTCACTTGTTAACATAGATTGCCACACCACCTCTTAAATGCAATTTTCTGCAGTAGCTACTGGCTAGCTTATAATTATCAAATTTAATAAATGTAAGTTCACTCTCACTAGCCCAGTGTTCACTTAAACAAAAGATATCAAACTTATTTTCTAATCCAAAGTCATTGACAATAAATTATTTATCCCTTACTCCTTCAATGTTAAGATAACAGATTATAAAATCAAACCTGTCTTTCTTTACAGATGCACTATTTTGCTGAGAGGCTATTAAATCTCTGGCACTATTTATCTTATGGGCTTCTTCCCCTTGCTGCCTTCTACTAAAAAATCATTTAGACATAATGGAGGTACAGTTTTCCGTTTGCCCGCTACACTTGATACTGCTTCTACTCTTGGAGGCCTCTTCTCTTCTTCTTGTTCATGACATGATCTAAGCGGCTGTGCTCCCACTGTAAGTAGTTCAAATGTTGCTGAAGAATGGATAGCTGGATCACCTGTTGCTACCCTTGTTGCTGAATATGCTGCCACCTTTGTTGTTTCTATTATCTTAGTTCCTGAATAGGGTGTTCTACCTGTTGTAACTGTAGTTACAGCTTCTTCTCTCCCCGCACATTCTTTTGTAATCAGTGATACCTGATGTTGTGTTACTGCTGCAACTGGAGTACATGGTAGGGAAGATACTTTGCAGGTCTCCTTTACCAGTGGTAGTGGAATAGGATCACTTTTGTTACATCTGGGAGAAACACTATCCACTAACATTTTGATCTTTTGACTGAACAATGATTTGCCCCATTTATTTAAATGCATTCCACGTGTTGTGAAGTCATACTCTGTCCCTCTGAACGTTAATTAACCACTGGTATAGATGTGTTAAGTGTTACATGATTTAAGTTAGCATCTCATTTTTGTAGAGCAGAAATGGAGAAAGGAGGAGTGGCAACATTCACCGAGAATTGTTATAAATTTAAGAAGATAGACATTCATAAATTCTACCTAGAGCAACATATGGAAGCATGTGCAACAGAAATTGAATATCATCATAAGTCCTTCATTGGTAAGTGTCTACTGAACACCACCTGCAGGTAACTTTAATCTGTTCATAACTTGAAGCTCTACTGGTCTGTGATTTTATTGTAAAATTTCCTTAAAACTCTCCCAGTAAGGATATATTACTGTGAGTAACACTATCATTCAACTTAATTCCTACCATATACTTCCAAACTGCTCACAGGCAGCCACTGATAAAATATTTGTAGAAAGGACTAATGAAAAAAATTATATTACAAAACCAAAAGGCAATTGGCCTCTCAGACTGTGACATGTAGTTCCTCTTATAAAATGTTTTTACTGAGGGAATATAAAATCTGCTGCATCTGAATTCAAGAGGGTAGTCAGTAAACCAAACAATGATTACTTTAGGACATTCATCAAAGACGTGAACTGGAGTGATGTATATAATGCTTAAAGCATAAATGAAAAGTACAACACTTTTATAAATAAGGTCCTTACGTTATTTGAATACTGTTTTCCTGCCCAAAAGTAATCCAGGTTAGACCAATCCTTTCATAATATTTCTGATACTCCAACCTGGACTTCTCACTGCCAGAATATGCCAAAGTTTAGAAAGAAGCCATAGGTTACTCAAGAAATACAGGTATTGTGTCAGACAAAAAGGAAACTATATTTGTCAGTCAAAAATGGATCTGATGTTCATGCTGTAGCGCATTAAATGGCTTGCTGCAAAATATTAAAAATAGTAATACAGACATGCAAGCAAATTCATTACAAGGCAAATATAATCACATCACAAAACAAAATAGAGACAATATAGGATATAGTGAAGGAGGAGACTGGTAGACCCAGACACAAAGATGTGCAGTAGCATTAAGAGTAAATGATACATCAGTTACAGATTTTTGGAGTTTTGAGAAACTTTTTAACAAGCATTTCATAGCTGTTACTGAGAAGATGGGGTTGTCAAGTTCAGTAGATGCTGCTATGGAATATCTCAGACCGGTCATTACAAATAATTTCAACAAAATATGAACCTCACTACATCAGTAGAAATAATGTCCACTCTAAAATCTTTAAAATAAAATGCTGGACCTAAGCCTTTGTTTAAGAATGGATATAAAGAAATTCTGACAAATTTCCATACAATTTCACTTTTGCCAGCATTCTAGAAAATGTAGTATACAAGGTAAGAAAACCACTCACCTACAGCTGACTAGTGCTTGGCACATAGAAACATGCAACAGAACACTACTTAGTCTAGCTTTCAAGCTCATGCTCTGTTATGTTCACAGCCACATAGACACCCAAATGAACATGGTCACTGCAGGACTGACTGTTGATTATTGATAGCAGTTACCAGGATAGAGGGAGGTGGAGGGGGCATGGAGGAGGATGCACAAAGCAAGAAAGGAGTAGTGGGATAGTGTGAGGCAGGTCTTTCCACAGATGGTTCAGTAGCTGTATGGCAAGAAAAAAAAAGTTTAGAGGGTGGATCATATAAGACGCAGGGAGAGGGAGAGTGGAGAAGGGAGAAGAGAAAAGAAGAGGATGATTAAGATGATAAGGGAGGGGAGAGAGAAAGGGAGAGGGGTGGAAAAGAGAGCGGTGAGAGAGAGAGAAATGGGGATGAGGGAGAGAGAATGCTTGCATGGGAGTGCAGGGAGGAAGAGTGATGAGAGAAGGCATTACATGATCTGGATGCGGAAGGAGTAGTGTGGACAGAAGAGTAAGATAAGGTGAGGCAATGGGAAACAGGTTAGCAGAAGTTTAGGGTAGGGGTATTATTAGATCACCAGGTATGTTGGAGAGACAATTCCCACATATGTAGTTCAGAGAAACTAGTGCCCTAGGGAGAATCCAAATAGTTTTCATAGTGAAGCAGCTGATGACGTCATTTGTGATGTGGTGAGCAGCATGTTTTGCATGTGGGTGTCAAGTTTGTAGTTTGCCACAATTTGGCAGTGGCCATTCATGCAAGTAGACAGTTGGTTACTTGTCATGCTCACAAGGAATGCTGTACAGTAATTGCAGCATAGTTGATATATAACAAAGCTGCTTTCACATGTGGTGCTGCCATTTGCAGGGTGGGAAATGTCTGTGACTGTACTGCAATATGAGGTGGTGGGAGGCTGTATGTAACATATTTTGCATCTGGGCTGAGCACAAGAGACTGACCCATGGGCTGCAGGAATGGGAACAGGATTGAGAAAGCAGCAGAATACAACTTTGGGTGCTGTGGGTAGACTTTTGGGTATGATGTCCTACATTTAAGGCTACAATTAGAGGTAGTCGTAGCACTGCTGAAGGATGTGGTTGACCTATTCAAGAACAGAGCAAACCAGAAAGAGCTCAAAAGATAGTATAAACAGTTTTCTCTTGTGTGTTTATATGCTCTGCACTTCAGTCAATTATAGGTGAGTGGTCTCTTTCCTTTATTTTAAGTATTATTTCATACAAGAATTTCCATTTTTGTTGTACACAGCGAATTTGGGTCTGTTCTGTACCATTCCCTTTTACCTTTGTTATTGTCATTCTTTACTTATCTACAGCTACTTTATCCATTCCATTCTGCTTAATATGTCTATAGTTTCCTCTTCTTTACAACACCTCCTTCAAAACAGACTGTCCATTCTCTGTTGCACAATTTGAACACCCACAGTGGTAATGACCCACTAGGCCAATATGTGCTGTACTATAACTCCCTGCTCTCGTGCTCCCTGCATTTCATCCTAGTGCTATTTTCAACACATTTTCCACCAGTGACTCATGCTGCCCAACTTGACTGTTAGCTGATTGCACATATTTATTTACTACTGCATTGCAGCATTGAGCATAATTTTTTGTCACATATTTCAATCTGCCATTGAATGTATTTATTTATTTACTTACACGTCTAGTTCGGTAGGACCAAATTGAGGATCAAATCTCCAAAGTCATGGAATGTGTCAGTACATGAAATTACTAGATAAAAGTAATAACAGATAAAATAAAATGTTTATGAACCCAAAAAAGTCAAGCCATAAGTTTAGGTAAACATAATCAACAATATAACATACAAATCAGTGGTTTCAAGGAACTCCTCGACAGAATAGAAGGAATGACCTATGAGGACACTCTTCAGTTTCAGTTTGAAAGCGTGAGGATTACTGCTAAGATTTTTGAATTCTTGTGGTAGCTTATTGAAAATGGATGCAGCAGTATATAGCACACCTTTCTGCACAAGAGTTAAGGAAGTGGGATCCAAATGCAGATTTGCATTTCTGCCTCGTATTAACTGAGTGAAAGCTGCTAATTCTTGGAAATAAGCTGATATTGTTAACAAGAAATGACAGTAAAGAATATATACATTGAGAGGCCAATGTCAGACTACCAGACTAGTGAACAGGGTTCAACAAGAGGTTCACGAACTTACACCACTTATTGCTCGAACTGCCCATTTCTGAGCCAAAAATGTCCTTTGAGAATTGGAAGAGTTACCCTAAAATAAAATATCGTGTGACATAATCGAATAAAAATAAGCAAAGTAGACTAACTTTTGTGCTGCACGATCACTTACTCCCGATACCGCTCAAATAGTAAAAATGTCAGCATTAGGTCTTTGAACAAGATCCTGAATGTGGGCTTTTCATGACAGTTTACTGCCTATCTGAACACCTAGTAATTTGATCTGTTCAGTTTCTCTAATAATATGCCCATTCTGTGAAGCTAAAACGTCAGATTTTGTTGAATTGTGCATTAGAAATCTTAAAAACTGACATTTACTGTGATTTAGCGTTACTTTATTTTCTACTAAGCATGAACTTATGTCATGAACTGCACTATTTGAAACCTGTGTGTTGCACACTGTATCATTTACTACCAAGCTAGTGTCATCAGCGGACAGAAGTATTTTAGAATTACCTGTAATGCTAAAGGACATGTCATTTATATAAATAAGGAACAAGAGTGGTCCCAACACTGGGGAACCCCACCCCCCTCCCTGTCCCCCATTTGACTGTACTTCACATCACAGCTATTCTCAACATTGTGAATAATGACCTTTTGCTGTCCGTCGTTAAAGTAAGAAGTGAACCAATTGTAAGCTACTCCACGTTTTCCATAATCGTCCAAGTTCTGGGGCAATATGTTGTGATCACCACAATCAAATACCCTATTTAAATCAAAAAATATTCCTAGAATTTGAAACCTTTTGTTTAATCCATAAAAACCTCACAGAGAAAACAGAATATAGCGTTTTCAATCGTTAAACCATTTCTAAAGCTGAACTGTTCATTTGATAGCAAATTATGTGATATGAAATGATCAATTATCCTTATATACACAGCCTTTTCAATAACCTTAGCAAACACTGATGTCATAGAAATACTTCAAAAATTGTCTACATTACCCTTTCTCCCCTTTTATAAAGCAGCTTTACTACTGAGTACTTTAATTGTTTAGGAAACTGGTCATTCTTAAAGGAAAAATTACAAATATGACTAAGTACAGGGCTAACATTTGTATCACAGTACTTTCATATTCTGCTGGGCACTCCATCGTATCCATGAGAGTCATTAGTCTTCAATTATCCCCCTTGTCAGTATCACAGAATAGTGTTTCAGACATCAGTCTCGAGAAGGCATTTTCCAAGAGAGTTATATGATCCCTGTAGAAACAAAGTTTTCATTTAATTCACCAGTAGTGCTCAGAAATAGATTGTTAAATACTGTACATATATCTGACTTATCAGTAACAGAAAACAAACTGACTTGATATCATCAACCTTATGCTTCCTTCACAACTAACCATATGGTTTTAATTTTATCCTGTGAATTAGCTATTCTATTTGCATACCACATGCTCTTTGCCTTCATAATAACATTTTATGCACCTTACAGTACTGTTTGTAATGGGCTACAGTAGCTTGATTGTGACTACTTTTAACATTTTGATATAATTCCTGCTTTGTTCTACATGACATCCTTATCCCATTAGTCAGCCACCCAGGCTGTCCTTTTACTGCTAGTACCCTGTTTACAATGTTCTAATGGAAAGCAATTCTCAAAGAGCACGAGCAATGTGTTAAGGAAAGCATTATATTTGTCATCTATGTTATCGGCACTATAAACATCCTGCCACTCTTGTTCCTTAACAATGTTTAGATTAGCTTCCCTATATAGTTTGCAATTATACGTAACATCTGTTCAAGTAAAAAAGGTTTTTAGTGTTAAAATTTGTGCATCATGGCCATTCACCCTTTTACCTACAGGACGTCCATCTAGTAATGAAGAATGAATAAAAATATTGTCTATGGCTGTGCTACTCTTCCCCTGCACCCTAGTCAGAAAAAAAAAAAAAAACATGGTCTGCACCAGATCATATGAATTTAGGAGATCTATCAACATCCTTTTTCTTGCACAAGCATATACAAAATTAATATTGAAGTCACCACATAGAAATTATTTTTGGTACTTCCTATAAAGTGAACCAAAAACCCTCTCTAGCTTGAGCAGAAATGCTCTTAAGTCAGACTTAGGGGACCTATAAACAACAACAATCAGAAGTTCAGTTTCACTAAATTCAGCTGCCCCTGCAAAACATTCAAATATCTGTTCAGTGCAGTCACTGTGATACGTCTACGGACTCCAATGGAATACTGTTATTTAAGTAAATGGCCGTTCCCCCATTTTGCAAGGAACTCCTTGAAAAACAAGCCAGCTAATCTGTATCTGGGTAAAGGAAGCCTCCGAATTGTGAAATTATTTAGGCAGTGCTCCGATATACCAATAATGTCAGAGTCAACATCTATAAGCTGTTCACAAACTGTATCTCTAATACCTCTTATATTTTGATGAAACATGCTAATTCCCTCTCTACTTGGACACCTGACCTCCTCTGAAGGTGATTCGTTTGTTAGAGGAACTTCCCTATTAGCTCACTTAAATCTAAAAAAGGTGCATCCCTAACATGAAATACTATAGGAATTTTTCCATTAGTGATCCCACCACCACCCACTACACTGTCACCTATAAGCTTTTCCAGCTTCCCCTTCCCAAACCTATTGAGGTGCAGGCCATGCTTAGTAAAACCCAATCTATTGATAGACCCAGCTGGCATTACTGCAATGTGAGCCATGCCCTCTGCCATCAGAGCCTTCTCCACCCCATGTAAACACACCTAAAAGCAGCATTAAGATGACGCCAATCATGATGCCGAAACAGTTGCACAAAGTGAACATTAGTGCCACCAGTTTGAGCAGCTATCTTTACCAGGTCATCACCAACATCATATTCCCTGTCCCTATCAAGAATATTCCCTGGTCCACCCACAATCACTACCTGATCCTCTTTCGTAAAATTCCTACATAACTCCCCTATGCTGTCAGTCACCTGAGCCAACCCTGCACTGTGCTTCACAATACTGGTGACCTGGTACTCACTCCCCAACACTTCCTGCAACTGCTGTCACACACCTCTACTGTGCGAATTACCTAGCAGCAGAACCTTCTTCATTCTGTTAGGATTTGCGACTGACTTAGGCTTCCTAACTGCTGAGGACTGCTGCATGTTTCCTACACCTACAGCTACAAGAGGCTCCTCTCCACTCAATCCTGACAGTTGGTCAAATGTATTGCATATACACAAAGTACAAATGTCTGAATACCTCCTCCTCCTAGCTGTCTTCTTACCAACTACCAGTTCCCATTCCCCAGCACCCTTCACCCTCCTCAACCTGTCTTGTTCCTCCTTTACATCTTTTAACTGCACCTGAAAAGGGTACAGATCTTACACTCCTGCTCCTCTATCAACTTACTTCTGCTACACACTTGACCTCTTAGCCACAAACAATCCAGAGCTAATAGAGAGTATCATGACTGATACAGGGATTAGTGCTCACAAGGTCGTTGTACCTAGGCTCAATACCGTTTCTTCCAAATCCACCAGAAACAAATGCAAAATAATTTTATTTAAAAAAGCGGATAAAGTGTCACTTGAAGCCTTCCTAAGAGACAATTCCATTCCTTCCGAACTGACTATGCAAATGTAGACGAGATATGGCTCAAATTCAGAGATATAGTAGCAACAGCAATTGAGAGATTCATATCTCATAAATTGGTAAGAGATGGAACTGATCCCCCATGGTACACAAAACAGGTCCGAACGCTGTTGCAGAGGCAATGGAAAAAGCATGCGAAGTTCAGAAGAACACGAAATCCCGAAGATTGGCTAAAATTTACAGACACGTGAAATTTGGCATGGACTTCAATGCGAGATGGTTTTAATAGGTTCCACAACGAAACATTGTCTCAAAATTTGGTAGAAAATCTGAAGAAATTCTGGTTGTATGTAAAGTACACAAGTGGCAAGACGCAGTCAATACCTTCGCTGCACAGTGCCGATGGTACTGTTACCGATGACTGTGCCGCTAAAGCGGAGTTATTGAATGCAGTTTTCTGAAGTTCCTTCACCAGGGAAGACAAATGGAATATTCCAGAATTTGAAACATTAACAGCTGCTAGCATGAGTTTCTTAGAAATAGGTACCTTAGGGGATGCGAAGCAACTCAAATTGCTTGATACAGGCAAGTCTTCAGTTCCAGGTTGCTTACTGATTAGGTTCCTTTCAGATTACGCTGATACAATAGCTCCCTACTTAGCAATCATATATAACCGCTCGCTCACCGATAGATCTGTACTTACAGATTGGAAAATTGCGCAGGTCGCACCAGTGTTTAAGAAGGGTAGTAGGAGTAATCCATCGAACTACAGACCTATATCATTGACGTCGGTTTGCAGTAGCGTTTTGGAGCATATATTGTATTCAAACATTATGAATCACTTCGAAGGGAATGATCTATTGATACGTAATCAGCATGGTTTCAGAAAACATCGTTCTTGTGCAACGCAGCTAGCTATTTATTCGCACGAAGTAATGGCCACTATCGACAGGGGATCTCAAGTTGATTCCGTATTTCTAGATTTCCAGAAAGCTTTTGACACCATTCCTCACAAGCGACTTCTAATCAAGCTGCGGGCCTATGGGGTTTCGTCTCAGTTGTGCGACTGGATTCGTGATTTCCTGTCAGGAAGGTTGCAGTTCGTAGTAATAGACGGCAAATCATCGAGTAAAATTGAAGTGATATTAGGTGTTCTCCAGGGAAGCATCCTGGGACCTCTGCTGTTCCTGATCTATATAAATGACCTGGGCGACAATCTGAGCAGTTCTCTTAGGTTTTTCGCAGATGATGCTGTAATTTACCATCTAGTAAGATCATCCGAAGACCAGTATCAGTTGCAAAGCGATTTAGAAAAGATTGCTGTATGGTGTGGCAGGTGGCAGATGACGCTAAATAACGAAAAGTGTGAGGTGATCCACATGAGTTCCAAAAGAAATCCATTGGAATTCGATAAATAGTACAATTCTCAAGGCTGTCAATTCAACTAAGTACCTGGGTGTTAAAATTATGAACAACTTCAGTTGGAAAGACCACATAGATAATATTGTGGGGAAGGTGAGCCAAAGGTTGCATTTCATTGGCAGGGCACTTAGAAGACGCAACAAGTCCACTAAAGAGATAGCTTACACTACACTCGTTCATCCTCTGTTAGAATATTGCTGCACGGTGCGGGATCCTTACCAGGTGGGATTGACGGAGAACATTGAAAGGGTGCAAAAAAGGGCAGCTCATTTTGTATTATCACGTAATAGGGGAGAGAGTGTGGCAGATATGATATGTGAATTGGAATGGAAGTCATTAAAGCTAAAACGTTTTTCGTCGCGGCGAGATCTATTTACGAAATTTCAGTCACCAACTTTCTCTTCCGAATGCGAAAATATTTTGTTGAGCCCAACCTACATAGGTAGGAATGATCATCAAAATAAAATAAGAGAAATCAGAGAGCGAACAGAAAGGTTTAGGCGTTCGTTTTTCCCACGCGCTGTTCGGGAGTGGAATGGTAGAGAGATAGTATGATTGTGGTTCGATGAACCCTCTGCCAAGCACTTAAATGTGAATTGCAGAGTAATCATGTAGATGTAGATGTACAGATTCTGCATTCCCTGGAGTGGAGCTTGCTATAATGCCCACTGGCTTCCCCACTGCACCCCCCCCCCCCCCCACCCAATGAAAATACTTTGAACAAATCCCACACAGTAATTCACTATTCACAGATCTGTGACAAAGCCCACATGTCTCACTCATGGTACAATTTTAACAGTCGCTGAAAAAATGAAATATCTACATTACTTGAGTTCAGTTACAACAGAAGAACTATTTCAAGAACTAACAATAATGGTCTCTAAATTCTCTCTCTATTAAGAAAGCAACAACTTTTACTAATACTACTAAACCACAATTAATACCAGTACCACCAAAACTTCACAAAATTCCTCAGCTAAAACCAAAAATTTGAGCATCCACTGGAACACTCAAAGAAGTTAAAACAGTGATTGAAAATTTTACTGACATATTTCACTAGAAACAATAAGAAATGTCAGCTGCAAACTACTGCACCAAATTTACTAAATGACTTCAACACACAGACAACTTTGAAAAACACAGTAAGTGAACATTTCCAAAAGTTTATTAAACCATTATTTCACCACAAACAGCAAAAGATACTATTGAAAACTACTAAATTTAATAATTGTATAACAGTGCACAAACAACTTTGTGAGATGTGAACTTAAGAACAGCTACAGCTGCAACTGCACACTGCAAAATGTTAACACTCTGCTAATATTTTGGTGATCGATTGATTTGTATCTATTTACAAACGTGCCTATTACTTTCTGCTTCATTAAATCATTTTCTGACCTCCTTCCTAACTTCCCACAAAGTTCTCTGTATAATAACTACCATTTATTTCAGTTATAACACCTCAAACATTTATTTTTATTTCCTTATTTTCAAACATTTTTAATTGTTCTCTCAGTCACTCCTTTTCTTACCCACCATAAAACCATGAATCCCAGTTCATTCTACTTCTGCTAGTTCTGAAAACTCTACTTTTTCCCAGCAAAATTCCAATCACACATCCTCTTTCTTGTCTGACACAGCGTATCCCACCTAATGGGCATACCATTAAAACTGTCTTCCTGGGCTGTCACTCATCCTATGGCAAGAACCTTCACCTTCTCCAATTCCATCAGTCCCTAAAACTCAAAAATTTGCTCCTGCATCTGGAAAATATTTCTTCAAAACTGCAAGAATAATGGAGAAACATAATTTGAATGTGATCTTCCTCCCACAGGCAAAAGAGTAGCTCTTTTTGGGATCTATGAAAAATAATATGCTTTTATGAAATTCCTTGTGAGTGTGATAAAAGGCACATGGACAAAAAATTCACAGTGTACAGGAATGTTGCATTGAACACCAGTGATATCCATCTTCTACAGCCCAATAACTCTGCAGTGGCTGAACGATGTATTTCCACCGACCGTTCCATGTATTATGGCCAAGTTAAGTTACTGGTCACAGTTTCATCCTACTGGGATTCAATAGTCAAGGAAGCTGTGGAAATACAATTATGGGACAACCTGCTCAACAGAGACGAGGGTATCCAGATCAACAAATCATTGCAATCATTGATTTCATGTCTGTGTTCTCCAAGCAAATATTGTTACAGGTCTTCATTGCCTGACATTCCAACATATACCATCTGTAACAATCAACCACATAGTTTGTAAGCACTGTAGATTTTCTGACTCTGTACTTCCTTTGTTTTACTGTTAGATGCACTAAATTTTATCTATGACTGACCTTCTTGTTCCAACAACATTATCTCTGATGCAGATACATTTACTAAACAGTATCACGTAAAGTGACTTAAAAATCATGCAAGTGACTCACTTTGAGAATGGCTGTAAGGCTGACAGCTGAAATATCAGAACAAGAATGAATAATATCTCAGATGCACATGCAAAAAACGATGGAATATTTGATTTACCAGGAAAACTTAAAGAAACATAGAATTATTTCATTTGTTTTCTTTGTTGAACTGAAGATGTATTTCAGTCCTAACTTGTATTAAAACTTAGGTTACTTCTGTCCTCCCTACTCTAAAGACGGTGTTGCTGCAACACCTGTAACCACTCATATTTTATTACTCACGGCCACTTTGACCTCCAATAACCCATGTACTATTCAAGTTACATACCTGCAATTTATACCAATTTAGGTTTTCACTAATAGCTTTCTAAAGACATGTCAATTGACAAAATCAAATGAACTGTTTAGATTTTGGAAATTCGTTGCTGGGTGTTACTTGTATAATTTATCATCAGATACTAAATTTTACACTAATAAAGATATTGAAAATTTGATTACGCCATCAGAATTGTTGTGCAAATAATGTTAATGTACATGTGTCTTTCTTTGGGGTATCATGATTTATCTGGCTACTATTAATTTCTACACGAGCTGTGAAATGTCAGCCATTAAGGCTTCACAAAGTCCGCCATCTTTGGCACTCCCTGAAAGTCTCCTTCATCGACACAGCGTCACCATGGAATTCCCAGCCATGCAGCCGCTGGACCCCATTTGTCACCACATGTCTGCCGACAAGCCACAGCCTGCCAAAAGGCCCCAGCGCGGCCACACCAATTCCGAACTTAGAATATTTCCAGGGTGCCACAACTCACCCGTTATCTCACACACCTCCACTTATTAACATTCTTGCTTACCAGAATGTTCAGAAGCAGCACTCTTCAGTTCATACAAGTACATATAAAACAAATTTCAAAGAACAGAATTTAATGATTAAAACACCAGGCCAATTGTGTTTACAAATTTTTTGTAGTTGTGTGGGAGCAGCATCACTTTCAAAATAAACTTAAACTAACACAAATTATGAATGAAACAGCATATTAAATAAATGCAAGCATTCCAGTTATGCATAAACAATTTTTTGGACAAGAAATAAAATTTTTAAATGCAATTTTACTTATGTGCGATTTTGTAAGCACTTTTTGTGCCACCCACTAAGTGCTAAGGCTCTTTCACACTCTAATTTTTTCTGTTGCACTACATACGCTCACACGAATTTTAGCACTAAGTATTGATCAACTCACATCTTTCTTTTTACCAAGTGCCCTGCAGAAATAGTATCTGCCTCTGAATTCTGAGCCCCACCATTTATCGTGACAAATCTGTCTACAACAAAAACCAAAAGTATAAAACCCTCAACAAACCATTTCCCAAAACCAACTAGGATCCTCACTAAAGATTCCCTCTAGCGAAAAATGATACTTTAGGAACAAAGTCACAAGGAAAATGTTTGAATCTTAATTGACCTTAATAAATCTTTCCTACCTCCCCACGCATCAAAAAATGCGTGCACATACAATTACAATACCCTTCAAATTTACCACTAAATTCTTTGCCACACTCTTATGCAAAGCATAAATCAAAACATACTTTACTTAAATCCATGAGATCACTGACCTCCATGCACCCTCAAGTGCCTAAACTTACCCCTGTTGCACATGTACAGTGCCACAATAAACTAACAAATTACCAATGAATCCCCAAGTAAAACACATAAAATTATCCCTCCAAAATTACTACCACTAATTACAAATTAGAACAGCCCTTTCTCTATATACCCTTAGCAATTTTAAACTTCTCTTGTTTCCACATATGCGGCAGCAACGACCATAACGTTCTACCATATCAATGCCAATCAGTCTCCCTAGAATCACACTCCGCATCCATATACCAATTTGTATGAACTTCATTACACAAACTGTCCCCATCCACACTATTTACTTCAGCCCTTTCTATATTTTCTGTTAGTTCTTCCACACATTTCACCAATTCACTACCAACAGAGTGCACAACTTTACTGTTTTTCTCCTCTAAAATATCAACACTTGCAGCTTCAACAAAATTACACATCAATCCGCTGTTAAACATATTATCTTCCTGAAATAATAGACTGATGCCTAAGCCGTCATCACCACAAATATTCATCTCAACAACCTTATCTGCTGATACTCCATTTAAATCATTGCAGAAATTCACCTCAGAAACCTTACTTTCCTCCATCGATAAATTAACTTTACATGAATCACACACAACTTTATCCTCCATCGCTACATTACACAAATTGCTGCTACCTTGTCATACAATTTTGGGACTTCCAGCCTTGCTACATTTCGCTGTGATCAGACAAAAATCAGCACACACTGCCGTTTCTACACCCTTTTCATCCAGATTAACTCCCAATCTTACTTTACATACATTCTCACATTCATACTCTGACAAACATTTTAGATCCACATATTCATTAATAAGTTTTGTTTCACCTTCATTCATGACTATAAACACATAAATTTCTTCCTCTGAAGTATCAATACCAGTAGCTTTTGCATCATTACATAAATTACCATTACTCTGTTCCTTTAAACAGAAATCATCTACCTCTGCTGATACATTTTTAAATTTAACTGCTGGCAAGACCAATGCTAAGCCTCCCTTAGTAATATCGACACTTTCTGGCAAAGCACAATCACCCTCACTTGCAGCTGGCAAGACCAAAGCTATGCCACATTCACAAACATCAATGCTTTTCGCTGACTCACAAACACTTGCTACTACAACAGCTTCCTTACTGCAATTGCTACTGTTTGCTAATACCTCTTCAGAACTCTCCACACAATTTGCTTTCACAAAATTCATCTCCTCTTTAACTTCTTTTTGAGCCACTGAATCTTGCCATTTGTCACCATTCACACACTTACTCATTACACATTCATAACTTACATCATTCCCTGCAGATTTATTCCCATTATTTTTACTTAAATCTCTCATAGATCTATGCTTCCGCCATTTGCACCTGCATTTATTGAAAGAGCCACCTATATAGCCTTCCTCTTTAACATACTCCATATTACATATTTGTTGCCTTTCTTCAAACCCATCAACATTTCTACCATTACCGTTATCTCCAGTCCTTTTCATCTCCTGTTCAGATTGCCATCCCTGGACCTGAGATGTGGTGAATATCAGTTTCCCGACTATTGTTACGCGATTGCACTTCGCAAATTTCCCTCATCAAATCTACGTCCCTTACTTGGCTCTTGTTCACGGAAGTTATAATTCCCGTTCGTTCTCTGACCATTCTGCTCATTCCAGCTACTATCTCCCTGAGAATTCCTTTGATTTCTCTCACGATTATTACTTTGTTGATGATTATTTGGATTCCCATATTGATAACTACCACCTGGTTTACTCTGAGGTTTGAACATCAAAGCCCTCTCAAATTTTTCCACAAATACATTCATGGAATCACATGGACCATGGACAATATCCCACTGCAAATTTTCAGGTAATCTCCTTCTTAACACGGTGATTTCCATTAAAACCCCAATGGATGTTTCACATGCTTAAGCTTTCCAAGTTCGCGCTTGCAAAAATCTCCCATTGTCCCATTACCATACCTGTAACTTGACTTGTTTAAAAATTCATTTTGGATCTGTGTCTCCTTTGCCTTGCTCCAAAATTTATTCAAAAAACACTTTTCAAACTCTTTGTATGATTAGCACGAACTACATTTAAAATTTGCCCAAGAATGTGGGTCTTACTCTGCGTTTAACATATTTTATTTTTTGCTTCGTCCGACATGCCGTGACCAATAGCGTCCCTACACATAGCCAAGAAATTTACTTGGTGATATCTTCTGTCATCTGCGTAACATTTCATGGATCTGATATTTGCCCAAGGGATATTTGTAACCTGTGTGGCCTGTTCGGAGGCCAACGAATTTAAATCACTTTTTATCTGTTGCATTTGTTTTTTAAATTCATTTTCACTAGTAATATTAGACTCTATTTTATCTTTAATTTTGCCCACTTCTTTCTCAATGTCACTAATAGCTAAATTTATATCGCTTTTATGAGCATCTTATGCTTTTATACAGTCACTTAACTTGCCCCAAGTTCCATCTGTATCTTATCCAATTTTTCCCCAAGATCTTTTTCCACTGATTCGATTTTAGATTTTACTATTACAACTTCATCTGTAATTTTCCCCATATCCACTCAGACACATTTTAATTTATCATCAATTGCTTTTTCAAGGTTACCCATAAATTTTTCAACTTCCTCTTTTGCAGTGGAACCTATTTCAGTTCGCATTGTAGCCATAACTGTTCAAATTGTACTGGTATTATTTGCCATTCCCTGACTAATTTGCACTAGCTGAGACATCATATCTCCCCCACATTCATTCCCCTTGCCTGAATTCCTATTAGTTACACTTTCACACTTTGATTCCGGACTAACCTGCTCACTTCTGTTTTCATAATTACACGTACTAGGTGACTGTGTCATATTCATGAGATCTATAAATGGAGCTTGAACTTCAGAGTTAAACACTGTCTCACTATTTGTGCAGGCACTTATCTGATCTGAGATTGTTCCCTCTGTCATGGTGATGCCGTCAGTTGTAGTGGAAGTCGACATTGAAGACTGCCCTAGAGCACCTCGGCTACCGTTAGACACCACATGGCCGCCAACAAGCCGCGGCCCACTGAAAGGCCCCAGTGCAGCCTTGCCATCTCCGAACTTACAATATTTCCAGGGCACCACAACTCGCCCATTACCTCACAACCCTGTCTACATCTGCCTGAGGCTTGTCAATTTCTAACTGAAGCAACAGGTCAAACCTGTTTTTCACATTCACCACAAGCTGTCAGATGATGTTTTAAGCCATTTCTTTCTGTTAACTGTTGCCACCTTTCACCTTTCTTTACCCTTCTCCCCCTTTAACATGGCCTGATGTTTCCTAGCCATGTCTAACTTAGCCTGAAGGGCAATAATTTTCCTCTCATATTGTATCTTCTTACAGCTACTACATATCCTCCAAAACTGCTGAAGAGTCACATTAACTGCCTCAAATCCCATGCCACTACGTTCACTCCAATGGAAAGAAACCACAGCATCTATCAAACCAAACCCCAGAACTAATTAATTCTATGGCAAGTCAGGCAGTTTTCAGTAATGACAAAATAATTCTTTAGTAAGAGTAAATCAATTAGATTACAAATTAACAACATAATATGTTTACAAAAACTAAGCCCATACACAGTTGTATTTAAACAAACCATTAATGCAAAGTTTCTGAACCAAACAACTTAAAATTTATGCAACTTTCCAGAAATATAAACTAAACATTGAAGGGATAAGCTCCACTTAATTTGCTGGAAAGAAGAAAGGAGAATTAAATGAGGGGTGTGACAGTCTGGTTTCACAAGCTTTCTAGTCTATGTGGTGAGATATTCAAAATATTGTTTACATGTTTTACATCACTGTCTTAAAGTGATACACTGCAGTTGTTTATTCTGTGTTCTGTTTCATATAACATTAGATGTCATCTATTTGGAAGTAGGTCTGTGCAGAGGATATGTACATGAACATGAATGGGTGGTTACTTATTAGGCACGACAACAGAGAATAAAGATATCACATGATCTAATTGATAGTTGGCACTCTTGAATAATGGTGTGTTCTGAGCATAGTTTAAAACAGAAAGCTTGACAGAAATACATCTACATCTATAGTGTTCAGTGGCAGGCAGGAGTGACTAGTTGCTTCCTGGTCTCAATATCATTGTGTAACAGTTGTAGGTATTGCACTATCTGGCTGGGACTGACTGGATGTAGTGCAATAGTCCCATTTCATATGTTTATTGTGGTGTATAAATCATATTCACATTCTAGTCCATTAAAATTGTAGCTGATTTCGTTAAACAGTTGCTTATGGTGGCTAGTATAGCTAGTTGCTGGTTAACATGGGTGGTACAGCTGCTCATTCTTCCCAGATTACTGTGTTTAATTCTTCCCAGAGTGAAGTGTAGGCTGTTATGATCTTCTTATATCCTCCTTCAACTGTCTCAGTCATTGACCTAAAGTAGTTAGTAACTGTATCAGTTACTGTGATGAACAGTATCCATCTTGTAACCACTAAGTTAAAATTACCTCGGTCTTTTTCTCTTCCAGTTGTATTCTGGGGAGAACAGCAGACCTTGTAATCTATTAACTTTCCAAATATACCAGTGGTTGGATGCCTCTAAGCTGTGACTAACACCTAGCCATAATATATCATCTGTTCAAAGGAACTTTGAGCTACTTAAGCCATTGTTTCTCAGAACCAAGAGCTGGCTGAAACTTGAAGCAGAAACCACTGAAAAATGTAGTGGGACATGGAACATGTGTTTAAAAGATGGATTAGATGCCTTAGGAAGGGGTTTTTCATTGCAGTTGACAAAAATATCGTCTACCAAAGTCCAAATTGAGTCTGATTGTGATGTTACCTGGATGTATGTAACAAGTCTAGGTGAACTCAAGTTAATTACCACTTGTTTTTATTGGCCACCTGATTCTGCTGTGACAGTTTTAGAATCATTCAAGGAAAGCCTACACAAAGTAGTGTGGAGATACCCAGATCATGTAACATTTGTTGAAGGTGGCTTTAACCTACTGTAAATGTCGTGTGACTAGGGCTTCCCGTCGGGTAGACTGTTCGCTGGGTGTGTATAGACTGGGACATCTGTGGGTTCACTGCAGGTGGTATGGACAGGCATTCTTGTAAAGTACTTTCAAACACATTTTCTGAAAACTGTCTTGAGCAGCTACTTTGACAGACCCTATGCAATGGAAATATTTTACACCTTGTAGCTTCAAGCTTATTGACAGTGTCAACATAGAAATGAATTATTAATCATGATGTCATCATAGCAACAATGGTTATTACAATTAATAAATCCACCAAGAAGGCTGGGGGAGTATTTGTGCTTGAAAGAGCATATAAAACTGTTGTTAGCATCCTGATGATACAATGAACAAACACATTTAGTTCCAATATGATGGGTGTAGGGGTAGTGTATCTGATTTGTAATGAAAACATCCTTATTCCCGTGTTCAAACTCTACCACTGCTTAAATTTTGAATAAAAATCATCACAATGGTGGCCAGAATCTGCCTGTATAAGAAGTCACCCTCGTTCTGCCATGGCCCTGTCAAAGAGGGTGAAGGAGTGGACAGAGGTCTGGGATACTCTCTCGCCCTTGGGGTGGGAAGCTAACCTTAAAATGCATAAGAATCAGCTATCATCAACAGCACGAGAATGCAGAAGGCAATGAAAACCACTTCATTACAGACACATAATGTATATCTGCAGAACACGTGACCTGTAATTGAAAATGTCATGATGACGTCTCCTTTGGCAAAAGATTCCAGACTAGTTCCCCATTTGGATTTCCAGGAGGGGCTATCAATAGGAAGGTGACCGTGACAAAAAGATTGAATAATAAATGAACGGATAATGTTCTATGAGTCATGGTGTGGAATGCAAGAAGTTTGAACACGGTTGGTAAGCTAGAAAATCTGAAAAGGGAAATGCTAAGGCTCAATCTAGATATAGAACCTAGATATAGTGGGCACCAGCGAAATGGAATGGAAACAACACAAAGATGTTTTGTCAGACGAATATAGGGTAATATCAACAGCAGCAGAAAATGGCATAAGAGTAGGATTTGTTACGAATAGGAAAGTGGGACAGAGAGCAAGTTACTGTGAACAGTGAAATTACCGGGTTGTTCTCATCAGCATTGACAGGAAACCAACATTGACACAATAGTTCAGGTATACATTTTGACAGCGCAAGCAGAAGATGAAGAGGTAGAGAAGGTATATGAGGATATTGAACATGTAATTCATTATGTAAAGGGATATGAAAATCTAATAGTCATGGGGGATTGGAATGCAGTTGTAGAGGAAGGAACAAGAGGAAGGGTTATGGGGGAATGCAGGTTTGCCAGTAGGAATGAGAGGGGAGAAAGACAAAGTGAGTTCTGAAATAACTTTCAGATGGTAACAGCAGATACTCTGTTAAAGAATCACAGGAAGACAACATATACTTGGCAAAGGCCAGGTGCTACAGGAAGATTTCGTTAGATTACATCATGTTCAGGCAGAGATTCCGAAAGCAGATATTGGATTGTAAAGCATACCCAGGGAAAATACAGACTCAGATTTCATTTTGGTTATGACGGAGAGAAGGTTGAATTTTAAGAGACTAGTCAGGAAGAATCAATGCGCAAAGAAATGGGATGCAGAATGAAGAGATATGCTTGAAGTTCTTTGAGGCTATAGATACTACGACAGTGACTACCTCAGTAGACAGTTCAGCTGAAGAGGAATGGACATCCGTAAAAAGGACAATCATAAAAGCTGGAGAGAAAAACGTAGGTACAAGGAATATAACTGTGAAGAAATCATGCGTAACACAAGACATATTTCAGCTGATCGACAAAAGAAGTAAGTACATAAACATTCAGGGAAAATCAGGAATACAGAAATACAAGTAATTTAGGAATGAAATAGACAGGAAGTGCAGGGAAGCTAAGGTGAAATGGCTAACTCAGAAATGAAAAGAAATCAAAAAAGAAATGAGTGGTGGAAGGACTGACTCAGCATACAGAAAAATCAAAATAGCCTTCAGTGAAATTAAAAGCACTGGTGGTAACATTAAGAATGCAATGGGAATTCCACTGTTAAATGCACAGGAGAGATCAGACGGGTGGAAATAGTGCCTTGAGGGTCTTTATGAGAGGGAGGACTTACCTGACGATGTGTTAGAAGAAAAATCAGGAGTCAGTAGGAAAGAGAAGGGATCCAGTATCAAAATCAGAATTTGGAAGTGCTTTGGAAGACTTAAAATCAAATAAGGCACAAGGGATAGATAACATTCCATTGGAATTTCTAAAATCATTGGGGGAACGATTACTCACGTTAGTGTGTAGAATGTATGAAATGGCGATATACCATCACACTTTTGGAAAAACAATATCTATACATTTCTCACGTCTGTAAGAACCTACAAGTGTGAGAATTATTGTACAATCAGCTTAACAGTTTATGCATCCAAATTGCTGGCAGAAATAATATATAAAGAATGGAAAAGAAACTTAAGGATGATGACCAGTTTGGTTTTAGGAAAGGTAAAAGCACTAGAGAAGCAATTCTGAAGTTGCATTTGATAATGGAGGCAAGACTGAAGAAAAATAAAGACATGTTCAAAGGATTTCTCGATCTGCAGAAAGCATTTGACATT
This sequence comes from Schistocerca cancellata, assembly GCF_023864275.1. Lineage (NCBI taxonomy): Eukaryota > Metazoa > Arthropoda > Insecta > Orthoptera > Acrididae > Schistocerca > Schistocerca cancellata. Next base: position 868,097,552 of record NC_064626.1, on the reverse strand, counting down.
GTAAAATGGTGCAAGATGTTTGAAATTCTGAGAAAAGTAGGGGTAAGCTATAGGGAAAGATGAGTAATGTTTGTATATAAAAGGCATTGTCCCAACTGACTGACTCACTCTCTCACTGACTCCTCACCCAGCCCAAACCACTAAGAATATAAACTTGAAATCTGCAGAGGGTGTTGATCTTATATTATAGGCGTCGTTTAAGAGGTGATTTTTTGATATTCATGGTGTGGGTTCCTGTAGTCATGTCCTAGTTCATGAACCACGGGCAATGTATGAGTGGCCAAGTAAGTGGTCCCGACAGTCGGGATACCAGTTACTTTGGAATAAGGCTAGGCATCTCGGACATATTCTGAGTCGTGGCCACCTTTGTGCTCATACGGCAAAGACTACCAAATCCACCAGTTAGTCCCTCAGCCGTTAGGGGTAAAACCCAATGGGACTCGGGGCAAGTAAAGCTAGCAACCTGCTTCCATGGTACTTTAAATATGATGCTGGCAACAATCAGAGCAAAATGCCTCGGACCTTTGGAGGTGACGGAGTCCCACCTCTAACTGACAAACCAGGGACTCCTAAGATACGACTTGGCAAACAAATGGTAATGAGATGGGGAACTATTAATATCAATGGGGGCTACTCTGGGAAGAAGGTAGAGCTGGCAGAGGCTGCAAGTAAGATGGGGCTGGACGTTTTAGCTGTTAGTGACATTCGGGTAAGGGGTGAGAAAAAAGAGGAAGTGGGAGAATACAAGGTCTACCTGTCAGGAGTCAAAGCAGAAATAGCACAATGGGGTGTAGGGCTTTACATCAGGAAAGAAATGGAACCCAGCGTAGTTGCAATAAGGTATGTAAACGAACGACTGATGTGGATAGATTTGACAGTGTCTAGCAAAAAAATTAGGATTGTGTCAGTATATTCGCATTGTGAATGGACAGATCAAGATAAGATGGATAGTTTTTATGAGGCACTCAGTGATGTAGTTGTTAGAGTAAAGGACAAGGACAGTGTTCTGCTCATGGGTGATTTTAACGCCAGGATTGGAAATCGAACAGAAAGATATGAAAAGGTTATGGGTAAATTTGGAGAGGATATGGAGGCCAACAGGAACGGGAAACAACTCTTGGATTTCTGTGCCAGTAAGGGCTTAGTAATCACAAACTCCTTTTTTAAACATAAGAACATTCACCGGTATACTTGGGAAAGCAGGGGAGCCAGATCTGTCATTGACTATATAATAACAGATCAGTAATTCAGGAAGGCTGTGAGGGACGCACGTGTATTCAGGGGATTCTTTGATGACACTGATCATTATTTAATCTGCAGTGAAATTGGGATTGTGAGGCCGAAAGTGCAGGAGGTCAGGTCCATATGTAGGAGGATAAGCGTGGAGAAACTTCAGGATAAGGAAATCAGGCACAAGTACATAACAGCGATCTCAGAAAGGTACCAGTTAGTTGAATGTAGTCAATTACAGTCATTGGAAAAGGAATGGACAAGGTACAGGGACACAGTACTAGAAGTGACTAAAGAATGTCTTGGAACAGTAGTGTGTAAAAGTAGGATGAAGCAAACAGCTTGGTGGAATGACACAGTCAAGGCAGCCTGTAAAAGGAAAAAGAAGGCGTATCAAAAATGGCTACATACTAGAACTCAGGTAGACAGAGAAAGTTATGTTGAAGAAAGAAACAAATCCAAACAATAACTGCAGCATCCAAGAGAAATCCTGGGAAGACTTTGGAAACAGATTGGAGACTATGGGTCAAGTTGCTGGAAAACCATTCTGGAGTGTAATTAGCAGTCTTCGAAAGGGAGGTAAGAAGGAAATTACAAGTATTTTGGACAGGTCAGGAAAACTGCTGGTGAATCCTGTGGATGCCTTGGGCAGATGGAGGGAATATTTTGAAGAGTTGCTCAATGTAGGTGAAAATACGATCAGTAATGTTTCAGATTTCGAGGTACAATGGGATAGGAATGATGATGGAAATAGGATCACATTTGAGGAAGTGGAAAAAATGGTCAATAGATTGCAGTGCAATAAAGCGGCTGGGGTGGATGAAATTAAGTCAGAACTCATCAAATACAGTGGAATGTCAGGTCTTAAATGGCTACACAGGATAATTGAAATGGCCTGGGAGTCGGGACAGGTTCCATCAGACTGGACAAAAGCAGTAATCACACCAATCTTTAAACATGGAAACAGAAACGATTGTAAAAACTAGAGGTATCTCTTTAATCAGCGTTGTGGGTAAAATCTTCTCAGGTACTGTTGAAAGGAAAGTGCGAGTATTAGTTGAGGACCAATTGGATGAAAATCAGTGCGGGTTTAGGCCTCTTAGAGGTTGTCGGGACCAGATCTTTAGCTTACGGCAAATAATGGAGAAGTGTTATGAGTGGAACAGGGAATTGTGTCTATGCTTTATAGATCTAGAAAAGGCATATGACCGGGTTCCAAGGAGGAAGTTATTGTCTGTTCTACGAGATTATGGAATAGGAGGCAAACTTTTGCAAGCAATTAAAGGTCTTTACATGGATAGTCAGGCAGCAGTTAGAGTTGACGGTAAATTGAGTTCGTGGTTCAGAGTAGTTTCAGGGGTAAGACAAGGCTGCAACCTGTCTCCACTGTTGTTCATATTATTTATGGATCATATGTTGAAAACAATAGACTGGCTGGGTGAGATTAAGATATGTGAACACAAAATAAACAGTCTTGCATATGCGGATGACAGTTGTGATGGCAGATTCGATTGAAAGTGTGCAAAGTAATATTTCAGAGCTAGATCAGAAATGTAAGGACTATGGTATGAAGATTAGCATCTCCAAAACGAAAGTAATGTCAGTGGGAAAGAAATATAAATGGTTTGAGTACCAAATAGCAGGAACAAAGTTAGAACAGGTGGACGGTTTCAAGTACTTAGGCTGCATATTCTCACAGGATGGCAACATAGTGAAAGAACTGGAAGCGAGGTGTAGCAAAGCTAATGCAGTGAGCGCTCAGCTACGATCTACTCTCTTCTGCAAGAAGGAAGTCAGTACCAAGACTAAGTTATCTGTGCATCGTTCAGTCTTTCAACCAACTTTGTTGTATGGGAGTGAAAGCTGGGTGGATTCAGGTTACCTTATCAACAAGATTGAGGCTACAGATATGGAAGTAGCTAGGATGATTGCAGGTACTAGTAGATGGGAACAACGGCAGGAGGGTGTCTACAATGAGGAAATCAAAGAAAAACTGGGAATGAACTCTATAGATGTAGCAGTCAGGGCGAACAGGCTTAGATGGTGGGGTCATGTTACACGCATGGGAGAAGCAAGGTTACCCAAGAGACTCATGGGTTCAGCAGTAGAGGGTAGGAGGAGTCGGGGCAGACCAAGGAGAAGGTACCTGGATTTGGTTAAGAATGATTTTGAAGTAATGGGTTTAACATCAGAAGAGGCACCAATGTTAGCACTGAATAGGGGATCATGGAGGAATTTTGTAAGGGGGGCTATGCTCCAGACTGAACGCTGAAAGGCATAATCAGTCTTAAATGATGATGATGATGATGATGATGATCCATCCCTAAGGGGATAAAATAGAGGATGAAGGGTTTTTTGCAAATTTGTTGCTAATAAGACAATTTTGAAGCTAGAACAATAATAAATGATAAGTCAGATAATTCAAAAAATGTGTGTCCAGCATTTTTGGAAATTCAAGCACTAACAGGGTAAAATAGTGGGTGAAAGATTTTTGAAAATAAATCATTATTAAAGAACTACTAAAGCATTTTTAGTGCTGTATCTATGAAAATTGGTATTTGACTTCTCGGTTAGAAATAATTTAAAAAAAATTTAATTGAGTTTGGAAATTCAACCCCTGGGGGGTGGAATAGGGGATGAAAATTTTTTAAGAAAATATTTCGTTACATTAAAAAGTTTTTAAAGCTAAATCTATGGAAACTAGTATTTCAGTTCTTGTTTAAACATATAGAAATATGTGTTAGAGAATGAAAGTTCCTATGGAAATATCACACAAAAACACAAAAGACATGATCAACAAAAACCTGGAACTCTAGCTACCACAATCACTTTTTGGTCAGAAGTACATTTGGAAAAGACTATGCTTCTATGGACTTAATTAGTGTGAAAAGTTTAGAAGGTTTTGCAATTTGTGAATGACATAAAAATTCAATTAAAAAAAAAAAAAGAACCTGTGTAGGCCACAGAATCTATGCAGGTGAAGCAGTGGGCATGCTAAGCTAGTATACAATATGTAGAAGAGCCAAGAGAGAACCATAAGAGTTGAAGACCCAGAACGAAGAGCCATATTAAAAAGGGTGTAAGACAGGAATGCAGTCTTTTGCCCTTGCCGTTCAGTTTATACAGTGAAGAAGCAATGACAGAAATATAAGAAAGGTTCAAGAGTGGGATTAAAATTGAAGGTGGAAGAATATCAATGTTAAGATTTGCTATGTCAGTGATATCCTCAGTGGAACTGAAGAAGAATTACAAGATGTGTTGAATGGAACAACATTACCTTCTTTTGGTCAAGTTGTGCCACAAATTTTTTGTTTCCCCAGTTCTACTCAGTACTTCCTCATTAATTACGTGATCGATCCATCTAATGTTCAGCAGTCTTCTTAGCACCACATTTCGAAAGCCTCTATGCCCTTTTTATCTGAACTGTTTGTCTTTCATGTTTGACTTCCATACATGGCTACACTCCAGACAAATACATTCAGAAAAGACTTCCTAATACTTAAATCTATGTTCGATATTAACAGATTTCCCTTCTTCAAAAATGCTTTTCTTGCCATTGCCCGTTTACATTTTACATCCTCTACTTTGGCCATTATCAGCTATTTTGCTGCCCAAACAGTGACATTCATCTTCTACTTTAAGCATCTTGTTTCCTAATCTGATTCCCTTAGCATCAACTCACTTAATTCGACTAAATTCTATTATCCTTGTTTTGCTTTTTCGACGTTCATCTTATATTCTGCTTTCAAAATGCTGTCCATTCCATTCAACTGCTCTTCCAAGACCTTTGCTCCCTCTGACAGAATTACAATGTTATCGGCAAACCTCAAATTTTTATGTCTTCTCCCTGGACTTTGATTCCTACTCCAGATTTTTCTTTGGTTTCCTTTACTGCTTGTCCAGTGTACAGATTGAATAACATTGGGGATAAGCTACAACTCTGCCTCACTCCCTTCTCAACCACTGCTTCCCTTTCATGGCCATTGACTCTTATTACTGACGTTTGGCTTCTATACAGGTTGTTAATAGCCTTTTTCTCCCTGTGTTTTACCCCTGCTGTCTTCAGAATTTCAAAGAGTGTATTCCAGTCAACATTCTCAAAGCTTTCTCTAAGTCTAAAAATGCTATAAATGTAGGTTTGCCTTTCCTTAGTCTGTCTTCTAAGATGAGCCATAGGGTAAATACAGCCTTGCATGCTCCGACATTGCTCCAGAATTCACGCTGAACAACTTCGAGGTCTGTTTCTGCCAGTTCTTGGAGAAGATCAGACAAGCGCCAGCGAAAAGAGCGTTCCTGGTCAAGATAAGTCTACTAGTGTTAAATACAGGTCTTAATTTGAGGAAGAAATTTCAGAGAATTTGTGTTTGCAGCACAGCATTGTACGGCAGTGAGACATGGACTGTGGGAAAACCAGAACAACAGAGGACAGAAGCATTTGAGATGTGATGCTACAGAAGAATGATGACCATTGGAAGGACTGATAAGGTAAGGAATGAGGTAGTTATCCAGTGAATCACCAAGGAAAGGAATGTATGGAAAACACTGACAAGAAGAAGGGATAGGATGATAGGACATCTGTTAAGACATTACGGCATATCTTCCATGGTATTAGAGAGAGCTGTGGAGGGTAAAAACTGTACAGGAAGGTAGAACTAATATGTCCAGTAAATAACTGAGGATGTAGGCTGCAAGTGCTACTTAGAGAGTAACAGATTGGCACAGGGGAGGAATGCATGGCAGACTGCATCAAACCTTTCGGAAAACTGATGGAGGGGAAAAAAAAAAAAAAAGAATTGGAGATAAAAATAGTATGGACAAAGTTTAAACAGATTGCAAATCACATTCTGGAGAAGTGTGTGTCAAGCAAATGGAGTAAAGAAAGAAATGAATGACAGTGGTTTAATAACAAAATTCGAAAATTGCTGTGGAAGCAGAGACTGTTGCATTCTCTGCCCAAAGAAAACGCGCAGATAATGATGACATGAACAAGTTATTAGAAATTGGTGCACCTGTAAAAAAGGATCAATCAGCAAAACAGACAACTACTCCTGGTCACAACTCAGCAAAATATCTTTTCGAAAACCTGGGAAAATTCTGTTCCTACATAAAATTGCTAAGTGGCTCGAAGGTTTCTACCCAGTAACTCACTGACAAGTGTGGTGTGGTAATAGAAGACAGCAAAAGGAATGCAAAAGTTTTAAATTTCACATTTAAGAAAACATTCACACAGGAGGATCATACTAACCTACCATTATTTGGCTATTGTACAAACTCCTATATGAAAGATATAGTAACAGGCATCCCTGGCGTAGAGAAGCAATTGAAAGAGCTGGAAACAAATAACCTGTCAGGTCCAGATGGAATCTCAGTTCAGTTTTACAGAGAATACCTTATTGCAATGGCCCCTTAGTTACTTAGCATTGGTGAAGAATCTCTCACTCATTGCATACTCCCAACAAAATGGAAAAAAGCTGATGCAACTCCTGTATATAAGAAGGGTAGAATAATGGACCTGCAAAATTGCAGACCAATATCTTTAACATGTTTGCTGCATAATTCTTGAACGCATTCTGAGTCTGAACATAATACACTACTGGCCATTAAAATTGGTACACCCAGAAGAAATGCAGATGAAACGGCTATTCATTGGACAAATATTATACTGGAACTGACATGTGTTTACGTTTTCACACAATTTGGGTGCATAGATCCTGAGAAATCAGTACCCACAACAACCACCTCTGGCCGTAATAACGGCCTTGATATGCCTGGGCATTGAGTCAAACAGAGCTTGGATGGCATGTACAGGTACAGCTGCCCATGCAGCTTCAACACGATACCACAGTTCATCAAGAGTAGTGACTGGCGTATTGTGATGAGCCAGTTGCTCGGCCACCATTGACCAGATGTTTTCAATTGGTGAGAGATCTGGAGAATGTGCTGGCCAGGGCAGCAGTCGAACATTCTCTGTATCCAGAAAGGCCCGTACAGGACCTACAACATGCGGTCGTGCATTATCCTGCTGAAATGTAGGGTTTTGCAGGAATCGAATGAAGGGTAGAGCCATGGGTCGTAACACATCTGAAATGTAACGTCCACTGTTCAAAGTGCCGTCAATGTGAACAAGAGGTGACTGAGATGTGTAACCAATTGCACCCCATACCATCACGCCGGGTGATACGCCAGTAAGGTGATGACGAATACACACTTCCAATGTGCGTTCACCGTGATGTCGCCAAACATGGATGCAACCATCATGATACTGTAAACAGAACCTGGATTCATCCGAAAAAATGACGTTTTGCCATTCGTGCACCCAGGTTCATCGTTGAGTACACAATCGCAGGCTCTCCTGTCTGTGATGCAGCGTCAAGGGTAACCGCAGCCATGGTCTCCGAGCTGATAGTCCATGCTGCTGCAAATGTCGTCAAACTGTTCGTGCAGATGATTGTTGTCTTGCAAAGGTTCCCATCTGTTGACTCAGGGATCGAGACGTGGCTGCACGATCCGTTCCAGCCATGCAGATAAGATGCCTGTCATCTTGACTGCTAGTGATACGAGGACGTTGGGATCCAGCATGGCGTTCTGTATTACCCACCGATTCCATATTGGATCTCGACCAATGCGAACAGCAATGCCACAATATGATAAACTGCAATCACAATAGGCTACAGTCTGACCTTTATCAAAGTTGGAAATGTGATGGTACGCATTTCTCCTCCTCACAAGAGGCATAACAACAACGTTTCACCAGGCAACACCGGTCAACTACTGTTTGTGTGTGAGAAATCGGTTGGAAACTTTCCTTTGTCAGCACGTTGTAGGTGCCGCCACTGCTGCCAACCTTGTGTGAATGCTCTGAAAAGCTAATCATTTGCATATCACAGCATCTTCTTCCTGTCAGTTAAATTTCACGTCCGTAGCACATCATCTTCGTGGTGTAGCAATTTTAATGGCCAGTAGTGTAAATTTCTGAGAGACAGAATAGCTTCTGTCCACAAACCAGCATGGATTTAGAAAGCATTGCTCACGCGAATCTCAGATTGCCCTTTTCTCACGTTATCCTGCAAACCCTGGATGAAGGGCAATAGGCAGATTCCATATTCTTATAGTCTATTCACCGAGAGCTGGGACGAAACATAAACAGTGTCACGTGAGCGACTACGCTCGTTTCCAGAGAAAGCATTCGGTGTTCACGTGATACGTAGGGGTGTGGAAAATCCTTGGCGCACGCTTTGCAGCTGGCGGCGTTCGGCTGGCTGCCGAGCTGTCACAGCGGACTGTGAGAAACCTGGGCAACAATGTACGAAATAAATTTAACAATAATGTTAAAATAATGTTAAACTGAGTTCATTCTGTCGAAGCAGATTTCTTTCATTCAGGTTGCTAACAAAATGCTCCATTCAAACATAATTAATTGTTAATTTTAACAATAATACCAGTAATAATAATAATGATAAAGGACGAAACAAGGTTCACTCTGTCGAACTTGAACTGTTTTCATTGAGGTTTATAACAAACCGCTCCTCTCTCTCCTCTATAATGCAGTCTAATTTCCACATTTGAGTTTCCACTTTTTCTACGACGTGGAGGATGCACTTGTTCCAATCCTCTGCTTTTTCTAGCAGTACTTCCGGCATTTTGTATGTTTTGTTTTTCGCTGCAACATAGCCTTTGATTCTGGCCCACACTAACTCGATGGCGTTTAATTTACAGTGGTACAGAGGAATTCTGAGAACAGTTTTCCCTGCATTCTTCGCCAATTCATCTATTGTGTATTCGTTGTGCGCTGTTCTGTGATTTTTAATTATATCTTAAAGTTCTTTCTTCGACATACCGTCTTCGAAATCAATGTTTTTAAATTTCAGCCACTCTGATATTTCGTGCTTATTGGAATTCGCATTGGGAACTTTTTCTTTTCTCCGAGAATGGTACGGCGCGTTATCAAGAACAATAACTGCATTTTCCTGAAGCCGAGGAAGAACATCTTGAAACCACTTCTCGAAGGTTTCGGAGCCCATCTCCTCATGATAATCTCCACTTTTCTTGGATTCGAAAGTCCACAAACATCCTTCAACGAACCCTGCTTTGCTGCCAATGTGTGCGATAATGAGACGTTTCCCTTTACCTGATGGGCCCTTGCTTCCGGTGGATAATCCGTACAGAAACGCTTGTTTTGAGGAATTTATAGTCATTTACCCAGACGTAACTTCGGGTATGTCCTGCGTTCACCCACGTCTCGTCCAGATAGTAAATGGGTCTGCCTTTATCTCTCAACCGTTTAATGGTTCGAAGATAACGCCGCCTCCATAAACTGATGTCATCCCTGTCTATTAGCATGCTATCGCGCCCACGCCGGACATATTTGAAATTCATTTCTCTCAATAACTGATAAAATGTAGTTCTCCGAAAATTGCCCAGATCTGCATCTACGTTCACGACTGTAAGCACTTTGTCAATTGTTGGCAATTCCTGACGAAAAAAAAAAAATCGTGTACTTTCCTTCGTATCGCATTTCTATCGAAGTCATCAACACTTTCAGAAAGTTTCTGTCATAATATTCCTTTCTTGGGAGACTCCAAAGAGTGTGTGGCCTTGTACTCACTTATCACACGATACACTGAAGAGCGTCCAACACCTGTAGCTGCAGCTGTTTTCGAAAGAATGTCACTCATCGACTGCTCTGGATGTAACAGTTCCGTTTTATACACATCAAGCACCATGTGCTTCTCAGAAGAACTTAATGATTTCTTCTTTGCTCGCTTCTTTGGTGGACTCAGAACTGACGCGTGGACCTCGCTCGCTGAATCCGTGGCTGACATAATGAGGACAGCCGTATGTGATGCTAATGAAATAAGTGAATATATAAAATAAGAAACCATGCGATGCTATTGGATGCGCACATAAACAGTGAATGCTCAGCGTAACTACAAACACATATACTTACTCTAATAATCAACAACTAGTCTTTCAAGCGTCTTTACAGATGAAAAGATATCCTGAAATCGCCGCTGTACTACACCCGCTAACGAGCTCACACCTGCAACTGAGACGGCCACACCGACTGAGCGCCGCGCCTGCGAACCGCACAATGCATCGCTCATAAAGGACGAACGGCTGCACCCATCGCATTCGAACTACAAAATTAAATTCAAACCTTTCTGAAACTTTTCTCGCGTGCACGCCCACAAAAAAATTTAAAGGGGAAAAGTTTGTCGCTTACTATATTTCGGATGATGATTTGGTAAATGTTCTACATCAGACGTGAGATTTTAATTTATTACTTCACTATTACTGACTCTATTGGGCAGAAAATTTGCAGACGTCATCAACATATAGTACTGAAGGCAATTATAAAATCATTTTGCTGTGCGACACACAGTTTAGGAGTTATGGCGTGATAAATATAGAGTAACGCGAAAAACAACTTTTCCTGAAAGCTTAAATATTTCTCTTTTTAAGTGACAATAAATTTTAATGTAATGAAAAAAAGGTGTCGGAAGGTAGTTCTCGGATCACTTGTTCATGTTGAGGTGCCAAATTATCAAAAACACGACTTTCATTTTTTAATTTGTGACGCCCCTGCCTTTTACACCCCTTGACGGCAGCGCTGTGGTCACGCGCCTTGCCGTGTTTACAGTACGTCTCTTGTTTCGGTGAATGGAGTATAGATATGCGGAAAGCATTTGACATTGTGTCCCATTTGACACAATGCTTCACTGCAGACTGTTAACAAAGGTACAATCAACTGGGATGGGTTCCTAGACATGTCAGTGGTTCAAAGATTTCTTAAGTAATAGAAGCCAGTATTTTGTCCATGATGGTGAGCATTCATCAGAGACAAGGGTATTGTCAGGAGTGCCCCATGGATTTGCAATAAAATAGTAGCTTGCTGAGAAAAATGTAAGGTAATGCAGATGAGTAGGAAAAAAAACAGTCCCGTAATATAGCATTAGTAATGTTCTGCTGATACAGTCACTTCCATTAAATATCTAAGCATAATGCTCCAAAGCAATATGAAATGGCACAAGCACAGATGGAAGGCATATGGTTCACTTCAGTTTCTTAAGAGAATTTTAGGAAAGTGTGGTTCACTGTGAAGGAGACTGTGCATAGAACACTAGTGCAATCAATTCTTGGGTACTGCTCCAATTTTTGGGAACCACACATCAGATTAAAGGAAGATGTCAAAGCATTTCAGAGGGTTGCTACTAGATTTATCACCAGTAGGTCTGACCAACACACATTATTTTGCAGAACTCTATTGGGGAAATTTAGAGAACCGTTATTTGTAGGTGACTACTGAACAATTACACTTACTGCAGTCAAAATACATTCTGCATCAGAACCATGAAGACAAGATACAAAAAATTAGAGTTTGTATGGAGGCATACAGGCAGTCATTTTTCCATTGCTCTATTTGCAAGGGGAACAGGAAAGGAAGTGACTAGTAATGGTATATGGTACCCTCTGCTAAGGACCACATGGTGGCTTGTGGAGCATGTGTTTAAATGTAGATGTCAGCTCTCAAGCTGAGATCTACTATACGCAAATAATTTACACTCTTACAGACAGTGGAAAATATCTGTACATATGTTACGGTGTCACAGTTCAGTCCGGCAGTGGACGTGAGTTACGATAAGCTGGAGTCAGCAGATGGGATGCAGCCAAGGCTCATCATTATCCACTAGCATTAAATTATTGTTGTTATGGCCTTCTGTAAATGTAATTAAAGGAATTTTTAAACTTACTGGAATAGTGGGTTTTATCTCAACAATTACATTAGGCTGATGTATCCACTGCTGCAGTGGGTCTTCAATTTTCCTTTACTTGCCTTACTGAACACTTTAGTCACACAAGAGATCCTTGGTTTCTGGAGTGAATTCAAGTTCTTTATTGTATCACAGTAGTTTCCGTACCTTATCTTATCTTATAGTTGTACCCTCCACAACAGTGATGTAATAGCTGTCATTTGTTTGTGCATAGTCATTGTAGTTATGGCTGCAGCTCTGTTTTTTGTTTTTGTAAACCTTACGAAGATTGCATGCATTTTCAAAGCAGAACTCTTGCTGACAAATGCATTGTGCATGGAATCTGACAAATGCATTGTGTATGGAATTCTCTCTCATGTTTTATCCATAAAATGTTAACTATCAGGATTATGTTTCTGCAGCATGTTTACATCTACCTATATTCTGCAAGCCACTGTGTGAAATGTGGTGGAATGTAACTTTTGGCGCTACTAGTCTTTTCCCTTCCTGTTTCACTCCCAAACAGAGCAAGTATAATTTACATATTTATTTCTCTCTCTTTCCCCTTTTTGTAGCTAATGTGCACCAGTCTGGATGTTCACAATCAATAAAATTTTTAAAATCTGCTTCAACTTCATGAATTAATTTCATAGCTTCAGCAATATTTATATGCTGCAACCTAGTTTACACATGTTCTTGTTGTTTGATGCTGAACTTCTTGTCGTGAACTAAGATGGAGTGTAACATGATGACAAACTGACTCCTCAGTGTAGCAGCAGATGATACAGTGTGTAATGTGAAGATGCTGACTATACTGTGAGTTCTCAAAATTTCTGTTAGGGTTGAGCACCTATTTGAAACCTCACAGCAGGTGTGAAAAGAAGGTTTGTGTCACATCTTGAGTGTCGAATACAGAAGGAAGGAAGTTGTAACGTCCTAATTTCATTTACTGCAAGCGAATCTATGGGATATATCTATTCATGGTTAGGAACCATTATTAGAATACATCACTTGCTAACACAAACAATATCATGGACTTGTATGAATCATTCTTGGTTTACTTGTCAGGTCAAATCTTGGTACAGTTTCAAGCTTTTAACGAAATCCTTTATCGTCCGTGTCTCGGGAACAACTGAATGTCATGGCTGCTGTTCTGATAGCCATATATAGCCCACAGACTGTTCGTGATTGATCAGTGTACATTGTCATAAAGTCATGCTGCCAGAAATTACACCAATACCTGTGCTAGTGGTGCCACTGCTCTAGTAGCAATGTAAAAAATTCAGCACATTTCTCTTTTCAGCATTGATGATGATGATGACGACGACGTTTGGTTTGTGGGATGCTCAACTGCGCCGTCATCAGCTCCCCATTCCCTATTGTGTAGACAGTCCAATCTAGCCACTTTCACGAATGATGATGGGATGATGAAGACAACACAAACACCCAGTTCCTGGGCAGAGAAAATCCCCAACCCAGATGGGAATGAAACCCAGGACCCCGTGATCCAGAGGTAGTAACACTAAACCACGAGACCATGAGCTACAGACTTTACAGCATTGAGAGTTCACTTCCAAGCACTACTACGGTAGTAGCCACTGTCCCGATTGAAATTGTTCTCACATACTCTAATTTCCACAGCTTCATTTGTAACAGCATTCCAGTGCTTAGAAACATGCTATAAGGTTTTAGTTTCCTCAAACATTATACTCAGTTTATTTGAGAGATTGTGTCCAGCAACTGCTTATTTCTCAAGTTCTTGATTTTTAATGTGCCTTCGGTATTATGCACAGTGGCTAGTAACAGTATGGATAGACTAACCAATGTAGTTGCTCCTGAACTCATCACAAATCTTATAAATTATAGGGACCCTGAGTGTCTAATCAGGCACAGCATCTCTTCTCCTGTCCTATGCTTCTACATACTTTGATGTTATCAAAGAAGCAATGGAAATTAGAAAGTTACGAGAACAGTTTTAATTGGAGCTGTGCCCATAGTCTTAGTAGTGAGTGGGAGTGTGCTCTTAATGCCGAGAAGAGAAATTAGCTGAATTTTTTACTCTCCTGTGAGAGCACTGACCCTACCAGTGCATAGACAGACACACATACTCTGAGAGCATGGCTTAATGACAATGTACATTGGTAAGTCAGAAGCCTTCTAGGGCTATAAATGGTTACAACAGTAGCAACCACAACAGTTGGTTGTTCCTGACGAAGACGATGGAGATGTTATAGAAAGCTTGAAACTGTACCAGGATGTGTCGCAAATGAACTTCATAACACCGTGGACTGATGCAATATACCCATGATGCAATTATCCATTGTGGGTGTTACAGGTGTAGCCCTCTAGCTGCCATTTTTTAACCTATGGAACAGGGAGAGAAGTGATTGTTGTCACTGCTTTGTTGCAGCTAACTGCAATCACTGTTGCTGAGCTGCCCACTACCATTTCTGCACGTAATTACTTTTGGAAAGGGTGTTCTTGACCCTCTCAATAGTGACAATGTCATTGATCATTTCAGAAAATTTCCTCACACTGCTTCATTCCTAACTGATTCAGTTCAGACCAGTAATCTTCACATATGTCTACACTGTTCTGTTTGAAAACATTCAGCTTCCCCAATTCCTTTCTTAGTTCATCTTTACTTTTGCCCACTGTTACAGTTCACAAGATAAAGCCTCGCATAACAAAGATGGAAAAAAAGAGACTTACTTTTCATGTGTTTGACATTACATGCACTGCTTTTTCTTTCTTTCACTTTACCTTTATAACATATTTTTGTGTCATGGATATGTGAATATTTGCATTTATTCTCCTTTGCAGAGTGGATTTTTTTTTTTTTACTCATTTCTACAGAAAAGGCAGCTACAGTATTAACACAACTCAAAAAAATAATCAGTCACTGATTAATAAAAACTGAGATGTATGTTTATTAAGCTACTTCCTTACAATACTGCCACTTCACACTTAGTCTTTAATGAGTTCTACAAAGAGACATGTTAAAAGTTTCATAGAGTGGATTTATATTGCAAGAAACACTGGAGAACAAACATACTGCAACAGTTTTTGGAGGATTATTATTATGGTAGCAATACAGTCAAGAGAACATTTCTGTGAGATTATTTAGGATCATTAAGTCACATGAAAGGCAATGTTGACTGTGAAGAAGGAACAAATATGAACCAAACTAGATAAGATTTTCTTACTAGTTTCAGTTTATACATGTCTATAATTAAAGTACCAATATAGAAACTGGTATAGAAAGAGAACCCCTGCTCAGAATGATGTCAAATTTGTACAGCATATAATTCACACAGTGAAAATTTGACCAATAATTGACACTGTAAGCATTGGAATATGCAAACCAACAGATGCGTGGCACGTGTCTGTTCCTCAGTTTGTATGTGAGATGCCCAACGACCATCTCCATGAAGAATCATGAACTGCTGGTAAAGCTCTTTTACAAGAACGGAGATGGTGCACCAGTAACCCTGCATAAGTTCCAGACACTCAAGGGTATGAGGAAAGGTAATAGTCTGATGTCTGCCAAGGGTCTGGAGAAAAAAGTTACAAAATTCGAAGAGACATGTTCTTTTTAAGTGCAATGCTGTAGAGGTAGGAAAGCATTTGACCCAAAGTCTTACCAAAAATGTAGCCACAGCATTGCAGGAGGGTTGGGCGATGGTGAGCAAATATGCAGTGCACAGGGGTGCGAGCACAGTGCCTAAAATCTGATGAAACATCCTGCATTGCTCTCTATACAATATCATTGATGTTCAGTTGTTTCCTGCTGACATGCCAGCTACACAAAATTCTATCTGGAATTTCTTGCTCAGGTGGGAGTGGACAGTGAATGGCTACGGAACACACTGGACAGATGAAGCCCATTTCTACCTCCACAGACATTACACAGAACTGCAGAATAAGGGCAACAAAAAATCCACATGTACATCAGCCGATACCACTACGTAGAGCTGACTGTGTTGCAGGTTGACTTCATTGCTTATCAGAGGTTTTTTTTTTTTTATTTTTTTTTTTTAAGAGATGAGCCGTTTACCTGTACCATCACTGGTAAACACTGTGGCTTTTTTTTTGCGCATCAATGTCATTCCAGCCCATGAACAGCGTAAATGTATTGGTACAATCATTTTTATGCAAAACAGCACTCCTATGCACATTGCACAGCCAGTGAAGTGGCTACTGCGAAGGCATTTAGGAAATGCTAGAATTATCAACCTGGCCATCCAGGTCACCTGATTATGATCCAAGTGATTTTTGGCTGTGAGGTTATCTGAAAGATATTGTGCTCAGTGCTTCCATTATGAATATAGCTGAATTGAAGGCGCACATTGCACAACACATTCTGAACCTGACCCCCACCCCCTCCCCCTCAACACACACCAATCTGTGTGAAAACAGTGGACAGCACATTGAAAATGTCTTACGTCAGTCTCAACAATTAAAAACCACTGTAATTTTATTTCTTATGCAGTTTTTAGCCCCACAACAATTAAAAATCAGTTTTTCCCATCCAATGTGGATATGACCTTGCTGTGGTGTGTGAGCTTACTTAACTATTTAAAAAACTACAATTGTTAACTGGCGAACTTGTGCAGTCGTGAATATTGAATGGTATGGATAGTGTAATGTGCAACACAGACCATACCCATCATATTTCAATTCATCTGTTTGTAGCCAACCTCACAGCACTGTATATTGATAATTCCCCCCCCCCCCCCCCCCCCCCCATCAATAACAGGCTGTTCAAGTTTGATGTCTTTCTCAGCACTGGTTCTCTCTCTGCAGCATTCCAAAACCCTGTTTACTTTTATTCATATCATCAGTATTTTTCCTGCCAAATAGAAAAACTATTACTATCTTTGAAGTCTCCTTGTCTAATTTAATTCACTCAGTATCACCCAATTTACTTCTATTATACTTCATTACTCTTATAGGAACTATTTTTTTCCTGCTTTCATCTTACTATATATAAGAGACATCAACAATCGTCACCTATGGTGCGTTGCGTTCATCATTCCTTTTTAAGTGTTTTGTTAGCTTTCAAAGTCTGTGTTGAAAAACTTTTTTCTTTTATTTGCTTCAGAGCTCACACTTCAATTGGGCAATTGGGAGTTCATACTTCGTAAAAGATGCCTTCATACAAATTTTAGATGGCTTCACTTGTCTTTCATTCACAATGTTAAAAGAATGCACATAAAAGTAATGTAACTTGGCATACAAAAATTTAGTGACTATACTATGGGAAACTGGTACTAGGAAGATAAGAACACAACAGGAAACTGTTTTAGATACATTTATTTTACAACTGTAATTACAACATTTAAACAAGTAGTCTACAAAAATAAAAATATTTTATGAAACTCAATCTGATGTTTTGAAGCAAGGGATTCAAAAATAAATTGTCATTTTAAAATACTGATAATGGTACAGATCTACATCATATCAGAAATTTCTGTGCTTATGGCCAAGTTACATCATGAAACAGGTGTGTGTGTGTGTGTGTGTAAACACTCAAAATACTATTGGAATACTCAACAGGAACTAAGCCTACTTTTATTTAATACTAGATCACATCTGTGTAATAAAATTTGAGCAACAAGTGTTTACACCATGATCCACAAACACTCATTCGAAAAAAGCAAGAAAAAATTAATTAGCAACAGCTTTCAAATTGAAGTACATGCACCATGAAATCTTTTTGGCAACTTTTATGCCAGCTATAAAGTATCTCAAAATAAAAAATTGCTGAAAAAAGTTTCATAAAAAAGTTAAATCACAAGAACAGTAGAACAATTCAGATAAATTTTTATTTATAATTAAAAAATAATCGTCCCAAACAAACTGTAGAGCAGCAGTTACATGAACGGCTTTGAATAGTGAAGTAACTTGGCCCATTCTGTTATGTTGAAAGAAAGGAATGCCAGACTGCATACTTTTAATGCAACCCAGCCTTTTGTATATACTCAAAATCCTGTTGTTTTGTTTCCCTCTCTAGCTGCAACAAGCCTGAGGAGTAGGATCCAGACCAGAGCGTTTTGTTATGTAGAGCCTTGTAAACTCTTCTGCAGTTGTTGGATGAATACCCACAGTGGTTACCAATTTCTCCATAGTGAGACCACACCTGAAAAACAAACTTTGTTTCACAAAACAGCGTCAACTCTGCTCAGATGCTAGATAGCAATTTCAAAACAAATTACAACAGGTGGGGTTAGGGTTCTGATACTTTATGGTATTCATAGCAAGAGAGACACTAGTCTGAAAAAAAGGCAGTTTCATCTCTTCTACTCTGCAACATACTGTACACTGGATGAAATAGGGTAATCTTATCACATCAGCAACATTTTTCCGATTCCACTCTCTCTTACCATATTCTCATGATCCTGATGTGAAATGCCAAAATGGTATAAATGGAGTTGCTGCAGAGTCCTCATCAAATGCTTCTCTTAATACATCCAAACACACCGTTTCACAAGGACACCATTTTTCCAAGTATTTCCACTGAATACCATCAGCATATATGTTTTACTTTCATATGGGCTTTACGATCAGTTGTGATCCTATAATACTGGACTATTTGACATCTAATGTCTTCTTTATTTTGTGAAGACTCCAAATGTACTATCCCAGAATTTGTCACACCAGTATCATGTAAGTTAAGTGGTTTTCTTTATTTGTTACTCTTCTCCAGGACCTTCCACAAGAGAGTTTCCACTCATTACATCAAGTAGAAACACTGTTACAATGATTCTGCATTTCCCTACACTCATTCAGTGACTATACTATACAGTACACAGCACCATTGGCAGTGAACAATTTGAGTGGTTCTGAACCTGTCATACATTTTTTTCATACACTGAGAACATTATCGCTTCTCTCAGCATTCTTGTGGCATAACAGATCTTTCTTTGTTTTCTACTGAATGTAACCATCCTGCATAATGTAACAGGTTCTAGTGGTCAAAATAATTCGAGCATGTAACATACATGCTGAAACTCCTTAAGATTGTATCTTGGCTCTCAACAATAGGGTACAGTGTTTAAGATATACCAAAGGTCCTGAAAGTTCATGAGCTGTATCATTTGCAACATGTAGTGTATAAAAAACAAGCTGTGCATTCCAGTTATTTTTCATGAATCTGTACCGATTTTTTGAGGGATTCTCCTCTAGGAATGCCATAGCATTTAATATTAAGGTAAGCTCAGGCGTCTTCATCTTTCTTAAAAACAAGTCATGTGCTACTAGTTGATGTGAAAAGCTGTTCAGTAAGAATGAAGCGAATTCTGCAGAGTATTCAATACAAAGTCTACTTCTACCAGTGTATGGTACATTGTTTGCTTTGAGTGCTCTTTTTTTCCTTCAATACTAGATCTTCGTTCAAAACAACAAACTTGCAAGTTTATGCAGCAGTCCAACAGTGGTATTGTAGTAGATACTTCTTACTTAAAGTAATTTTAAAGCTTAGTATGTATTTACTTAGATTGTAATCTCTCTATAATTAGACCACTGAGTGAGTTTGTTTTCCATTTCATACTTTAAGCACAGTGTTAGTGACTGTTTATCTGTCCCACAAATCACAAAAATAAGTAGGTACACTTTATGCTTTTCATTCCATTTGGTTTTCTTTGCCTCTGTTGCCAACACTTGGCAAGTTAAGCAATACAGAAGCACAGCGGTCAATATACCTCAGAATTTTGAGTTTGTTTCAGTTACCAGAAATCAAATACTTAAAATGGTCTAGTATACAGTAAAATGCATTTCTACATATGAAATATGCCATCAGTAGCAAATGTAGCCCTTACATTAGGTTAAATTTACATTACAGGCAAATGTTATTCATAAAAATTATTGAATAAAAAAATTACTTACTTTACTGCAGAGGCAAATCCTTGGATAACCTCACCAGCGTGGGGACCTACAAAATGCATTCCCAACACTTTCTGTGGTGATTCACGAAGAGAGACTACTTTGACGTAACAACGAGCAGGATTCCTCTGTGGTATGAAGAACTCTGTAGGCTTATAAAAAGCATGGAATACTTCAATCTTATCAGCACCAAATCTTTCTAAAGCTTTTTCCTCACTGAAACCCACTGTCCCATATTCAAGGGGTGTAAACACAGTTGTTGCCACATTTTCATAGTCCATTGTATGTGTGCTGTCAGTAAACAGCCGCTGTGCTAATAATTTACCAGCATGGATTGCCACTGGAGTGAGTTCTGGTTTCTCCTATATAAAGAAACAAACACAACTTATCAGGCCAACAGTAGTTAATTGAATGTAAATGGGACTGCTAAGTCTCATTTCTCTTATACATAGGGAGTACTGACAGCTTCAATATTTGAATTACCATGTAAGTAGTTTTATTAAGAATAAGCTGTGCCATACAAAATATTGTACTCCCACAACCACAGCCCCAGTCACTCCAAAATTATTTTTCTTCACACATATTCCTCATCTGGTAGAAATTAGTCACTGCTATGAAACAAAAGTTGTGTAAAGTTATTGGGGGACAGAAAAAGTCATTACCTAAATGTTGTGCTACATGCTCATATTTATTATGAAATAACATCTTTATTTATGTACAAAATAAGAAGGAAAAAAGTGGGAAGTGTATGAAAGTAGATAAATACAATGTTATTTACAAACTTTCTCACAAGGTTTTATGAAAACCTACCAGTTATTAGTCTTATTTAAGTATTGTAATCTCTCAATTAACATGTGGTTACATGGACCCAAGACTGCACAGTGAACCAAAAACATGGATTATCCTAAACACACATGGGTTTACTGAAAACTGCAAATGAGGACTCATCTAATAAAGTGAAAATAACTTCACTATAAAAAAAAGTATTGAGTGAAGTTATTTTGGCCACTCACACAAGAGAACTGGACAAGAAATGCTGGAGAGGTATAGTCTGTGAACTGGAAAGTCAGCAGTGCTCATTGTGGGGGAAGTTGCCTATCCTGGAAGAATGCTGTGTTACAGGATGACTGAGAATCTGTTTCCACCTTGCCGTATCTAACAGTTTTCAATGATTTACATATATTTTGTCAATCTGTGTTTCTTGCATTAGTATCTGTTTCCCACATAGTGCCAACACACTTTGTGGAAAATAAACACCCTCTCTGCATGTCTGTGAGTGGTGTCACCAGTGATTCACAAGGAGCACTGCAAAGAGTGAGTATAAAATTTACACCCTGTTGTTGCTATTTGTGACAGTGGGGAATCACCTGCTCACTCTTCAGTTTGCAAATCTATGAAGGACTGAAGTAAGTTCATGACCACAATCCAGCGACCTACCTTCCCTCACACTTCTACACTCCGCTGTTACATACCCAGAGCACAATTTATCCATGAATGTGGCTTTACTGCACACAGACATGGTACACATTTAATATTTGTTCCTAACCCACTTCATCTGACAGTGGACATTAATTTTAACACTAAAACATTACCTTTAATAAGCTGCTCTTTTTCCATGCCCTGCAATGCCGAAGTAGTCATTTTGGGGGAAGAAATAAACATGATACTTTTTGCTGGAAATTTAGTGAAGTTTAACCTTCACTAGAAGCCACTATTCTCATGCTATTCAAGAAAAACAGCAACCTTTAAATCCCCCCCCCCCCCCCCTCCTCCTGTTCCATATGCTCGGGATTTTTAATATGTTTTACATGGCATTCCCTCCACCACTGTACAAAATGTTTGTGACTATAGAACTTTTCTGCTAATTTTCCTTTATTGTCTTTACTACAGGAGACAAACATACACACAGAAAATAAGCCACCAACATGTTACAAGGGAAGTGTCCCCACATTTAATGAAAGATGAAATCAGAAATAGAAAAATATTTGCAGGATGCCCAACAGTGGGACTGGAGCCTGCCTCAACCTCTGGTGCTAGAACATGAGTCGCATGTGTTATAGTGTACTCTGTGTGAAAATATTTATTTTAATTTCAAAAGAACACTTCAAGGCTTTATTTTCTTTCTTCTTTTTCTAAAAGTTACTGAGCTCTGCATGGGCAATCTGGAAACCAGATGTTCTGCACCTGGATAATGAAGAGCTCCCTGTATGTCAGATTTTTGCCAGTGCCCAGTTTTGTAAGAAATTTTCATACACTACAAGATAAACTGCTGCCCACTGCTGTGGTAAGCACAATTTTGTACAATTTCACACCAACAGACTGAATGTTGTTTTTGTACCTTATTTTAACAACATACCAACTTTGAACTAACAGCTTCCCAGAGAAACATTCAAAGTAGTACAGAACAATTAGTTAACTCAATACTTGCAAACTCTCAATATTTGAGTACTTAAGCATATTATTGAAGAAATTAATCAGAATACAACAAAGAATTTGACAGACCAACTGAAGACAATGCGTTCGGGACGCCTCCCAGGAAACGCAAACATAGATAGTAGAAAGAAACTTGTGATCGGGCAGTTGAACGAAGAGTTAAGGCATGGAAGAAGTTTAGCAGCAACAGAAACATTGCAGGATTTCCACAAAGTCCAAAAACTATCCTCAAAAGGTATTAGAGCAATGAAAAGGGCATACAACAAAAATAGACTAAATGAAATCTAGGAGGGCTTCAAGAAAAATAATACGAGAAATTTCTCCAGAATATTCAGGGAAAATATAAAGGGTTATAAGCCTCCAAACATCTGCTTCACAAGAACAAAAAGATATCTAGAAACAAACACTAATGTAAATTGAAATACTCTTAAAGGATACTTTGAGTAACTCCTTAACTGTGAGAAGCCCAAAGAAAAATTACAATTCACGAAAATACTACCAAACCCAGACTCGAAGCTGCCTACATCACAGAGGTAGAGGACAACTAACAACAACAGAGCACCATGGGAAGAAGGCATTAATGCCGATATTTGAAAACTCACAGATCAAAGTATTACAAAGAAAATTCATAAAATTCTCTTGGAAATATGGAGTACAGAGAACATTACAAGGGAATGAAAATGCGCACTGATTCACCCACTCCTCAAAAAGAGAGACAGGGCAGACCCTAATAACTACAGAGGGATCTCATTATTACCAGTCACTTAAATTCTGTCCAAGTATTGCTAACCACAAGTGGATACAAAGACAGGTGAATAGCAGGCAGGGTTCAGAAAGGGAAGACCTTGTATTGAAAAAATTTGGAACCTGCGAACACACTTTAAGGTCAGACAGGCGAACAACATTGTAGTTACATTTGTGGACTTTAAGAAGGCCTATGACTCCATTGACAGGCAGACTGACACACTAGAAGAATATGGAATAAACAGAAAAACTAGGGCACTGATAGAACAGATGCTCACAAGCACCATATGCAGAATAAAAGTTATGGGAGAAAGTTTAGAGCCATTTGAGATATATACAGGGGTCGGACAAGGAGATGGTGTCTCATCACTTCTATTCAACATAGTCCTGGACAAAATTATGAAGCAGCGGGAGGGGGGGGGGGGGGGGGGGAATTCAGTTAGGAAGAACACGTGCAAACAAGACAATCATAAAATGCCTAGCATTTGCAGATGATGTGGCAATATTCGGCAACAAAAGAGAAGAAGTGCAAGAAGCCCTTGTATATTTACATGAAGTCTCTGCTAAAACGGGGTTACAGATACGAGGGTAATGCCAAATGTAAGGTCTCCTATTTTTTTATAAGTACAAAGTTCTGTTTACTTATACACTGGTTTACATCAGTTTACAGCTTGAACATTTAGCTATTTTTCAACATAATCACCATTTCTGGCGATGCATTTTTGTAGACGCTATGGCAGTTTTTGTATGCCCATGTCATACCAGCTCACCGCCATGCTGTTCAGAAAGTTATGAACTACTTCTTTCACCTCGCCGTCAGAGCTGAATCACTTTCTGGCCAAATGTTCTTTTAACCTAGGGAACAGGTGATAGTCACTAGGCTCCAAGTCAGGACTATAGGGTGGGTGGATGATTTTGTTCCACTAAAACTGTTGCAGGAGAGCAATGGTTTGCTGAGCGATGTGACGGTGAACGTTGTCATGGAGAATGTGTACGCCCTTGCTCAACATTGCTCTTCTCCGGTTCTGAATTGCCCATTATAGTTTTTTCGGAGTCTCACAGTACCTGTCAGCGTTAATTGTAGTCCCAGCGATTCAGCTCCGACAACGAGGTGAAAGAAGAGGTTCATCATTTTCTAAACAGCATGGTAGCGAGCTGTTATGACATGGGCATACAAAAACTGCCACAGCGTCTACAAAAGTGCATCGACAGAAATGGTGATTATGTTGAAAAATTGCTAAATGTTCAAGCTGTAAACTGATGTAAGACTGATTGTTGGTGATTGCACTGGATGAGATTTGAAAACCTGAGTGCTTAAAGTTGGAAGTCAAGGTAATATGCAAGATAGAGATTACTACTAAAATGTCATGCACGAGTTAATAAGAGTGAAAAGCTAAGTGCATTAAATGTAACAGAGGTGGGTCGGGGGCAGTGAAATATAGACAACCCAGAAAATGAAAGACCGAGAAAACTGAAATAGCATGAAGAAAGGGGTAGTTACTGTGAATAAGTGCTGAGACAGAGGAAATTAACACAAATTAATGCCAGGTGGGTGGCAGGTGCCAATGACATGTTGTAGAGCTAGTTCCCAACCGCAGAGTTCTGAGAAAATAGTGTCTGGGGGAAGAATCCAGATGGCGTGTGTGGTGAAACAGGCACAGAGGTTGGGGGTTGGGTTGTTTGGGGGGAAGAGACCAAACTGCGAGCTCATCAATCTCATTGGATTAGGGATGGACGGGGAAGAAAGCCAGCCATGCCCTTTCAAAGGAACCATCCTGGCATTTGCTTGGAGCCATTTAGGGAAATCATGGAAAACATTAATGGGGATGGCCGGACACGGGATTGAACCATCGACCTCCCGAATGTGAGTCCAGTGTGCTAACCACTGCACCACCTCGCTCTGTGGGCACCGAGGCAATGACTATCATGTTGTACAGCATGCTCTGCAACAGGATGGTGTGTGTTGCCTGTATACACCCTCTGCCTATGCTCATTCATCCTGACTGATAACTGAGCTGTAGTCATGCTGATGTAAAAGGCTGAACAGTGTTTACATAACAGCTGGTATATGACATGTCGTTTCACAGGTGGCTCTCCCTTTGATAGTATATGTTTTGCCAGTTACAGGGCTGGAATAGGTGGTGGTACGAGGGCGTATAGGGCAGGTCTTGCACCAGGGACAGTCACAGGGGTAGGAGCCTTTGGGCAGGGAGAGGGGTGCTGAAGGAGCATAGGGTCCGATAAGGACATTGCAGGGATTGGGAGGGTGGTGAAAAGCTATTCTACGTGTGGTGGGGAAAATATCTGACAATTTCTAAACTGCACCCTTTCCCTAAACCTCTCCAATCCTTTTTCTTCACCCCTCTTCGTCTCCCTGCAACTCTTCTGCCAGAAGAAGGAGCCACTGGCTTTGAAAGCTTGTGAAAGTTATATCCTTTTTGTGTGTGTGTGTGTGTGTGTGTGTGTGTGTGTGTGTGTGTGTGTGTGTGTGTGTGTGTGTGTGTGTGTGTTTCTCCTGTTGCCACTTAGCAAGTAGATTTTTTTTATCTGTCCATTTACTTTTGTTATTAGTAATTGATTATTTTCGTTATTACAACTGTACATGAAGATAGAAAAAAAAACTAATTTATTCCACACTCTATTAATTGTAATGTACATACTTGAAGATATGGATGAGAAACTTAGAATACAGAACGGCATTTAATGCAGCAACCATAGGGTAGGATGCAAAGAAATACAAAATAATAGACTAAGAAAACTACTTTTTTTATTTTTCTAAGTCTGGAAACAAATCTTGTACAATTATAATATCAGTTACTTTTGTAACCTCTGTATGAGATCATAGTTATATTGATATTATTAAAGTATACGATTTCGTACCTTTATTTTACTGAAACTCTCAATAATGCCATGGAATCTATTTCACCTAAAACTTTTCTTTCAGGTGATAAACTGGACAGATTGGCCAGTCATTCTTAATACATTGTAGAGTGAATATATTTTTTTATTAGTTTCAGTTTAGAATTAGTTTCATATTAGACAAACTTCTCTCGCATGATGTGACTGACACAAACGGTTGAAGTGATGTACACGGTAATGATTCACTGAAGTCCTACTCAATCACAAATTAGAGGATTTCTCAGGCTGCCCATCTCGCAGGAACATCAGTACTCGTATCAGTGGCATGTAGGTGCCTCTGATATCTTTATTTCTTGCACACCTGTTCCTTATCAAACTTATCTTGACTTTCTACCAGATTTTCTAGTGCTACAACCAGGGTCTTATCGGGAGCTACAAGCATAAATTTTGTCTCAACAATTTGGAAAATTTAGTTGATTTCCTTCATGCCCATATATTATAACAATTCATTCATGAATCAGTCCATGGATTTGAACATTAACCAATGAACTAGTTCTTGAATCAATAATCCACTATCACAGCCAGTTACCCAGCATTGCTTTATTTATGCTTCTACTTCCTCCTCATCAATAAATTTTACTGACCACATCACTGCAGAGCCTAGTGTCAAAAGTAACAGCACTGCCTATAGCTGTAGTTCGTTCCATCACTAAAAACTCATTCAGGATTTTAATTTGATGAGCCCTTTATTCAAAGTCATTTTTGGAGATTGTAGATACTGGTGGACTAAATTTGCTTCCTTCAGGATCATGTGAAGAAAGTCTATTTAGATGAAAAAGGTAAAATGACATCACAGGAAGCTTACTGCAAATCTAGCAATGAGGTTTGCTTTGGATGGATCTTGTATAACTTTAAAAATGCTAACACCTGGTTTCACATTTTCTTTTATGATTTTAACTGAATTGTAATAAGAACTCCAGAAAGTATCAGACAATTGTTTCAAACTTGTTCCTATTTTTTCCTACAATTAATTCCCATCAATACTGGATGATTGGCACAGGGCATGAACATGGCTTTTGAACTGATTTATCAAATTTTTCATTGTATTTCTCCCTGTGCACCTCACATTGGTGCAGCAGTGTCATAACCTTGAGCCCTACACAATGCAATATCCAGTCCATCTTTACCCCAGCTGCTGTTGTCTACCTTCTGACATATTGACATATCCTCTGCAGTCCTTCCAGACCTAAAAGAAGAAACTGAAGGAAGTGCGTAACTTCGACCACGCTATCTAACTATATGGCTCGTCTGTTCAGTTTTGCTTTTATTGGGAGTGCTGTTACAAATTATTCTGTAATATTTAGTTTTTTTTTTATATCTGCAATAATTTGTTCCTTAACATGTTCAGCCAAAATAAATATAAATCCCTTTTGTATCCCTTTTGATAAATAAGGCACTCCCTTTACCTACCAGTGGACTCTCAATAGTGGATCTCTTTCATCATGGATTGGATCAGTTCTAAGAAATTTCCTGTTTTCTGATGTGATGTTTGCATGTTGACTGTGGAAACCAAGGGCTAAAAATGCTGCAATACCTAAAAGGCAGTGCAAAATGTTTCCCTCTTTCTTGGTCTCATCATTAACTCATGGACATATTTTTAAAATGGTCTTATAGTAAATCTGTGTACATGGCATAGGTATCAAGAACATTTCCATGTACAATAATTGTGTCTAGCAGACAACTGGTTAGCATTTTAAAATTTCATAGTTCTATGCAATGTTTCACACACACACACACACACACACACACACACACACACAGACAGAGAGAGAGAGAGAGAGAGAGAGAGAGAGAGAGAGAGAGAGAGAGAGAGAGAGAGAGAGTGAGTTTGTCGACTTACATGCAGAACATCTCCAACTGCAAAAATGTGTGGTACATTAGTACACTCATCACAGACAGCAATCTTGCCAGATTCTGGAAGGGTTTTCACTCCTGCAGCACTCACAGCAAGTTCAGTTGTTAAAGCACGACGACCCACTGCAAACAACACTGTGTCGTACACATCCTGAAATGAAATATAAAAGCATACATTAGCTTTGATACATTGTGTGTGTTGGGCAAATGCATGACCCAAAATTTCATGGATACAGGTGTGGAGGGTAGAGGTGGAGGAGGAGGAAGTCTATTCAGCCTAAGCAAATTCCTATATTTCGATAGTGTTGATCATTTCTCACGATATTACATTCAATGAAACATAATGGACTTTCTCACAACATAGTGGAATGATCTGGCAGATAAATTCGAAACGATTGTGTGTGCACACATTGGTAACTTCATATATGTGGTTTATATTCTCAGCCATATGGCAGTTTTGAAATGCCACAATGTTTCAACAAGAATAATACTATCATCTATCATCATTTGGAAAACTGAAGAATTAGCATTTGCCTTTTTTCAATATATTTGAAAGGGAAAAGTGTTGTATCAGTCAGGCAACAACTGTACTTAAAGATTCAAGAAGATTGGATGATTTATCATCACACAAAAGCTCTTTACATTCTGCAGATGACAAGCAACTCCTCATCTAACAGTAAAGACAAAATTTCCCAAAGAATATGATCATATCCCTGACGATCATCAGGAGCCCCAGATATGAATAAATAAAAAAGGTACAGTGTATATACTTTCCTTCAGGAGGCTGTTAGTCTCTCGGCATCCTTCAATACGCTGAATCAGGTAGTTAACACTGCATCTTGTAACTGCTTTCCAGAACAATTTAGCATTGTCCTTGTCTGCAGGTAAAACAACAATATCTGGATTATCCGTAAGTGAACAGAAAGCAGCCACCTCTGCTGCTATTGTATTACTATTGGGTGGATGTACCCCAGTCAATACATGTCATGCCTTCCTCCTAGCGTCCTCAGCAGGCTCGAGAGGTAGTTTAAGACCAGCCTGTTCAACAGAACTAATCAAACCGGCCTGTTCTACAGAACTAAAACCAGCCAGTGGTGAACACTTGGGCATTGGTGCAAATAAAGCAGCGTTGTTAAAACCTTTCTCTGTGAGATTTATCACATAATTGAAACATACAGCAATGGAAATGTGCAAACTTTGCCAAATGCCGGGCACTTACGAAATGAAATTCCCACTCAGACTGAACTGTGAAGCACTGTCTAGCCAATTCCTAGGAAAAGCAGACTTTAAGCAAACGCCAACATTTTTTGGAGGAATCATTAAATGGAACGTAAACAATTCTCTGGAAACAAAATGCAGCTGTTGGTGAATGTAACTGATCATTTCACAAACAACAGCTATGCAAGTGCATTGCTCAATGCGATTAGCGGCAGGAGAATTAACATGATGTAAAACTTTGACAAATGTTGGAACAATATTCTGAAAATGCACATTGTAATCTTACTCTACTGCTGCGGAGTTTACCCAATCAACACAAGCAACAATGCATTTTCTCCCTGTAGAAGTGAACAGTGAGGGCCAAGTATATCCGAGTGTATATATGTTCAAATAACTTGTGGGAATGCAGCCAGGTGACGTCGTTGACATCTGCAAATGTTTCAACAGGTGCACACCCTGTCAATTTTCCAAGCAATACTGTAGCAAGTGGACGGCAAAGGAATTTAAAGCCTCATTTTGCACAGCAATTCTGAAAAGATAAAACACACACACACACACACACACACACACACACACACACACACACACACACACACAGAAGGAGGGGCACGGAAAGAAAGAAACCACTAGTGGCACCACACAAACGAAGATGACCAACAACAGAAATTATCAATAGAGAAAATTACTAAATACGAGTGCTGTAGCATGAATTCTGTCCCTCTGTTTTTTTGACAATTGAGAGAGTAAGATTACATGCAGAATTTAAGCAAAACCCCCCATCTCTATGAACAAGGTTACTTGTTAACTTAATCTCAACTGCTTCCTTGCTAAAACTATACCAATATCTGAAGTGCATGCCAGAATCTCTGTGTTGTTATATTCCACGGGATGAGCGGCGCCAGGACAATGTTCTGCAATAGACAATTTGCTCGGCTGCTGTAAGCTTGTGTGGTGCTTATACTCAGTACATCATATACATTACATGCAACAACTGCAAGGAATACGACACACACCCATCTTAGGCAAACAATGATAATCCTTAATGGAACCTAAAAGGACCCTAATGTAAGATGGAGGTCAGAAAGCATATTTCACGTCAAATTTTCACAAAATATGATCAACCTTGTCGGAGATGCTCCTTACATAAGGCAGAAAGGCTGTAGACCTAGGTGCCAACTCTGTACTATTATCCCTCACCCGGTGCATAGTTGGTTGATAATGCAACAGATGTCTGACCTGTCTTTCACTACATACATTCTGACAGATGGCGACTTCACAATGTGTTAACTAAGATGACATATGATAAAACACTACAGGTCTGAAATGATGTGGGCACTGTGAACCAAGATACAAAGTACCCCTTAACGCTGAGCTGGATGGTAACCATTATCAGTCTTTATCTACAAGTCAGGAGGAGTAGGCTTCCTATAAAAGGCATAAGCCAGTGTACCATCATCAACCTTCCTCCTGACCAACACATTAAAGAAGGGAAGGCAGTCATCCTTTCCAACCTCCATCAAGAAATGAATATTCAGATGGATTGAATTAAAGTTTTCTGAAAGATCATTCAAATTCTCACTGCCATTAGGCCAAACAACAGAAGTTAGGTTAGGTTAGTGTTGTTTAACGTCCCGTCGACAACGAGGTCATTAGAGACGGAGCACAAGCTCGGGTTAGGGAAGGAAATCGGCTGTGCCCTTTCAAAGGAACCATCCCGGCATTTGCCTGAAACGATTTAGGGAAATCATGGAAAACCTAAATCAGGATGGCTGGAGACGGGATTGAACCGTCGTCCCCCCCGAATAAACAGATGTATCACTTTCACATCTGAAAAAACACGTTGGATTCAAAGCCACAGACTTCAACGCGCGTTCCTTGAAGTCTTCTATAAACAAATTTGCAATAGTATGTGACAACAGGCTCCCCATCGCAACTTCATCTGCCTGCTAACAGTACTGGTCATTGAATAAAAAGTAAATGGAATTCAACACCTCAAAATAGGTTTGTTAATTTATCATCAAACCTAACCTTACTCAACCGCAATGAATCAGACAGAGGAACTTTAATGAAGATAAAGGCTATATCAAAAATTACTAGAATATCACAGTCATTCAAATTTATTTCCTCTAATAGACATAATAAA
Organism: Schistocerca cancellata; assembly: GCF_023864275.1. NCBI lineage: Eukaryota > Metazoa > Arthropoda > Insecta > Orthoptera > Acrididae > Schistocerca > Schistocerca cancellata. The sequence continues at coordinate 868,066,376 of NC_064626.1, read as the reverse complement.
TCCACCAAATTCTTAATGTGATGCTCACACTGACCAACTAGTGGGCTCAACAGAATAGCAAGGGGTTTTGATACACAATATGTTGGAGCACCAATATTCTTGACACTGTGAAGAACAGGAAACTATTTTGTGGAGCTTTGGGAAGTCACATACCCTAGAGGAAACAGCACAATAAATATTGAGTTCTTGGTGATCTTCTGTGACTTAGTTCAGTCCTAAAGACAAGAAAAAAAAAACTTTCAAGATGCTTTAGCATGTTTGAAAGCAATAAAAACCATCAATGATTTGCTTGCTACTGGAAGTGAGGATGGGCAACAGAGATACATTACAGAAAAACAGAGAAACCAAATTTGATTAATGGAATTAACATTATAAAATAGTGCAACAGAAGAATACATTGCAAACTGAAACAAAAGATTCACCATCACAGTTCAGTTATTGTCAGACAGCTCTCCCAAATCCAAACAAAATCTATCAGAAATATTGAATCACGTCTTCATTACTACTTTCAAATGCCACAAAAATTGCACTGAAATATTCAAACCGTATATAGACAAAAAGTTGTGGGATAAGTAGTGTTAATTATTGCTGTAAGCCTATTTATTGATTAACAAATATAATATTGCATGTATTTGTATGCTGCTGTTTATGACATTCCATAAATGCATTATGTAGCATTGATGTTTTGAGGTCTATTATTAGCCATAAAAGTTTAGGCACAAGTGATGAAATTGAAATCTGCATAGATGATTTGGAACCATCACACATCCCTAGTTGGTTTTACTCCAGTTTGATATCCACCTGAAAGCCTAAAAAATGCCACATGTTTAGCTATATAAAGTGAGTGCCCACTGATCTTTTAATTATGACAACTGCAAGTTGTCATTGTCTAAAACTGCGTAATGTAAATTTCTGTAACAGTAAGAGTTCAGCTTTTACTGTAAACAAGTTTTAAGGCTGCCCACTAATCTCTTGGCTATATGTAGTACAGGTACGGCTGAGCACTTAAGTTTATTTCTTCTTCATCTAAAAACATTACAGCTTACACTTAGGTGACAAAAGTCATGGGATACCTGCTAAGATGTTTCAGACCACCTTTTGCCCTGCATAGTGTAGCAACTCAATGTGACATGGATGCAACAAGTCGTTAGAAGACCCATGCAGAAATATTGAACTATGTTGCCTCTATAGCTGTCCATGATAGCTTAAGTGTTGTTGGTACTGGATTTTGCACACAAACTGATCTCTCGATTATGTCCCATAGGATAGGATTCATGTCAGCAATCTGGGTGGCCAAATCATTTGCTCCAATTGTCCAGAACGTACTTTAAACAAATCATGAACAACTGTGGCCTGGTGACAACGTCACTTCTGTTTGAGAACATCAAGTCCATTAATGGCTGCAAATGGTCTTCAAGTAGCCAAACATACCCATTTTCAGTCAATGATTGGTTCAATTGGACCTAGTCCATTCCATGTAAACATAGCCCACACCAACTTGCACAGTGCCTTGCTGACAACTTGGGTCCATGGCTTTATGGGGCCTGTGCCACACTAACTACTTTCAGTTCTTGCCAACTGAAATCTGGACTCACCTGACCACACAGAGTACGCGAAAGAACTTGCCCCCCTTCTAACAGCCGTGTACCGCAAGTCTCTAGAGGAACGGAAGGTTCCAAATGATTGGAAAAGAGCACAGGTAGTCCCAGTCTTCAAGAAGGGTCGTCGAGCAGATGCGCAAAACTATAGACCTATATCTCTGACGTCGATCTGTTGTAGAATTTTAGAACATGTTTTTTGCTCGAATATCATGTCGTTTTTGGAAACTCAGAATCTACTATGTAGGAATCAACATGGATTCCGGAAACAGCGATCGTGTGAGACCCAACTCGCTTTATTTGTTCATGAGACCCAGAAAATATTAGATACAGGCTCCCAGGTAGATGCTATTTTTCTTGACTTCCGGAAGGCGTTCGATACAGTTCCGCACTGTCGCCTGATAAACAAAGTAAGAGCCTACGGAATATCAGACCAGCTGTGTGGCTGGATTGAAGAGTTTTTAGCAAACAGAACGCAGCATGTTGTTATCAACGGAGAGACGTCTACAGACGTTAAAGTAACCTCTGGTGTGCCACAGGGGAGTGTTATGGGACCATTGCTTTTCACAATATATGTAAATGACCTAGTTGATAGTGTCGGAAGTTCCATGCGGCTTTTCGCGGATGATGCTGTAGTATACAGAGAAGTTGCAGCATTAGAAAATTGTAGCGAAATGCAGGAAGATCTGCAGCGGATAGGCACTTGGTGCAGGGAGTGGCAACTGACCCTTAACATAGACAAATGTAATGTATTGCGAATACATAGAAAGAAGGATCCTTTATTGTATGATTATATGATAGCGGGACAAACACTGGTAGCAGTTACTTCTGTAAAATATCTGGGAGTATGCGTGCGGAACGATTTGAAGTGGAATGATCATATAAAATTAATTGTTGGTAAGGCGGGTACCAGGTTGAGATTCATTGGGAGAGTCCTTAGAAAATGTAGTCCATCAACAAAGGAGGTGGCTTACAAAACACTCGTTCGACCTATACTTGAGTATTGCTCATCAGTGTGGGATCCGTACCAGATCGGGTTGACGGAGGAGATAGAGAAGATTCAAAGAAGAGCGGCGCGTTTCGTCACAGGGTTATTTGGTAACCGTGATAGCGTTACGCAGATGTTTAACAAACTCAAGTGGCGGACTCTGCAAGAGAGGCGCTCTGCTTCGCGGTGTAGCTTGCTCGCCAGGTTTCGAGAGGGTGCGTTTCTGGATGAGGTATCGAATATATTGCTTCCCCCTACTTATACCTCCCGAGGAGATCACGAATGTAAAATTAGAGAGATTAGAGCGCGCACAGAGGCTTTCAGACAGTCGTTCTTCCCGCGAACCATACGCGACTGGAACAGGAAAGGGAGGTAATGACAGTGGCACGTAAAGTGCCCTCCGCCACACACCGTTGGGTGGCTTGCGGAGTATAGATGTAGATGTAGATGTAGATGTAGACCAGGGCACCATTTTCCAGTCATCTAGGGTCCAAGAGATATGGTCACGAGCCCAGGAGATTGTTCCTGCAGGTGATGTGGCTGTTAGCAAAGTCACTAGTGCCAGTTGTCTGCTGCCATATCCCATTAACACCAAATTTCATCACACTGTATAAACGGATACATTTGGCATATGTACCACATTTACTTCTGCTGCTTGTCTATTAGCACTAACAACTTTATGCAAACACCACTATTCTTGGTCATTAAGTGAGGGCCATTGCCACTGCATTGTCCGTTGCCTGAAGCTTGGTATTCTTGGCACACTCATGATACTGTGAATCTCATAATATCGAATTTCCCAACGATTTCCAAAATGTAATGCCCCATGCACCTGGCTCCAACTACCATTCCACATTCAAAGTCTGTTAATTCCCACTGTGTGGCCATAATCATGTCTCAAACCAATTCACATGAATCACCCGAGTCGCACCAACACATTGCTCTTTTATAGCTTGTGTATACAATACTACTGCCATCTGTATATGTGCACATCGCTATCCCAGGACTTCTGCCTCCTCAGTGTATAAAGAGTCCTCAAATGTCCCCAGCAACTTGCAAAGTCAAGAACAGGAGTGGAAAAAGTACCAAACCTTGCAGAGCTCTATATTATATTATTTTAACCAGTTCACATTTAGTTTTATTCACAATGATACAATTTTGCTTATGTGACCCTCTATTTTTTAACCAGTTCAATTATGCACCTCTTTTAGATGAGATCACAACCCCAGGGTAGAAGCAAAACTTTGAGCCCCAATCCATCGTAGTTAAAATGTTCTTGGTTGATGCCTAACTTTAGTCTGGCCATTGTAGTGTAATTGCTGAATGTGTAATAATGTACGCAATTTGTTAAAAAAATGGCCATTGATGTAATTGTACATTAAGCTATGGATCAATACCTTAAGAAGTTGAGATGATTATCTTTCCCTTGTTATGTTTATCTGTGCATCATCACCTTTGGGAATCAGTAATGTACTTGGAAATTGGCTTATAATCCGAAACCTCAGTTGTGCAATAACAGTAATAATATATTGAAAAAAGGCCAAAAACAGGGTTTGTTTAGTTAATTTACAATGTTTCACCAAGAACCCACAGTTGATTCAATTAAAACCTCTATTTTTCGTTATGGTATAACTTCAGCCATGGAAGGGGAATGCTATTAACAACATTTCATTATCCCTTGTATAATTTTTTGGGGTACACAACTGAACACTTTGGCAAGGTCATAGAAAATGCCAACATGGTAAATTTTCTTGTAGCTTTCTATCAAAAGAGAGTTTGTGAAATCATTTATTGCTTTCTGTGTAGAAAAGCATTCAGAAAAAGGTAAGCTGAGCAGTGTTAAAAGATATTCTGAAAAGCGATTCAGTAACCTGTTACCTTCAACTACTTTTGAAAATACTGGAAGGACTTATGACTCTATAGTTAGAAGTCATTTGCTTATGTCTGCTTCTAAATGTGTGTTACCACTTTCAGAAGTATACCATGTTTCATTGAGTGATTACTGATTACACAGGCAACTAAAAGAGGGGGGGGGGGGGGAGCATTACCATGCCAACAAAAAATTTTATTACTTTCGATTTCTAACTGCTTAACACAGCTGGAAGCCCAAGATGATGTATTACCCACGTTTTAGGCATTTCCTACAGATATTCCATGCAATTGCCACAAGTGGTGACATGGTGAACAATGCTGTATTCCAACTTTTAAAGGCATATCTAGTGGCCAGATCAGTACCAGTCAATTAACGTACTAATCTTTCCCCACTACAGTTCTACGTCCTGTGGCTTTGGAAGCAAGAACATACAACTACTGATGTAACATCATAAGTAGTGACCTGAAAAATGAACATGATGCAAATTTTGCCTCAAGACACAAAAATGGAAAATTACACAATAAATGTTGGTGCAGGGTGAACTCTGTCCAGATGAATACTTCATCAGAATTTTTTTTTTCAAACTGCCTTATTTTCTGCATATAAATATCGAATATGTAACCAGTTTTGGCTACTGGTCTAGCAGATAATTTGGTGAATTCCAATTTGGAAAGACAGTGTGTGTAAAAACACATTTGTAAAATAAAAAGTGCAAAGTAAGCAGCACACCATATAAATGGAACATTAGCGTTTGGCGCCTTCAAACAAAAAATGCTTAAATTTGGCAGCTATCTAAAGGTCAAAGGTTGATATAATGCAGAAACTTTAATGTGGCGTTTTAAGTGGTGGATGATTTGAATTGTGGTTGTGGCCTGAGAACCTAGTTTCCAAATGCTTTGTGTTGTGTATTGCTGGTTTTTTTCTTATTTTGAAATGAGTAAAGAAATTAATCCTGGTACATCAGGGAGTTCGATTATGACCCTCACAACACCAGGTGGGTTTGGTGTTCCTCTGAGGAAGTGTCAGTTCTCTTTTTGCAGAAATAGCTGACAAGGTTGTCTACTGGCCGTTCTGTGATAGAGTTAGTTTGTTTCTTTGGTTTTAGGGGGCAAAGACAATATGCACGCATGTCAAAACTGTGAAATACGAAGACAAAGAGGAGTTAGAAATGACTACATGTCAACCCCAATTGAAGAAAGAGAAGACAGCTAAAAACAGTGATGCAAAGAAAGGTCTATAAAATATGCCATAGAGAATGGAGGTACAGAACTAAAAATTACATGGCCCTCGCTATATTGTTACAATGGATAAAAAGTAAAACACAGTCAACAGCCCTTGTGTCATTCACTAAAACAGCCGATAATTCAGAGGGCAAACCCAAGCGGAAACTTAAAATGATTAAAAAATGGACACTCCATCAGGAAATGGTGGACAGTTAAAAGTTGGGCGCAATGTGCACAAAGTGGTGGGCGAGCGCCATTAAACAAATGGCGATGGCCAAAAATGCAGTGCCCAATATGTAACCTAGTTAAAATGACCTCTTATGTCACCTAGTTAAAATGACTTCTTCTCGGTGGGAGGGCCAAGAGAAGGTCATCCAAGCCGCTGGAAGAAGCTTAATAATCTGGATTTATTTCCATGAATGTAGAACCAGTGACGATGCCAAAGTGACACCACCTCCTCGCAAACGGCAACACAGGGATCATCAGATGGAACGTAAGAACGAGTGGGCTGAGGTACAAGGACTGCAGCCTTGGCAGCAGCATCAGCAGCCTCGTTTCCTGTCAGATCGACATGATCAGGAACCAAACATTGGCAGCATTGACAAAGGCATGCCCAACATCACTGTCAGTCAGAGAGCCATCAGTGTACATGTATGTACTATAGCAAAGTCCCATGTGAAGATCGTGAAACTGAAGGCGATACAATGAGGCTGTAGTAATGTCCTTAGTAAGCAAATGAAGGCCAAGGTGAACACGAGCCGGCGCACGAAGCCAAGGTGGTGAAGGGTTCACGCCCACCAGCAGAGTGGCAGGTAGCATGAAGTTAAGCTGCTGGAGCAAGGACTGAAAGCGAACTCCAACAGGTAATAGAGAAGACGGATGCGCCCCATACTGGCGATCAAAGAAGTCATCGAAGAAGGAGGCATAAGATGGGTGGACACGCATTGCAGACAAACTGCATGCATACCTGCTGATGAGAAAGTCATGGCGGTAGGACAGCAGTAGTCCAGCAGTTTCTGCATGCAGATTAACAACCGGGCTAGAGTAAAAGGCACCAGCTGCCAAATGGATGCCACAATGGTGGGTAGCATTGAGACTGTGTAAGAGGGACAGGTGTGCATATGCATAAACAAAACATCCACAGTCTACTTTCGAAAAGACAAGGGACCGGTACAAATGGAGGAGGGTGGTTTGATCTGCACCACAGGAAGCACCTTTTAGGACATGTACGACACTGACGGACTGTGTACAGCGGACTGCCAGGTTAAGACATAGGACTAAGAAAGTTTCTAATCGAGAATGAGGCCCAGAAATTTTGTAGTTTCTACGAATGGAAGAGCAACAAACCCAAGATGTAAAGATGGTGGACACCGCCAGTATTCATACAAACAGTTTTGTCAATGGCAAAACGAAAGCTGAAGTTGAAAGAAGTATCAGCAGCAACAAAAGTGAACACAATAGCCAAGCAGACTGCACAAGGAACAGCAAGCTGATGGAAAGTAGTCCACCCATTTTGTCTGAAAGAATTTTTAACTTAAAAAAAAGAGAACCACCCAAGATAAGTGACACCTCTATACACAAGTGTAACTCTTTATCTTTCATAAAAACATTAGGGGACTTAGCAGCAAAGAAAATCAGCTATCAGTTAATATAATTGACAGAAATTGTGTAAACAATGCTCAAATGTCACGCTTTACAGATCATCATATCACAAATGGCATTAACTTATTACATTTAGATTCTAACTACGACAGTGCAAGCTACAACTTTAGGGGCAAAAAAGAAAGAGGTGATGTAGCTGTTTTTGCTAAAAATAATGTTATATTTAGATCTACAGATGTAAAGAGAGATTGTGTGATAACGTAGGTTTTCCCGGCGTATCAAATACTGATGATTTGCACGGGTTTGCAGCCGGGTTCCATCGTCCTGACAACAACACGATACTTCGGCCGACCATCTGGTCGCCATCTTCAGGTGAGATTGAGTGCACAATCACGCCGGAACTGAAGAGACATCAGATTCGGCGGCTCCTTTATACCGCAGGTACTGGCCGTTGCGCATGCGCGAGCAACGGAAGAGCTGCCATCTGTGAGGAAGAATTGCAGCAGTGCCAGCGGTGAAAACTGTCAAAAGCGAGGAATTGCAAAATTAAACTGCAGCCAATCGGAAACCAGACTGTTGTTGTTTTACCTGTGATAAAATAGGATTCCATGTCCTACTTAAAAGAAAACCTTTATCTCTGTTAATAATATCATCAGACAGATATATTTCAATTGATTCTTTCAATACGCAATCCCAGTAACGGGAAGCTGAGGCAATAATTTGCGTCTCATTATACGACATATTGTGCCCTTCATTAACACAGTGTTCAGCAACGGCTGATTTTTCCAGCTGGAGCAGACGTGCATGCTGTTGACGTTCCACACATCGATCTTGAACTGTACCAACAGTCTGTCCAGTGTAGGCCTTTCCGCAGAGACAGGGGATCTTGTATACCCCAGGCTTCCTCAGTCCCAAATCATCTTTAACCGATCCAAGAAGGGATCTAGTTTTGGCCAAAGGCATAAGGACACTTTTAATATCATATTTCCTGAGGATTCTTGAAATTTTCGAAGAAATACTTCCCACGAAGGTTAAAAAAGCAACTGATTTGGAAGTGTCCACCGTTGGTTCTTGTAGGGGTCCAAATTGAAAAGCACAAGTAATTTGGCGATCAGAATACCCATTCTGCCTGAAAAAAACCTTAAGGTGATCCAACATAAGCCCTCTTGACCAGTGTGGGTAAAACTCCCAAGCATTGATGTTGTGGATGACAACTTGTGGCATGGAGGTAGCAATTAGCAATAACGACTCTTCCAAAGAGCTAATTGGTCAGCTCTTGGATGACAAAACTAGTGAGCTATGTCGCCATGTATTGACATCGACATATTTTTTTATTTAATGAAGCAATTTTTGAACAAACTGATAGTGTGGCTATGGGGAGTCGTCTTTCCCTTATTGTCACCAATCTCTTTATGGGAGATTTTGAGCATATGGCACTTAGGACATCTTCTCTTAAACCAACATGTTTTTTGAGATACGTGGATGATATTTTCATCATTAGGCCACATGGAATTGAATTTCTTCATAGATTTTTAGATCATTTTAACTGCCTTCATCCACAAATCAAATTTACGACGGAAATTGAAAAAGATGGTAAATTACCTTTTTTGGATGTCTTAATACATAAGAAAGAAAATAGGACTTTGGGACACAGTGTATACCGAAAACCTACGCATACGGACCGCTACCTCCATGCCACAAGTTGTCATCCACAACATCAACACTTGGGAGTTTTACGCACACTGGTCAAGAGGGCTTATGCTGTTTCGCATTCCGATAACTTGAAACAGGAGTTGGATCACCTTAAGGTTGTTTTCAGGCATAATGGGTTTTCTGATCACCAAATTACTCGTGCTTTTCAATTTGGACCCCTACAAGAACCAACGGTGGACACTTCCAAATCAGTTGCTTTTTTACTCTTCGTGGGAAGTATTTCTTCGAAAATTTCAAGAATCCTCAGGAAATATGATATTAAAAGAGTCCTTATGCCTTTGGCCAAAACTAGATCCCTTCTTGGATCGGTTAAAGATGATTTGGAACTGAGGAAGCCTGGGGTATACAAGATCCCCTGTCACTGCGGAAAGGCCTACACTGGACAGACTGTTCGTACAGTTCAAGATCGATGTGTGGAACGTCAACGACATACACGTCTGGTCCAGCCGGAAAAATCAGCAGTTGCTGAACACTGTCTTAATGAAGGGCACAATATGTCGTATAATGAGACGCAAATTATTGCCTCTGCTTCCCGTTACTGGGATTGCGTATTGAAAGAATCAATTTAAATACGTCTATCTGATGATAGTAGTAAGAGAGATAAAGATTTACCTTTAAGTAGGACATGGAATCCTATTTTATCACAGATAGAACAACAACGGTCTGGTTTCTGCCCGGCTGCATTTTAATTTTGCAATCCCTCACTTTTGACAGTTTTCACCGCTGGCGCTGCTGCAATTCTTCGCCTCACAGAGGGCAGCTCTTCCGTTGCTCGCGCACATGCAACGGCCAGTACCAGCGGTATAAAGGAGCCACCGAATCTGAGGTCTCTTCAGTTCCGGCGTGATTGTGCACTCAATCTCACCTGAAGATGGCGGCCAGATGGTCCGCCGAAATATCGTGTTGTCATCAGGACGATGGAACCCGGCTGCAAACCCGTGAAAATCATCAGTAAAGAGATATTGTTTACAACTATTTGAAGCATTAGAAGTTACAGTTGACAGCTCCCCAGTAATAGAGGTGGAAATCTGTAGGGTACCTGGAACTAACCTTAGAGTCTTTTTGATTCAAACAGAATTATTGTTATCAGCTATTTTTCTAAGAGTAATGAAATTATCATTTTGGGGGATTTTAATGTAGACTTTTCAACTGAAAACAACAACAAAGTAGAGCTCCAACATCTGATGAATTCATATAATCTTATTCCAGTAGTTGACTTTCCCCCATTAGGATCACACCTGAGAATCAGACTTTGATAGACAATAAATATATTTATAGGTTTAAGTAGGTACCATAGCTTCACTGTCACCCCACCTTGAATGCACTGTGTGACCATGATGGAAAACTCTTCACTCTGCATGACAATACACCCCTCAAAAAATTAATCCCCATCTGGAAATCTATTAGGTCAATGACTAGTAATGCACTGGAAGTCTTTAAACACAAACTGCAACAGATGGACTGGAGCCCAGTATACATGGTGGATGAGGTTAACACTACATTTAATATATTGATAGAGTTCTCAGCCAGCTTTGAAAAGGTATTATCAAGAAAGTTTGTTAGAAGCAATGCTCTTACATAACTAAACAAACCCTGGACAACAAAGGGAATTAAACAATCATGTGTAACAATGAAGAAACTTTACACCGCAGTTAGAATGCCTAAGGACAACAACGTAAACTGGCCATTATAAAACGTACTGTAAGATACTAAAGAATGTAATACAAAGATCAAAAACATTATATTATGAGCAAGAAATTGATAATTCTCATAACAAAATGAAGGGAGATAGGGAAAACAATAAGAACTTTTGAAGAACTCAAATTCCAACATTAAGGAAATTTAGTACACGATCCTTAAAACATAGCCAATATTTTCAACAAACACTTCTTGTCAGTTTCAGAACAAATAGGCTGCAAGGGCTCTGTTGATGCAAGTTCCAAGTCATATGCAAAACACTAGACCCACAAGTACAGGTTAAATTCATGTTACACCTGTCACAGCATCATCTCTCTCAAGAATACACATTACACTGGGGTAAATAATATCTCTAATAATTTACTAAAACAGAGCTGTGCTTCTATTAGTGATGTACTTAGCCATATTTTCAATCCATCCTTAAAACAAGGAACTGTGCCTGACAGACTAATATGCTGTTGTAAAACCCCTTTATAAGAAAGGTGGTAAAACTGAAGTCACAAATTGCAGGCCAATTTTCCTTCTAACTGCTATGTCAAAGATTCTGGAAAAGCTTATGTATACGAGAATTTTGGAACATCTAAATACAAGGGCTGTTCAAAAAAGAATGATCATAATTTCTCATGCTAAAATTTAATCTTATGACATTCTGTTAGCTTAATGTGCAACAAACTACTGTAGTAGTTTCAATGTTGGGACTCCCAGTTCCTGCCTGTGAGAGGCAGGAAAAGTCAGACATGTTCAGTATCGCCTACAGCTGCAATGGAGGTAACACGTGAAGAACAACATGTGGCTTTGAAATTCTGCTTTTGTCTCAACAAATCTTCAGCTGAGGCCTATACAATGTTACAGGAGGCCTACAGAGAGAGTTTTCTTTCCTACAGCACAGCTCAAAGATGGTTTAAAATGTTTGAAGTCTGAAGACAATCAATTTCAACGGAAGGTGGAGTTGGTGCTCGAGTTACTGCTCTTATGACATAAAACATCAACAATGCTACTGTCATTGTGGGAGAAGACCAACGAATTACCTTAAGAACACTTTCTGAAATACTGGACATTTCATTTCATTGGGTGCCCCCCACACGTTAGTGACAAGAAAATTACATGACATGTGTTTGAATGTGGTGGGTTCCAAGACTGTTGATTCCTGAACAAAAGGACTTTCGCTTGCAGTTCTGCAGGCAGTTAAAGTTTATGTTATAGGAAGATCCGGAGTTTCTTTTAAATGTAATCACTGCTGATGAAACCCCCCCAAAAAGCAAAAGTGGTTGCTTCTGCTGGGAAAGTTACTGTCATCTCATTCTTTGAAATTCATGGAATGGTTTATCTGTATGTTGTACCTGCACACACAACAGTAACTGGACAATACTACAGGGATATCCTGAAAACATTGCAAGACAATTTCAGGTGCAAAAGACCACATTTCCATAAAGCAGGCTGTATGCTGCACCATGATAATGCGCAGTCACATATTGCCAATGTTGTTGCTGAATATCTTGCAAAATCAACATGAAGTGCATCCCTCACCCTCCCTATAGTCCGGATTTAGCCCCATGTGACCTTTTTCTATTCTCTAAGATGAAGAAACACCTTCATGGAAGGCATTGTCAATCACCAGAAGCAGTGGTCAAGGCTGCGGAGGTGATTTTGAACGACCTCTCAAAAAATTGTTTCCATAATGTATTTGAAACTGGTAGACATGCGGGGACAAGTGGAATGCATTCATGGGAGACTACTTTGAGAAGGACCATTAAAATTATGAGGATGAGTGAAGGTATGGTGTAAAAAAGAAAAATATTCTTTACTGAACAGCCCTCGTAAATATAATATTCTCAACAAAACTCAGTTTGGGGTCTGAAAGGGTCTGTCAACCAAACAAGCAATCTATGCTTTCACAAATAAATCTCTGGATTTAACTAATGACAAAATGGTAACAACAGGATTATTTTGTGACTTGTCAAAAGCCTCTGAAACTGGGAACCACCAAGTCCTATTACAAAGAAGCAGACCTAATAGGAATAAGCAGTGTAGCAAATAAGCGGTTAGAATCATACCTCAAAGATAGAAAGCAGATAGTAGTAGTAGTAGTAGTAGTAGTAGATAGTACTGATGAGGCCCATCTAATTGGAGAACCATTAAATGTGGAGTGCCCAAAGGATCTATTCTTGGTCTTTTACTGTTCATTATATTTATAAATGACCTACCTCAATGTAAAAAGCTATAGTGTTGTTTTTTTTTTACCATTTTCCAGATGAAAACAACATTGCGGCAGATTGTCATACATGTGAAGATCTTCAAGGATCTGTTAAGAATATTCTTATACTTTAATACAACTATATTTAGTTCACTGCAACTGCTGAAACTTAAAACAAGTTAATTGTAACGTGTGGCACAGAGTCAATAGAAAGAATTGAAACAACCAAGTTTTTAGGTGTTTTAATTGACTCCAGAATAAATTGGTCTCACCATATATTAAATCTTCCGAAGAGACTCAGTTCATCGACTTTTTCCCTACGTGTTCTCTCAAGAGTAGAAATACAGTAACAATGAATGTAGCACACTATGGATATTCCATTCTCTCATAACATATGGTATTATTGGCTCAAAAACATGTTGTAAGAATAATGAGTGGCGTAGCATTTAGATGTAATTGTAGAAATCTTTTCTGGAAACTAAAAAGTCTTACTGTTACTTGCCAGCACACATTTCCTCTTATGTGTTTCATCAACAAGAGTACTGAGCTTTATAAAAGAAATAATAAATACCACAAATATTATATGAGGAGAAAGCACAATTTCCACAACGATTGTAAAAAAAACCTGACTATGGTGCAAAAGGGTGTGCAGTTCTCTGGTGCAAAAATTTTTAATGCTCTCCCTCCAGATATTCAAGGCAACCTTGATAATTATTCCTCTTTCAGGATGCATCTGAAACAATTTCTACTGGGAAGGTCATTTTACATTTTGGAAGAGTTTTTTTTTAGCCACAATGAAAAACCTAAAGCTCTGTGGATCAAAAATTTTGAGTGTGATATACCAGAAAGTAAGTTTGAGCAATGATGTAGATACCATACTCGTGCAATATTCATAGTTATTTTTCACTGGTTTTGTATTTGTTTTTCACTCTGTGTCTAATGTTAGCTTCTGTCGTTCTTACCATATATGTGTAATGCAAACATGGAGTATTACTTTTGCACAACTGACTGCTTTAATACTCCCTATGTATAGATTGTTCACTGGCACACACTATTCCTTGTGTTTATCACACTTGGATCGATGGAGTAAGAAATAAATAAATAAGAAGCAATCTGAGTGATGGAGATAAGGAGGAGTCTGGGAAGAGGAAGGATTGGGGACTGCAGCGTAAAGGTGGGGGACAGTAAAAGTGCAGCTTATGGGAGGACGCAGGGACGAGGTGGGGATATAGTGGGCAGCTAGGTGCAGCTGGGAGAGTGAGGAGGGTGGGGGGGGGGGGGAGACTGGGAGCTAAAAAGGAGAGAAGTAGCAGAGAGTGGTGCAGGGAGAAGGGGGGGGGGCTGTGGTTGCATTGGTAGAACAGAAGACTGTAGTGCTAGAGGGGGAGATGATAGTTGGATGAACAATAGGGACAAACAAAAGTTGGGGGCAGGGGTTTATGGGAATGTAGTATATACATTAGAAACTCTTTAGTACATTCCACATTATTGCGTTTTCCCACATGGTATGCCCATTTTTGCATTCTTTCCCTGCTTACAAATTTCACACCCATAAGTACAGTACAGTACTGTAGTCCATGTAGGTTGGTAGTAGCTCCAATGACTTGTAATATATTGACAAGTGCCGATCGGAGGCAGGTGCGATGATGTAATGCCTACACATAAACAATATACCCTGTGTAACTCAGTCACTGGTCTTTCTTTGTTCGTGTATGGTATAGTGTGACTTGGTTCCATTAACTCTCAGAGCAGTCAGTTTCCATGACTGGAAAGTGTCTTAATAAAGTGGTTTAAGAAAGCTGGTGTAGCGAACATTTCAGTTGGTGCTGTGGCTTGTGCTACAGTGACATATTTGCCACAAACATTGGTGTCCACAGGCTGGATCAGGAGGTTTAAGAGCTGACACAATTTTGTGTATAAACGTATTTGGGGTATGGCTGGATGTGTGAATACTGAAACTGTGGAAAAATACACTTCCATCCATCACTGAGAGGTACAGCTCCAATGATATTTTTAACACAGATAAAATGGGCCTATTCTTCACCTTCTGTCTGGCAAAACCCTCGAGCTCTAAAGAGAGAGATGCCACAGTGAAAAATTCAACAAAGACAGGCAGACTGCTCTTATGTTGCAATGCAAGTGAAGCAGAAAAGTTGGTGCCACTGGCAGTCGTCGTCGTCGTCGTCGTCGTCGTCGTCGTCGTCGTCGTCGTCGTCTTCAGTCCTGAGACTGGTTTGACGCAGCTCTCCATGCTACCCTATCCTGTGCAAGCTTCTTCATCTCCCAGTACTTACTGCAACCTACATCCTTCTGAATCTGCTTAGTGTATTCATCTCTTGGTCTCTCTCTATCATTTTTGCCCTCCACACTGCCCTCCAATGCTAAATTTGTGATCCCTTGATGCCTCAGAACATGTCCTACTAACCGGTCCCTTCTTTTTGTCAAGTTGTGCCACAAACTCCTCCCCAATTCTATTCGATACTTCATCATTAGTTATGTGATCTACCCATCTAATCTTCAGCATTCTTCTGTAGCACCATATTTCGAAAGCTTCTATTCTCTTCTTGTCCAAACTATTTATTGTCCATGTTTCACTTCCATACATGGCTACACTCCATACAAATACTTTCAGAAATGACTTCCTGACACTTAAATCAATACTCGATGTTAACAAATTTTTCTTCTTCAGAAATGCTTTCCTTGCCATTGCCAATCTACATTTTATATCTTCTCTACTTCAACCATCATCAGTTATTTTGCTCCCCAAATAGCAAAACTCCTTTACTACTTTAAGTGTCTCATTTCCTAATCTAATTCCCTCAGCATCACCAAACTTCATTCGACTACATTCCATTATCCTCGTTTCGCTTTTGTTGGTGTTCATCTTATATCCTCCTTTCAAGACACTATCCATTCCGTTCAACTGCTCTTCCAAGTCCTTTGCTACCTCTCATAGAATTACAATGTCATCGGCAAACCTCAAAGTTTTTATTTCTTCTCCATGGATTTTAATACCTGCTCTGAATTTTTCTTTTGTTTCCTTTACTGCTTGCTCAATACACAGATTGAATAACATCGGGGAGATGCTACAACCCTGTCTCACTGCCTTCCCAACCACTGCTTCCCTTTCATGCCCCTCGACTCGTATAACTGCCATCTGGTTTCTGTACAAATTGTAAAGTGCCTTTCGCTCCCTGTATTTTACCCCTGCCACCTTTAGAATTTGAAAGAGAGTATTCCAGTCAACATTGTCAAAAGCTTTCTCTAAGTCTACAAATACTAGAAACGTAGGTTTGCCTTTCCTTAATCTTTCTTCTATGATAAGTTGCAAGGTCAGTATTGCCTCACATGTTCCCACATTTCTATGGAATCCAAAGTGATCTTGTCCGAGGTTGGCTTCTAACAGTTTTTCCATTTGTTTGTAAAGAATTCATGTTAGTATTTTGTAGCTGTGACTTATTAAACTGATAGTTCGGTAATTTTCACATCTGTCAACACCTTTCTTTGGGATTGGAATTGTTATATTCTTCTTGAAGTCTGGGGGAATTTTGCCTGTCTCATACACTTGCTCACCAGATGGTAGAGTTTTGTCATGACTGGCTCTCCCAAGGCCGTCAGTAGTTTTTTTGACTTAGGTCTTTCAGTGCTCTGTCAAACTCTTCACGCAGTATCATATCTCCATTTAATCTTCATCTACGTCTTCTTCCCTTTCCATAATATTGTCCTCAAGTACGTCACCCTTGTATAGACCCTCTATATACTCCTTCCATCTTTCTGATTTCCCTTCTTTGCTTAGAACTGGGTTTCCATCTGAGCTCTTGATATTCATACAAGTGGTTCTCTTTTCTCCAAAGGTCTCTCTAATTTTCCTGTAGGCAGTATCTTTCTTACCCCTAGTGAAATAAGCCTTTACATCCTTACATTTGCCCTCTAGCCATCCCTGCTTAGCCATTTTGCACTTCCTGTCGATATTTTTCAGACGTTTGTATTCCTTTTTGCCTGCTTTTTATATTTTCTCCTTTCATCAATTAAATTCAATATTTCTTGTTACCCAAGGATTTCTACTAGCCCTCGTTTTTTTACATACTTGCCTCTGCTGCCTTCATTACTTCATCCCTCAGAGCTACCCATTCTTCTTCTACTGTATTTCTTTTGCCCCATTCCTGCCAATTGTTCCCTTATGCTCTCCCTGAAACTCTGTACCTACAGTTCATAACCAATAGATTGTGGTCAGAGTCCACATCTGCCCCTGGAAATGTCTTACAGTTTAAAACCTGGTTCCTAAATCTCTGTCTTACCATTATATTATCTATCTGATACCTTTTAGTATCTCCAGGATTCTTCCATGTATACAACTTTCTTTCATGATTCTTGAACCAAGCGTCAGCTATGATTAAGTTATGCTCTGTGCAAAATTCTACCACGCGGCTTCCTCTTTCATTTCTTAGCCCCAATCCATATTCACCTACTATGTTTCCTTCTCTCCCTTTTCTTCTCTCGAATGCCAGTCACCCATGACTATTAAATTTTCGTCTCCCTTCACTACCTGAATAATTTCTTTTACTTCATCATACATTTCATCAATTTCTTCGTCACCTGCAGAGCTAGTTGGCATATAAACTTGTACTACTGTGGTAGGTTTGGGCTTCGTGTCTATGTTGGCCACAATAATGCGTTCACTATGCTGTTTGTAGAAGCGTACCCGCACTCCTGACCAAAAGTCTTGTTCCTCCTGTCACCGAACTTCACTAGTTCCCACTATATCTAACTTTAACCTATCCATTTCCCTTTTTAAATTTTCTAACCTACCTGCCCGATTAAGGGATCCGACATTCCACACTCCGATCCGTAGAACGCCAGTTTTCTTTCTCCTGATAACAACATCCTCTTGAGTAGTCCCCACCCAGAGATCCGAATGGGGGATTATTTTACCTCCGGAATATTTTACCCAAGAGGCCGTAGTTTCTCCTTGCTTTCAGCCATTCGCAGTACCAGCACAGCAAGGCAATTGGCAAGGTGAAATGTCCATGATATTTCAAAAATGCGCAGACAGATATGTCTTATCTTTATATTATAAATGTACTGCTTTTCCCAACTAATTCACAAGCCACCTTCAGCCACTCGACCAAGGCATTAGAAAATGGCTGAAACAGAAGTACAGAAAAATTTTTGCACAGAAGAGGCTGACCTGTCTCCACAGTATAACAAGAAAAGTGATATCTTGGATGCTATGTATTTTTGAGAATTGAGTGGGATTCAGTACATGAAAGCACAATATATCAAACTGTTTTCAGAAGGGTGGTTTTAATTGGATACTAGCACTTACAGAAGGGACCACATCAGCAAACAACGAAACTTCATCTGAACAACGGCAGCTAATAATGGGCAAGATGAAAACACCATATACCTTAGCTTTCACTCTTAAGCTGACTTTGATGAAGGTGTTGATGTCTGTTAGTCCAAGACAACTGATGATGTGTTGCAGAAGAGGATGACAGAGAAACAAGGAAGTGAAGAACAGGATTAAACAGGATCTTCCCTAGCACCTACAGTGTCTAAAGCCACTGAAGAAATGTACGCAATTAAACATTATGTGTTAGGCTTTGAAGTTGATAAAGAAAAGGGACAATACAATATCAAAATTAGGACAGAAAACAAGCAATCATTGAGATCTTTTTCAAACACCTATGAATACAGGACTATGCGGTATACTGTAGTCAGGTTAATATGTATTGTTTACCACTGGTTTATCAGTAGTGATTCACCAATGGGAAAAAATGAAATGAATGGCGTTCCTTTCTATTAAGAACACCTGTGTAAATTCTGCCTCACTTCGTGAATAAATAAAATCATCACATGTCAGGTTAGTATTTATTTAATATTCATTCATTCATTCATTCATTGAAATTGAATTAGGTGGTAGTATCTCTCTATTAACCAGTTATTTTATTTATACATAATGTTTTAAGAGTTACATATGGGTAATGGTGTTGTTATCCACAGTAAAATTGAAATTGAATGTTAATGTGATTAACATAAATACTGTATATACAGGTACACATTCACATATGAAATAAATAAATTGACTCCAATTGAAATTGAATGTTTTATATAAGAGTCTTTTTAGAGATATTCCTAAAATATGAGTTCATATTTTGGAGGCTCGAGATTATGCTCTCGTCATGTGATGCACCTGCATTCGAATTGGCTGTTGGATTGTGTGTACATGCCTTGCAGCTTGGATGTCTGCCAATGTCATTATATTTAAAACATTTTTGCTTCTTGAATACTAAGGCATAATATTGAATTTCTTTGTGTAATATTCCAAATGTATTCTCAAAAAGGTGCATTTAGGATTATTATTTATTGATCTAGAATGTTGGGATGTGCAGCAATATGAGTTTGCGTATTACCCAAATGTGCTACTTTAAGTATGCACTTTCACTGGAAAAAAATACAATCATTAGCAAATTAGGTATTTTTGGTAGTACATTTACCCACTTATGGCATTCAAAATCTGTGGTCCTTTCAAAATTGTAATAATGAGATTCTATTTTATTGTAACGAGAGTTTCCACCTGCACAATTCAGAAAATCATCTCTCATCTTGCACAGATGCTTGCAGCCTGACCTCAGTGGCCAGACAGTGATCATGTGTGTGCAAGTTGTGCTTGTGTGAATGGTGTATTGTCTACTTTAGAAGAAGGCCTTTTGGCTGAAAGCTCATATGTTTAGCACTCTTCTTGTTGTCCCCGTCTGTCTCCTCTATATGATGAATAGCAATTTATGCTAACATAATATTGTCATTATTCCATCTCGGATTTTCAACTGTTTATCATTATTATTTCAAATTAAACTGCAGCTGGAATTATGAAGTACCACAGGTTTGATATTAATCTGCATCACATGACCTTTAATACCACAATCCATTTGGCCTCAATCTCTCCTAGCTCAGGTCCCACACCCTCCTCCACTCTTAGCCTGTTGCTCTCACTTCACCTTATAAATCTACTCACTCACACTCTCTTCTACAGAGTCTCCCTGTTCCTTTGTTCTGCCTCCCCCTCCCAGCCCCATACTCCACTTAATGTGTCACATACAACTCTTCGTGCCTTCCCAGGCCAAGCTCATCAGTGCCATATTTTTATCTTGTTCCCTTGCTGCCTCTCAATTCAGCTCTCCGTGACCTTTACTTCCCCATGTTGTTACTACATTCAGCCACCCTTCCCTCCAGTTGAGCTGCAGTGCCATGGCTATTAGTCACCACAGACAATGGAGAGAAGTGTGTGTAGAAGGGGAGAGATGGGAGTGGGAGGAGGAGGAGCATGATTGTGAGTGCACATGAGAAAGGTCACAGAGAGCTGGAACAAGATAAACACGCATTATGCCTGACAACAGCTCATATAATATACATTTTGCTCATATGGAGGTACATAGACAGTTGTTTTCCCTAGCTATATTCACAAGAGGAAAAGGAAAGTAAATGATAGTAACAGTGCAGGGTACCCTGCACAACACTCAATATGGTGGCTTGCGGGGTGTGTATGTAGATTTAGATGTAGAATGGGTCAAGTATATGGTGAATGGTTACCTTACTTTGTGCATATTTATTAGTGTGGCACTGCCACAATTAAAATGCCAATGCTACCTAGTATTACCACTTTCTATTGATCAGTTCACCACTAGAAAATACAAGACAATCTTTCAAACTGTCAGACACAAACAAACAAAGCATAAGAAAATCATTTCAACAGCAACTTGCTGGCAAAACAATTACAGTAGAATAATCATGGGAAAGCAATACCAACAGAAAATAGTCTGGGACTCATCACTGAGCACCATTCAAACATGGAATGTTCATTTTGTCTTGCCTCAGTTGCATGTGTACAGCCATTCAAGATGAATCCAACAGTTCCATCCACAATATTATAGCGAGTCATCTTTTCTTACCTGATCTTCTGTGCTGTCCGTAACACTTTTCCAACGCACCAGAAGTCTGTTATCGGCCTGCTTCTCCACAGATAATGGTACACACTTATGTAAAAATTTCACACCACGCTCAGCCATCTCATCTGCAACTAGGCCTGCCATTTGTTGGTCAAAGCCTCTGAGCACTACAGAACGTACCATTACCGTTGCATCATATCCCAAACCATTAAGAAAACCAGCACATTCTAGACCAATGTCTGAATTGAAAAGGTAAGGAAATTTAAGTTCAAAAGATATTTTAATAGATCATTTGTGTCAGTTAGTATGGAAAACTTAGAAAAGATAGTGAGAGAATCAATTGTAGAACCCGCCCCCACACACAACAGTAAGAAAAGAACAATGTTAAAAAACTATAGGACAAAATAAGTTCCCTGGTGTGTTTTCCAAAATACATGAACCCAAACATTAACAGGATCAAAATACAACACTACGGCTAAAAAAAACTAAGAGTAAATTTTGATCCTTTTAACAGCAAGTATCAAACTCCTCTAAAAGTTTCCTCTGATTTTTGTAGATTGTTGCGTTTTCCTTGTGCATATACTACAATGAAAGATTTGACAAGTGAAAACTTTATCTGCTGAAGCTAACAAATAACATGTTTATGCAGATTCGAAGGAAAAAAAGGATACAGCCAGCACCAACAATCAGCGTCTTGCCAGGAGGGTTCTGGAGACTGAAGATATCATCACTTGTAATGCCATATTCCATGGCACCTGGAATGTCAGGATACCTTGGTCGTCCTCCCACTGCTATCACAAATTTTGCTGCACTTATCTTGCGTTCCTTGCCATTTTTATCAACAGCGTTTATTTCATGTTCATTAATGAAGTATCCACGGGCATTGATGTAATCAATTTTCCTAAAAACAAATTTTAGGGCAATTCAACAAAGAAATAAAGCAAAGTGGTAAACTCTAGCACACTTGGCAATTGCCATCAAACATTTCTTCATAGAAATATGCTTGTCAAGAAAGTGATTTTAAACTTGCAGAGTTACACATTACCTTCATAGTTTTCCAAATAGAACATAATGTCACTCTCTATGGAAAAAGCACAAGAGTTACAAACCACGCACTTCTCTCAGAAACAATAAAAATTCAAATAATGATTTAACAGTGAGAAGAAAGAAAGTTTAAATTGTTGAAACTTCCAACTGTTAAAAATTAACTGCTGCCAAAGGCTGTAGAAGGATTCTATATTTCTCCAAATGTTAAAATAAGAACAATTAAGCTCGTTTTAATAATCTAAAATGTAATATACAAGCTATTTTATTCAAAGAATATTTCACTAAAAGGTTAGTAGTTAAAATGCTTAGTGAATGTTGAAAGCAAATGTGAATATGTTACATTAAACTGGAGAATGTTGAAGTTTAACAGCCAAGAGAAGATTTGCTACAGAAAGTAGAAAGTACCTCACGCAGGAAAGCTAAGATATACGACATCACTAAGTGACAAAGGTAGAGAATAGTGAAAAGGAACATCAATGTTAACACCAAGCAAATTAGACAGAAAAAGTAGCTACTGACATGTTAGCAACAAAATTTACAAGTGCCTGGAAGGGATGTGACAAACAAATCACAAATTCATTATCTAAAATGTTCTAAATACCGTTACAAACATAGCACAATTTTACTTATTAATTATTTAGAAAACTTTATATATATATATCATAATGAGTTTTGTATGTTGTACATGGATATTGATTATAATCACCGTACAGTAAAAACAACTTCCTATACATTCCGCCTGTCAAGATCTTTAATGTAAATTCTGCTTAACAAGCCTGAAATTTGTGTCACAGTTCTTTATAACTTATCAGTTCATATACAGCTCAATACACAACTTCATTTCCCAACAGGAAGGTTGTTAAAAGTGGCTTGTTAACACAACTCTGATAAAAATGGTCAAGTATGTCTTCTACAAACAACTATTCTGCCATTCACTTACAGCAATTTAGAAAATGTTGATGCAATTACTCTGCAATTCAAACTTAAGAGCCTGGCAGGGAGACCATCGAACCACTTTCACTATGTCTCTACCATCCCACTAACAGAACACTTAAACCTAGCAGTGCAAGCTCCAACTTCTCTTATTTTATTACAATGATAACTTCTCCCTATATAGGTGGGTGTCAACAAAATATTCTCGCATTCAGAGGTTAATTTTGGAGATTGAAATTTTGTGAAAAGATCTCACTGCAATGAAAAAAACATCTGTTTTACTAAATTTCACTGCAACTCACATATCATATGCGTGACGCAGTCTTCGGTATCTCATGATAATACAAACCAAGCTGCCCATCTTCAAACTCTTTCTGCATCATACTGCAAAGCAATATTCCGGCGGAGGCCAGACAAGTGTAACATACACAGTCTCTTTAGCAGATCTGTTGCCTCTTCTTTAAGGGTTCTGCCAATAAAACACAGGCTTTGCTTTGCCTATTCTATAGCATTATCTTTGTAATCATACCAATTTAAATTGCGTGCAGTTGCAATTTTTAAGTATTAATTGAACTGACAGCCTTCAGATTTGTATCATTTATCATGCAACTGAAATTTTGTGAATTCCTTTTGGTACTCATGTGGATCTTGTGATCGTCTCAAAAATTAGATCGACAGGAAATGCAAAATGGCTAAGCAGGGATGGCTAGAGGACAAATGTAAGGATGTAGATGCTTATCTCACAAGGGGTAAGATAGATACTGCCTACAGGAAAATTAAAGAGACCTTTGGAGAAAGGAGAACCACTTGCATGAATATCAAGAGCTTTGATTGAAACCCAGTTCTAAGCAAAGAAGGGAAAGCAGAAAGGTGGAAGGAGTATATAGAGGATCTATACAAGGGTGATGTACTTGAGGACAATGTTATGGAAACGGAAGAGAATGTAGATGATGAAAAATGGGAGATACGATACTGCGCGAAGAGTTTGACAGAGCACTGAAAGACCCGAGTCAAAACAACTACTGACGGCCTTGGGAGAGCCAGTCATGACAAAACTCTACCATCTGGTGAGCAAGTGTATGTGTATGAGACAGGCAAAATTCCCCCAGACTTCAAGAAGAATATAACAATTCCAATCCCAAAGAAAGGTGTTGACAGATGTGAAAATTACCGAACTATCAGTTTAATAAGTCACAGCTGCAAAATACTAACATGAATTCTTTACAAACAAATGGAAAAACTGGTAGAAGCCAACCTCGGACAAGATCACTTTGGATTCCGTAGAAATGTGGGAACATGTGAGGCAATACTGACCTTACGACTTATCATAGAAGAAAGATTAAGGAAAGGCAAACCTACGTTTCTAGCATTTGTAGATTTAGAGAAAGCTTTTGACAATGTTGACTGGAATACTCTCTTTCAAATTCTAAAGGTGGCAGGGGTAAAATACAGGGAGCGAAAAGCTATTTACAATTTGTACAGAAACCAGATGGCAGTTATACGAGTCGAGGGGCATGAAAGGGAAGCAGTGGTTGGGAAGGCAGTGAGACAGGGTTGTAGCATCTCCCCGATGTTATTCAATCTGTGTATTGAGCAAGCAGTAAAGGAAACAAAAGAAAAATTCAGAGCAGGTATTAAAATCCATGGAGAAGAAATAAAAACTTTGAGGTTTGCCGATGACATTGTAATTCTATGAGAGGTAGCAAAGGACTTGGAAGAGCAGTTGAACGGAATGGACAGTGTCTTGAAAGGTGGGTATAAGATGAACACCAACAAAAGCGAAACGAGGATAATGGAATGTAGTCGAATGAAGTTTGGTGATGCTGAGGGAATTAGATTAGGAAATGAGACAAAGTAGTAAAGGAGTTTTGCTATTTGGGGAGCAAAATAACTGATGATGGTTGAAGTAGAGAAGATATAAAATGTAGATTGGCAATGGCAAGGAAAGCATTTCTGAAGAAGAAAAATTTGTTAACATCGAGTATTGATTTAAGTGTCAGGAAGACATTTCTGAAAGTATTTGTATGGAGTGTAGCCATGTATGGAAGTGAAACATGGACAATAAATAGTTTGGACAAGAAGAGAATAGAAGCTTTCGAAATATGGTGCTACAGAAGAATGCTGAAGATTAGATGGGTAGATCACATAACTAATGATGAAGTATTGAATAGAATTGGGGAGGAGTTTGTGGCACAACTTGACAAAAAGAAGGGACCGGTTAGTAGGATATGTTCTGAGGCATTAAGGGAAAGACCAAGAGATAAACACACCAAGCAAATTCAGAAGGATGTAGGCTCAGTAGGTACAGGGAGATGAAGCTTGCACAGGATAGAGTAGCATGGAGAGCTGCATCAAACCAGTCTCAGGACTGTAGACCACCACCACAACAACAACAACAACAACAACAACAACTCATGTTGATGACTTCTCACATTATTTAGGATCAGTTGCCACATACAAAAGGATATTTTGATTGGATTCCACACCTGAAAAGCTATTGTAACCTGGAATGAACACATCACTGGTCTGCACATTGCTTTCAACATTTGAGTTATGAAGGAAGGAATGGAAGTTAATGTTTTAACTTGCCAAAACACTTGCATATACACAATAATTTGCCAGAAAAAGAGAATCATGTCCAAAAGTACAGAAGAAAAGAATTGTCAGAATTGTCCTGAGTAAGAGAATAAAATGAAAGCTACTGGGATGAGCCTGTTGAACAGGCATTTACATAATACCATCCTTACTACCAACAAAGTTAATTTTGAAAAATGAGTGGAGCACAAATACCACAGTCAGAGTGCCTTTTAGGTCTTGGGAACTATGCTGGGGAATCATACTTACACTTGGGACAATTCATGGGAATAGTGAATGGCGCATTCACACCCAATGAGCAAAATTATGCAGCTAAGGACTAGAAGGTAAGATCAAAATTGATATTATTGGTTGATCCAGTGAACCATTAACACACAGCAAAAACTGGTGACAATAGAAGTTTGGAACAAGTTAAGGAGAAATTTGAAGACTGTGTTCTTGGAAGTAATAACTGATTACCTCTGTGAACCCCTTTCAACTGGGCAAGTACAAGGGACGATTATGTCAACAAGGTAATATCACGTCAAACTGACTAAGGAACAATGGGTTCAAGATTGCCAATGACTGGGTAGACACACTATCAGTTACAGAACTACCCCTGATTATGGCATTACAAAGCTAAGACACCTTTTACAGGAGACTGTGATAAATGTAAAGATCCTGCAGTGTGTAAAAAGTGTTCCAGATATCCACACTCAGTAGAAGGAAACAACTTCAGCACTTCACTCCAAAGATAAAAACAAGAACCCAATCAAGAGCTACAAATGTAAGAGGATGGATCACTTCAGAAGCTAATGAAATGAAAGGTTGCACACAAAAGAAAAAGGGCATCACAAACAGACCAATATGGAGAACTGCTAATCGAGGTGACACACACTATATTATTCTTTTTGGTAAAGCATTTACAGAGAACCAGAATGGATGTTAGATTCTGCAACATCAATGTATATTATTAGAGATAAAAGAGCTGTTTATGATGTTACCAACAAAACACATATGGGTACCCCGAATGAAATTTTCACTCTGCACCAGTGTGTGCAGTGATGTCAAACTCCCTGGCAGATTAAAACTGCTTGCCAGGCAGAGAGACACGAATTCGGGACCTTTTGCAGGCAAGTGCTCTACCATATATGGTTATATCAACAGTGTGTGATTCCAAGTTACACTCCCAACTTGCAGGACAAGTAGATCTTAACAAAAATTTAAAAGGAGAATTAAAGCATCATGGCCCAATGTTTACTGTATACAAAAGATGTTATAACAAATGTGTTATCCAAAAGTGAAATAGTCAAGAAAGGCAACAGAGTTACCTTCGACATAAATGGGGCACAAATAGTCAACCAATATGGTGAAAATGTAGTTACAATGACAAATTAAAAGGAATTTTTGCACTATATGCTACTAAAAAGGTAGATAAAGGTGTAAACCATTCTATGTACTCTGAGAATTTTTTTATTTTTATTTTGCAGAAGGCTTGGACCCCTAAACACAAAAGGGACATCATTATTAAAGGATATGGTAACAAGAATGGAAGATTGCAGTAAATGCAAGGAATCCTGTTAAGTATTTATACACAGGAAACAGATCAGATTACCCTTCAAATAAAGTCTAGTAACAGTAGAACCATGGAGGCCTTGCAGATATTATACATACAAATGTCTGTGGATTGATGGAGTACAGAAGAAAGCTATTACATTCTTTCATTTATAGGTGACTGCTCAAGATAATAATTTTTATATTTTTAAGTTCTGGAGATCAAGTGAGCAATATGTTTATGAACTTTCACAATATGGTAGAAAGAGGACAGGAAAATATCAAAATTGTCAAATCTGATAGTGGGGTGGAGTATATCAATTAAAAATTCAGGATACATTTGAAGGAAGCAGGAATTAGACACCAAACCACCATCAGATACAGTCCATCCCAGAATTGAGTAACAGAGTGCAAATAGGACTATTGTTTCAAAAGTGAGAAGTATGATAACTGATTCTGTGTTACTTATACATTTTCAGGCAGAGGCAGTGTCAACAGCCAAGTATTTCATCAATCAATCACCTATGGAAGTGGTAGAAAATAGGATCCACTACAAATTGTGGACAAGAAAGAAGCCAAACCTAAGCAACTGAAAAGATTTTAGATGGCTATAGTATAGAACCTAAAGAAATCGCTGGGCAAATGGGACTCAAGGCTAAGAAAAGTAGTTTTGTAGATTATTCTACAAATAATAATGACCAGTAGTGGTGTCATTCATTTAGATTTATAAAAAATTAAAAGAGTGTTATCAAGATCATACAATCAGTTTATTAACTCCGCAAAGTTTAAGAAATAGAAACTCTGAAAAAAGAAGCAAAAACTGCGGAAGAGGTAGAAGATCATCATGAGCACATAGGTACATTGTACGAAGATGAAGTTCAAGAATATGAAGAACAGAAAGAAAATATTTTAAGACATTCTTCTCACACACCTAAAACTAAGATTACCTTGGTTATGAAATGTACATAGCCAAATATTTTAATGGTGGACCTAAAACAGTTAAAGAGGCTGCGAGTGGTCCAAATTCTCAACAATGGAGAGAAGATATGGAAAGTGAACTGGAGTCATTTTGTCAAAATAAAACTACTAACCCGTGGAAATTCTAGAAAGGGAGAAACCATCAAAGGCACAATGGGTGTTGAACACAATAAATCCTAAGAGTGCAGCACCAAAATACAAAGCATGACTAATAGTCAAGAGTGAGTGAGTGAGTGAGTGAGTGAGTGAGTGTGTGAGTGTGTGTGTGTGTGTAAGACTACAGAGGTTTTTGCCAGTTGTACCTTTCAGCCCTAGGAATAAAAGATTTACTAACATGGGGAATATGTGAGATCTCATTGGAAGAAGTTACAAAATCTCGTCTTCAAAAGGGAAGATTCGGTAAATGGAGAGAGGTATTTATGCATTTAAACAAATTGGTCATTGCTGGAGCAGATGTCTGCACAATCCTTGATAAAAGATGGGCATGAAACAATCTAAGGCAGACCCCAGTATCTGTTGTAGAAGTAAAGACAAGGTCACAAAAATGGCTATATGGGCTATTCTAAATAAAGCTGAGAAGCAATGAACAGACATACCAATGGAACCCAGAGCTAAGTTAATAACCAATGAAGCATATGTAGAGGGCACTGAAAATGTACCACATTCAGAGGCAGAAAGGAGTCTTTTGTATCTGCCGCAACTTCCAGGCCCGATATCGCTTTCACCACAAAAAAACAGATTCTGCAAAAGCCCAAGAGAGACGCTGGAAAGCCGTTAATGGGATATACATGAAAGGAATCAAGATCTACAAATTAAGATATTGTAAAAAGGGAATTATAAAACTCAAGGGTTACTGGG
The DNA here is from genome assembly GCF_023864275.1 of Schistocerca cancellata. Taxonomy (NCBI): domain Eukaryota; kingdom Metazoa; phylum Arthropoda; class Insecta; order Orthoptera; family Acrididae; genus Schistocerca; species Schistocerca cancellata. Next base: position 868,037,597 of record NC_064626.1, on the reverse strand, counting down.
ATGGAGACGGGGGAAGTGAGTGAGGTAACAAATATTCCACTTCTGGATGTTGGTTTAGATTAATGGGACAATCTATATACTGGACCTGAAAAAGACAGAAAACAGTAGCCTTGAATGTGGTAAAGGTTGAGTACATGGCCTTATCACACACAAATCCAGATGCATTCTGGATTAGGACTCTTAATAAGTGAGATAGAGCCTAGTATCAGTACAGAACCCTCCAATATTTTCTCTGGCAAAGTAACGATAAATTTAGCCAAAAATGAGGTTACTACTGCAAGGATCGAACACATCAACACAAAGCACTGTTTTATAGGTGATCACAGAGTAATGGAATATTGATGTAGGCTATTTATGCACAGAAGATATGTTAGGTAATCTACTTAACGAAGACAAATTTCAGAAGACAATGAAACAATAGGATTTGACTTGTGAAAGCGAATTTTGTGGATATATGGGCAGCAAATTGTGTGTGTGTGTGTGTGTGTGTGTGTGTGTGTGTGTGTGTGTGTGTGGGTGCACGCACTATGACATGTATTTCACTGCACAGACCTCTGACAGCGTTCTATATAGACCTGCTGTGTTGTCTGGCTAATTTAGTTTTATATGCAAGTTTTATGTATTCTTGAATATTAAAATATAGTTTCCCTTATTCCTACAAATTACTATTCAGGCTTACTTATTCCACTGCAGAAGTTCTAACAAAAAATGGTTGAGAATAATACCTATAAAATCCATTTAACACATCAGAAGTGTTATTGTTATAGTCAATTAGTGACAGTTGAGTTGAATCTGAGACAATGTAATGAAATATACGGTAGCGAAAGTATGACAAGGAATCGAAGTAGCAGCTTCCGCTACAATCTGGCAGATGAATATATCTGTCAATACGAAAGCACTGTTCCAGTATCCAAAGGGAATGTGGCTCGTAGAACAAATGCCTTCATCAAACAAGACACCTACAAATCATCCATGTCATCAGAGGAGATTGAGCAAGAATCTAAATGTGCGCTCACACAAGACTTTTTCCCACTATTGTGTGAAGGATTCTCTTATATAAAGGTTAATTATGTTCAACTGGCTTGATCGCTGCAATACACTGTGCAACAGTAAAAAATATCTTGGTGGTAGTTGAACACATCCTTGTCAGTTCTTAAACTCCCTAACACAACTGTGTTGATAGAGCTTCCCTGTGGGCACATACTGTGATCTCATTTACCAAATAGATTAAAGCACACTGTATATACAGCACGCAGAGTTTGTCACTACATGCACTACACAGTTTAGTGAAAATGTATGGATGCTTATATGCTCCTAAACACATTCAAAATCAGGTTACTAAAATTCCTCACAATTTACACCACCTAACCAAATATGGAAATAATTATTAGGAGTTATCCTATGAAAATTAAATCAAAATTCTCAGACAGAGAGAGAGAGAGAGAGATCATATAATTATTTACAGGTAAACACATATGAACAGCGACTGCTTAAATGCCTCTGCACAAGCTCTAATTTAATTTTGTCTTTGTGGTCCCCACAAGAGCAAATCACAGGCGGGGCTGAATAATATTTTTACAGCCTACACTTGATACCGATTCTTGAAATTTTGCGAATAGGTTTTTTTCAACACTTCTGCAACACTACCATGAATCAAATAAGCCTTTCATCATTCATGTCAGTCTTTATATACATGTTAGTGTTGTATGGTATGGAACCCGCAGACATCAATATTCTGAGATGGGACACGCAAGTGATTTGTAAGGCGTCTTCTCTGTAGAATGACTTCATTTTCCCAGTATCCTGCCAATGAACAGAAGACTGCCATCTGCTCTACTTATGACAGGCCTGTAATCATTCAATTCTATATCCCTACAAACTGTTACACTCAGGTATTTGTTTGAGTCGACTGATTCTATCTGTTAACATTGGTATAGTAATCAAAGAATACTTTTTTTTTAAATTTTGTGAAGTACATAATTTTACACTGCTGAAAGCATAAATCAAGTTGCCCATCATTGCATCATTTTGAAATCCTATTAAGATTTAACTGAATGTTTATGCAGCTTCTTTTCAGGTAGTATTTTATTATTAATATAGATAACTGCATTGTCTGTGGTTACTATTAATACCATGTCATTTATACAAAACATGAACAACAAGGGTTGCAACACACATCCCTGGGAACACCTGAAGTTACTTACATTTGTCTACTCTCCCTACAGGATGACATGATGCATCCTCCCCACTGAAAAATCCTCAAACTAGTCACAAATTTTGAAAAAAAAAAAAAAATAAAATATTTTGTCACTAAATTATTTTGTCAATTATTGATTGTTTTAATCGTTCTAGTCACAAATTTTGTTTGACACCCCACAGCATCACAGTTTTGCTAATAATCAGTGTGGTACTGAGTCAAAAGCTTTCTGGAAGTCCTGAGAATGCATCCACCCGATTGCCTTGATCCATGCCTTTCATGATGACACATGAGAAAAAGTGCACCTTGGGTTTCACAGGATCGAAGTTTTTGGAATGCATGCCGATTGGCATTTTCAACCGATTCTAGAGTATTGCTTTTCAGTCTAAAACTTATCATGTTAGATTAACAGAAGAAATAGGAGAAGCTCTAACAAAGAGCAACGCGTTTCATCACAGGATTGTGCAGTCAGCGCAAGTGTGTTACGGAGATGCTCAACAAAATCCAAAAACCAATGGCAGAGGCAAAAAGCATTTCACATTATGGAGAGATTTACTAACGGAATTCCTAAAGTTTACATTCCAGGGAGAGCCAGAGAACATATTACTTCCTCCAATTCTTGACAAAATAAGATAATTGGACAGATTAAAAAAAAATCTACTCACCTAGCGGCGGCGGAACTCACACATAAGATTATAACTATGCAAGCTTTCGGAATCAGTGGTGGCTAGTTCAGGCAGAAGGGCTGAAGGGGAAGGAATAGGGGTGAAGGAAAAGGCCTGGAGAGATCTAGCAAAAGGGGTAGATTTCAGAAAAGTCTGGTAAGTCTACCCTGACCCACAGTTCCGCGAGACTTTCTCGAAATCTAACGACCCCTTTTGCTAGACCTCTCCACTCCTTTTCCTTCACCCCTCTTCCTTCCCCTTCAACCCTTCTGCCTGGAGGAGGAGCCAAATGCGTGTGTGTTCTGCCGCCACTTGGTAAGTAGATTTTTTTATCTGTCCAATTCCTTTATATTGCTTTCTCTTATGAAATGACCACAATGAGAAAATACAAGCAATTTTAGAGCTAATGCAGACGTTCACTGTCAATCATTCTTACCAAGCACCATTCACAAGTGGAAGAAGGGATAGAATGGTACCAGAAGTACCCTCCACTACATATTGGTTAAGATGTCTTGTGGAGTACAGATGTAGGTGTACAGCATTCTGCTCAAGATACATCACAATGTGATTATACAACATGTTTTAGAATTCTACAACTGTTGGATGTCAATGAGATCAAATGGTAGGGTTGAAGACCCCTTCTGCTGCCCTTACTGTGGATATGACTGACCTGTGCTTCCTTCTGTCTACTGTTCAAGGGATTTTCAGTGTATTCTGATTAACAAGAGAGTCAATTTAGCAGAAAATTCTGTACAGAATCTCACAAGGATTCCTACCATTTCCTCACAGTAACTATTACCAGTTTCAAAAATCAGGTATAACACATTTCCATCATGAGTTGACTATCACACCATCTGTTCTAGATAGTTTTCAGATAGGGCATTCAGCAAAGTTTCAAATCATGTCTTGTCACATCCACCAGATACAAAACTATTTCACATGATGAAAATAAATTGTTACATGTTCTATAACACATGACAATTTTATTATTTCCACAACCAGTCTGTATTTACATACTTCTAAGTCAAGAGATCCTTAAAATCCATGTAAAAGCAAATTTATCATGGTGACATGGCAAATACCAGCCTGCCATATCACAACATGACATACAGTGCATGTCAATATGAAACTGCTTAGTATGCCTGCTACAGATCTAGGGGATACATGTTTTAAGTAGACTGGTTTTCAATGGGTGTTGCATGCATTTGGGACATATTATTCACACAGGTTAGTATGGCCAACACACTTGGGCGACACTGCATTCGGTCAGAACAGAGAGCAGAGGTCAGTAACAGTTCATATAATGTGGGCCAAGATTTAATGCCTTTCATATTGACGTACTGTGACTGTTGAGAACATTCTAGAAGGGAGAACACATTCATCTGTATGACACAGTCTATCACATGCTACAACCTGGGCCAGAATTATCAAATTGTCTTTAAGAACCGAAGATATCCAACCAGCCCCATTTAGGAAAAACAGCAGCCTCTGTATCATCTACCTTCTGTCAGACTATGCACTGCCAGGATTCATGTTCAAAAATTCCAGATTCATTCCCTCTCATCCACAGAAATCACATGGTTTAGCATAAGGGATGTATTGTGAGTGGATCCAGGTCAGTTGATGCTGTCATGGTCATGGACAAGTTGCAGTTTTAGTTGGAGCTATGACCACTGGTCCACTTTCACTACTGTGAAACCCATTGTATTGAATAAGTGCTCACATGTTGTATGGTATGCATTTTAGAGCTCACATTTACCAAGACTTTTTGCCCCTAGTATCATATACTTTCAACTGTGTGCATTTACAGAATCAACTCTTTCACTGCTGGCCATATATACATGTATCGCTATGCTCTTTCCCATGTGCTGGGGACCTGTACATGTGCACCACTTGGGTTTTCCTACAGCACTATGAATGTCTGTATGCACCTCAGCCACTGATGAGTTACTTCCACATCTCAATGAATAAAAATTTTTCTGAGTATTTACCACACAACATATGTACCTCCCTGTGTCTCTGTGTGCCATCATTACAACTTAAGACCACACCATTCACAATGTGGAAGGACGTGAATTGGCATGTCACATGACCATAGGTCAGATGTAAAACCCAATAACTCTAAAACGAAATGAGGTATCTTTCGGGGTCTCAATTTTAATAAAATTTCAATCACTTATCTACATGTCATTCATTGAAAGGTATGAGCTAAAAAAGCAATCACATGCAAACTCTGTCCAATGCATTACTTTTAGCTTTGAAACTAAAATTTTGTTTAGTGTTTTACTTAACTTGATGCAGCGTGGAAAGTATGACAATGGAAAGAAATTCAGTTCTTTATAGAGCAAACATATCAGTCTATAAGATGTGCAAAGAAATTTTTTTTGTTTCGTTTCACCTAACAGTTTTAGAGAAATCTAATCATAAATATTTCATATTAGCCAGAATGCCGTGTCTCAGCAGTACGGCCATAATAAAAGTTGCCCTCAGCATGGAATACAGAGAGCATGTCTGTAACAGTGAAAGGCTAAATATGGTACACCCTGCGTAATGGAAAGGTGATAGGGTTGTGCCAATGTTCCTGTCAGGGACAGCACCGTGCTGGAGTATTCATTCTACTGCACTTGTTTCCTAAGGGTATTATTGCAGTTGGGCTGTACGAGGCTGAAACTCTGCACTGATATGTGTGATGCTTTTGTACTGCATGAAGACCTGAATTACGCAGAACAATGCAATGAATGAATTATCACATTGTCTGGGATTCACAGATTTTGAAATGTTTCAATTTAAATGAAGTCTGTATTAAAAGATCTCAAGGAAAAGGCACAGATTTAACTAATGGTAATACAATGATGTTCTGGCTTCCATTAGGCTCCACCTGGATAGTGAGAAATTGAGAACTGACAACTGGCAAGGAGATTCCATATCACAAAAACTAGTGTCAGTTGTCTTAGAGGAAGTTCCCAAATCATCCAACTGGGAAAATAAAAGAAAGAATATAGGTTAAAGAAATGCACGTGAACCACCTTTATCTTGCTTTTATTGCAGATACCCTAAAACAAATAAAAGAACTTAACATAGCAAGTTTGAAAGTAGGTTTGAAAATTAATTAGGCCTACAGGAAGATTAAAATTATTTATAATCAATTAAAAGAAAGTAATACAATGTAACAAAGTCATGGAATGAAATAAAACAGAGTAAAAATGTCCCAAGATGTTACAGAACCATCCATGCCACTGATGTGTCAATGTGTATGCATTACTAGTTTTGACTCATTGCAGGAGACTGACACCCTTTCCAAAGGGAGAGCTGTGTAAAGACATTCCAATGACATTATGGACAAAGGACTATGGTCAAACAATAGAAAAATAATATTTCACTCCTTCACTTCACACACACACACACACACACACACACACACACACACACACACACTAACAAAAGGTTCCAAGGCAGCCTTTTCTCCTCTTCCACGCAGAATTCAGCTCTAAGCTGTCTTCTGATCAGAATGCTATAAGTGAGTGTCTTTTAATCTTGCCTGTCTGCAATTTGATGTGTCTTCTTTACGGTAAGTAGCAATCTATCTTTTCCTACATTATAGATGACAAGCTCTGTCTGGCATGTAAAGATGTACAACAACAAGTGCTCCAAATGCAGCCAGTGCACCCACACTTAACACCAAATAGGTAACAATCTAAACACAAATTAGATTTGGTGAAATGCTGTTTTCACAACCACTGCAACAGGGGACAAAAATAGTTTTCTTTTGAAATTTTTTAAAAATGCCACCCTTTGCAATCTGCAGTTTTTGTAGCGAAATGAAATTCTATATTTTCCTAGCTATCACGATATGTTCGGAACAAAGGGTGATGATCTCATGACTGTAAAACCAAACTTAATTAAGTCAAATGATATACTTCCAAAAATCTGACCATTTAAAGAAATATCTAGTTCACACCTCTAAAGGAAATGCACATCAGATTAGTGAATTTCAAAGGTTATGATTAAAATGTTAATCACCACTGACAGACCTCAATAAATGATCTTTTCTTCTGTCTGGATCTTTCCAACGCTCACGTGATCCTTCAAAACAGTCTCTTCTCTCCCTGTAATTGCAGAGGAGGCTACCATTATGAGACTAATGCAAACTATGTAATAACACCCTTCCAACAACTAAATCTGAATGCAAAAACAAACATTCACCCTCAATGAAGCAGCATTATTTTAAACAGAAGGATAAGTTTTAGTTCAGTACGCATAGACATTACACTTCTTGTAAAAGCAATAATGTAAAAAGCAATTAAGTCAACTCACTTTTCTCTCAACTGCACTCGTGTTACCCAGTTGACTGATTTGATGTGGTCTTGAACAGCATTTCTAAGAACTTCCCAGTTATGTTTTATATCTTTTAATTCAGGAACTTCCCATCCATAACACTTTGCATCCTACAAAAACATAAATGAAATAATTATTTTGTGTTTTGTCACAGACAGTGAAAGCATCTGCGCCAAATTCTGCAAAGGTTTACAAAGTTTTGAAATATTTTATTTATTTAGGTATTAGTAAAATGCTTAAATATATACTACATTTGTAATTTATGACTTAGTTATATTTAGCACCTACACACCTAAATGTAGCAAAATACTTCTATCACAACTTTTGCAGTAGGGTGTCAGATGGATCAATGTGAAAACATTCTGTAGGATATTGAACATGCCAATACCACTCATTTGTTTTGACCCATGATGTTATAAAAATATGGAAAAACTACTCATTAAAATTTGATATACATAAAATACGTACTATAAGAGGTGTCACTTATTTATATTTGTTAGCTTTGCCAGGTCTCAAAGAGACTACAACCAGAACTTACATCCCCAACATACAGAAGCAAAATTAACACTGATAGTGTCCTGTTCCATATCGCATGATGTCATACCGTATTTACTCGAATCTAAGCCGCACCTGAAAAATGAGACTCTAAATCAAGGAGAAAAAAAAAAAAAAAAAATTCCCGAATCTAAGCCGCACCTGAAATTTGAGACTCTAAATTCAAGGGAAGAGAAAAGTTTTAGGCCGCACCTCCAAATCGAAACAAAGCTGGTTCATTGTAATATGAGACACAATTTAGGTCGAATGAATGAGATACAGCTACAGTAGTTTGGTTCGAGTCGTAAGCTTAGCAGTTAAGCTTTACCACGTAGTCATTGCTATGCGTCAGGCGCTCCGTCCATATTTATATGGGTACCCTTCCTTTTTCACGTGCTTTGTCTGGTTTGAATCGATTGCTTATTTTTCTTTGATCTGGTAAGTGCCATTCTCTTTGTTACGTCACTCTAGCTGAAAATGCATTATTGAACTGTGTCGTGCACTGTTTGTCGCATTCTGATGACGTGTGTTTACGACCTGTCGCCGCTCGCGGCATGGCTTGCTTTTGTGCGCCCTACCGCCGCTTACAATTAAAAAAAAAAGAGAGGAATTGTCTCATTAGCGAAACAATGGCAAGAGACTGCTATTTGTTGTTACTTACACTGCTGCTTTTTTTGATAATGATCAACAAGAACCAAATAATTGATTGAATATGGTAGAGGATGTTCTGAACGAGAGTTTAGCTAAAAAAAATTCTTCGTTTGAAAATCTTTGCAGATGCCTCTTTTGTACATTACATTCTGCACAGAAATTAGTCATCTTAGGTTTAAAAATCTAGTCAATTGCTGTGCTTCATTTCTGACTGTATCACTATTAGGCATAAGAATAATATGAATATACATGATAATATATGTATATTCTTCCACATTCTGTTGTCTCACACAAGTTTCGTAGTTTATTAGGCAGACAGGATTTAAATGAGATAGCAGCAAACACGAAAGAATACATGGCAAAATGTTTATATTCATATTGCTCTTATGGTGAAGAGAATACTGCATGTGATTCACAATTCATAAAAGTTCCTATTAGCAACCATCTCTTCTCACAGGGAGGAAAAAGTTCAGAACGTAGAGTTGGCCATATTGACAAACATCCGAAACAGTCTTGCCAGACGGATTTTCGTAGCATATTGAAATGCTGCTACATTGGAAGATGAACAATACGGAATTTGTATTTACTTTGTTGGATAATGTATGAAAATGCAGTGGTCGAAACTTGGAGCGGAGAAAAAAGCTCGTCTTCCACCTTTTTTTTTTAATTTTTTTACTGACGCACAGGTTTTGGAGCCAGTATTTATCTTTATGCCTGCAAAGCATGCCTGTGTAGCGCTACATATTTTCGACGGCGGAAGTTAGTTGTGGCGGCACCTACCAACATTTTTCAGAACTTCCGCTTACTCTGCACTCGATTCTAAGCCGCAGGCGGTTTTTTGGATTACAAAAACCGGAAAAAAAGTGCGGCTTAGATTCGAGTAAATACGGTAATTTTCTGTCACTGGTCAAACCTGACATCTGGTTTCTGAAGGATCAAAAAGCACATTTCAGATTCATTAACAAATGTGAAAAGTTAGTTCCAAAAATTTAACATAGTATACTATACTATCCTTGACCAGTCTGACAATATCAACAAGGAGGATAGACTGTTACTCACCGTAAAGGTGACACACTGAGTTACATACAAACACATCAGAAAAATTGTTACACATCGAGCTTTTGGTCAAAGCCTTCAGGGGAAAACGAAAACACACACACACACACACACACACACACACACACACACACACACACAGTTGTGTTTAACAAAAGCTCTGGAGTGGGGGCAGGGAAGTGGCAGGGCTAGCAAGGTACAGGTGGGAGGAGAGAAGAGCACTGTCTGATAAGAGTATTCAAGGACCAGAAGGCAGCAGAACAAAGCCATAAGGTGTGTTTAAGACCATGAAGAGGGGTGAGGAGGGGAACAAGGAGTTGAAAAGGAGAGGAGCGGAGGAGGGAAAACACTGATAGGTGCATTGGCAGGTGTTGACTGGAGGATGTGGAACAGTAAGTTATTGTAGGCTTAGACTGGGATGATTTCTGGAGCAGTTCGGAAAAGCTGTGGTGCACGGGAGGATTCAGATGGCCTGGGTTTTGAAGCAGCCATTGAAATCAAGCACATTATGTTCAGCTGAATGTTGTGCCACAGGGTGGCCTACTTTACTCTCAGCCACAGTTTGGCAATGGCCATTTGTCCTGGTGGACAATTTATTTTAAATTGGTACAACCACCAAACAGCTGTCCTCCAGGATGAATGGCCACTGCCAAACTGTGGCCAAGAACATAGTGGACCTCTCTGTAGTACAACAGTCAGCTGCACATAACATTCTCGATTTCAATGGTTGCTTCACAACCCAGGCCATCTGCATCCTCCCCTAAACCAAAAATTTTCTGAACTGTGCAGATGGGAGTTATCGCTACAACACATTCTCCATTACTGAAATTATCCCAGTCTCAGCATACAATAATCTACTGCCCCCACGTCCTCTACCCAACAATTTCCAACCCCTCCACCATATGATCTTCTTCCAATTCATGTCCCCCCCCCCTGCTCCTCTCCCTCCCCTTCAGTCTCCCAAAGCACCTGGCAGTCTTGTACTGCCAGCTTCTTGTCCTTACAGATTCTGCCTGACATCGCCCACATCCCCCCCCCCCCCCCCCACACACATACACACTCCAGATTGCTGGTTTCATTCAGTGCAGTAGTTGAATAGTTGCAGTCTGGCTAGAGAGTGCAGTCGTGTCTGTTAGGTGGCTTGCTTGTGTGAATGTGTGTGTGTTTTCCTTTCTTTTCTGAAGAAGGCTTTGGCCCAAAGCTCAATGTGTAAGTCTTTTTGTTGTGCCTGTCTTGCAACTCAATGTTTCATCTTTACAGTGAATAGCAATCTATCCTTTTCATAGCTGTTGATATTCCAACCTGGACTTCCCATTGTTCAAGTCTGGTAAGCCATTCTTAAGAGTTACAGCATCAAAAACCAACCAACCAGAATCATTAGCAGTCACAGCAACATCAGAAGTAGTAGTTCCAACACCAATAACCAAGCAACCAGAATCACTGGCATTCACTGCAACAGCACACAGCAGCAGCAGTGGTAATAGGAGCAGTCATCACACCAGAAGAAGGCAGCCACCCTTGAGAAGCCAGGATTTTTGCTGGGGCAAAGCAGTGAACAACAGCACATAACAGGGAAAGAGATAAATGCTTGCAAGCAGAGGAATCTACAACAAGGATTTTTGGTACCCGGCCTCAGTTACAAGACTAACATAAGGCAGATACCTTCAGATACACCAACTTCCAAGTCTAACTGGCAACAGACTCACCTCCACTGTCATCAACAGAAGAATAACGATGCCACCAGCTCAACTAAAGGATTTTTTTTAGCATCAGGTCTAAAGGGAAAGGCGCCACCAAGATAAGTGAAAACAAATGCCTAACAGTGTTTCACCAAAACATTCAAGCCATAAAGAACAAAGCACAACAGCTACAAGTAGAATCGGAAAATTTTGATAGCCAAATTTTGTGTATCACTGAACACTGGTGCAAAGGGAAGGAAATTGAACACATTGCATTAGCCTCATTTGACCTTCCATGTTACTATAGCAGAATCTCAATGAATGGTGGAGCTTCATGTATCTATGTAAAAAAAGGTATGTCATTTCAAGTTAAATATGATCTTTTAGATCTAGGTGAGGACAAACATTTCGAACTTTCCGCTGTTGAAATAATAGGACCTGGAATTGCAAAAAAATTAGTCATATTTTGTGTATACCGCTCTCCAAGTGGAGACATTGATATATTCTTCTCAAAACTGAATCAAAGCTTAGACAAGGTTTCTGGACCAAAAGCAAATGTGGTGACTTAAACATTAATATGATGAAACCTGATAAGGTTAGCAATATATATATGAATATTCTAAGCTGTTATGGAATATCCTCCCTTGTTAATTGTCCAACTAGAATAACGAAAGAATCCTCCTCATCTATAGATCATGTAGCTACAGATATTGATAGTAAAAAATGTCATATTGTTGTCCAAAACCTGGGCCTATCACACCACATCTGCCAGATCTTAAAAACTAACATTCATGTAGAAACTCCTCCTAAACTTTGTAAATACAAAAGAATGTTTTCCAAATCAGCCCTGTATCAGTTTAAATCCCAGCTAGAATATGAAGATTGGAGGGAAGTCTATGCAGAAACCAATGCAAATCAGAAATTTATCAAGTTCATGTCAATTTTTAAACTCAGATTTGAAGAGATGTTTCCCAAAACTCTTTATCAAATTAAAATTACAAAGAGAAATCAATGGGTGACTACAGGTATCAAAAAATCCTCATAAACTCTTAGATATCTCAACTCCATAAAAAATAATCAATCTAACCCAGAAGTTCTGCAATTCTACAAAAAGTACAGGAAAATATACAGAAAGGTGTTGCTAGCCGCAAAAAACCTTTCAAACAACAAAATATTACTTGAAGCTGAAAACAAGAGCAAAGCAGCCTGGAACATCGTCAAACAGGAAACATCTAACTCTGCTAAAAAGGACCTCAATTCACATATTAAAAACAAAGATGTACCAGTAGGTAACCCTAAAAAATTAGCTGATTTTGTAAACTCATATTTCAGTAGTATTGCAAAAAAATTACAGCAGAAATTTCCAGATACGTATGATTTACCTACTCAGAACCAGCCAACAAACTCAATGGTGCTCTTGCCAACTACAGAAAGGGAAGTGGCACTAGTAGTACACCAGCTAAAAAATAAAACTTCAGTAGGAGTTGATGAAATCCCAGTCTGCATAATTAAAGATTGTAGAGACTCCATAAAGGGCCCATTAACAGACATAATTAATGAATCTTTCGAATCTGGATACTTTTCGGAGTACCTAAAACAAGCAAAATTTATACCTATCCTTAAAAACGGAGATGTGGAAAATGTAGAGAACTACAGGCCGATCTCTATACTGTCTATCATTTCTAAAATAATGGATATACTAGTCAAAAAGAGACTGTTGAATTACCTGAATAAATATAATCTTCTTTCCAATGACCAATTTGGTTTTAGGCCAAGAAAAGGCACACAATCTGCTATAGCACAGTTCACTAAAGTAATTTTAGAAGCACTGGACAAAGGTGAAAATGTAAGTGGTATCTTTTTAGACTTGTCCAAGGCCTTTGATACAGTTGACCACAAAATCTTACTTCACAAATTAGGGCAAATAGGAATAAGAGGTGTGACAAAGAAGTGGTTCAAATCATACTTGGAAAACAGAGTTCAACGAGTTGAGATATCACAAGTTTCAAACAATTCCCTTATAAAACACCTGTCTGACCCAGAAAATGTAAATATAGGCGTCCCACAGGGAAGTGTATTAGGCCCCAATATTGTTTCTTATATACATTAACGACTTCCCACAAAGTATCAGACATGGAGAAAAAATACTTTTTGCTGATGACAGCAACATGGTAATAACAGGTGAAAATCCAACACAACTGTCAGAAAGAGCAAACGAGGCTCTCAATGATGTCCACAACTGGCCATTAAAAAATAAAGTAACCCTAAATGTAAAGAAAACTAACTATATTGACTTCCAATTGAACAAAAAACACAATGCCGCTAAAATAAAAATTAATAATAATGAATTAGAATCTGTAACAAGTACCAAATTCTTAGGGATGAATGTAGACAGCCAACTGAAATGGACAAAGCATGTCAACATTTTGGCAAAGAAATTATCCACAGCATGCTATGCTCTTAGAATCCTTGCACCGGTATGCAATAATACCTGTCTTAAAATAACACATTACGGATATCTACATTCAGGCCTCAGCTATGGGATCATGTTTTGGGGAACAAGTGCCATGAACATACAAACTGTGTTCAAAGTACAAAAAAGAGCCATAAGGATAATAACAAACAGCAACAACAGGGCCCACTGTCTAGAATTATTTAGAAAGCTAGGAATTCTAACTGTTTCTTGTGAGTATATCTTTCAGAACATAATGTTCATTAAGAAAAATCTCAACATGTACAACACAAACAGCCTAATACATGACCATGAAACAAGAGCTTGTCACCACCTCCATCTAGATAGAAAGAACAAGGCAAAGATGCAAAAAAGTATATTTTATAATGGGATAAAACTGTATAACAAATTACCACAAGAAATTAAAGAAATAAATGAGCCCCACACTCTCAGACAAAAGCTTAAAACCTTTTTAGTAAGTAAAAGTTGTTGTACTGTAAGAGAATATTTAACATAGATGTAGATTATTAGCAACATATGACATTATCACCAAAATATTATGTAATTATAAATGTGTGTATGACTACTTATAAAAACTACACAAAATATGAGAAACCTGTTTCATTGTAAATGTAAATGTGTGCTCATGTGTTGTAAACTGACGACATCCATACAATATTTATTGTTCCACAGATGAATAAATAAATAAAATAAATAGATTAAAATATAGCAACATCTGCACTGAGGAAACAATCCTTCATTCTTAGTATACATTGCAGTGTTCTGTTACTTAGAAAGAAAAGTTTTTCAGTATAAAATAATATACTAGTAAAACAAAAGAAGAGCCTTCAACACTGTAAGTGCTGTTGCCACCTATTAATTGTGGAGCACAAAACACTGGTAGTAATATCTTAGTTTAAGTGATGACAAACAGGAGCCTTCTATACAGCTGCAGCAAAACAGAGGCTGTCACAGAGTTGTTCGAAATTTTGTTACATGAATTGTTGCTGAGGATGCACGAAGCAGCCATGGCAAGTCAATTTTAGCTCAAAGACTTTTCTTTTGCCATACACCTACAGCACTCCCCTCTTACCAATGGAGTCTAATTTACTATAAGATTGTTGTTCATACATTTGTCAATAATCATAGCTGTGTCACTATTTCATTGTTTCCAAGAGCATGTGATTAGAAGTTGATCTATCTGCTCAGCAATAAACCCCTGACTTCAATATCAGCATATTTGGATAACAACATCCTGTTGTTATTGTCATTTATTATAATTCTGAAACTTCATCACCTATCTGGAAGAGGTTTTTTTTTTTTTTTTTTACACACACAGTACTTCAAATGACCTATAATAACTCCAACTATTTCATATGTGCAGAAAGGCAGACTAATGTTACATTACACACATGTGGATGCAGCACTTTTATGTGACCCACTCATTGTTCCTCCAAACACCTTTCTTGTCTGCAATGGCATAAACACAAGTGATACCTGCTGCGATAATTACCACTACACAACATAACTTACTCAGATATAAGTCTCTTGATACATTTTATCCGAGGAAAGCCATATCATTAGGACAAAAACCTTTATTTCTGGATGTACTATCACCACATGTGATTTGCAACTGAAGATATATGATCCTCAAATTGTTTCACTTAGTAATTTATTATTTCACAAGTAGGAAATTCAGAAATTATTAAACATATGAAGCTATGTGTAAACAAGTATTGCTTCACTATTGCTCGCTCGCTCACTCACTCACATGTTCAGCAATATGTCATTTTTGCCAATAAAACTTTCAACTCTGTTCCCTTTACAACTAATCAGACAGGCACACTTTGTGGGCCAACTTCTGCTACTGACAAAATACCGTAAGTTAGTTACAAATGTATGTAACGTGCCTGTACCATCATCTGTTCACATTTTTACGCGAAAGAATGCAATCATCATACAACAGTGTGTAAAGAAAGTAAGGAAGTGGTCTTATGTTCAAAACTGGTATAGTTTTAGCAAACAGGTGGCACCTCATTTTAAACGAACATATTTCATAATAGAATATATTTTAAACTTAATTACTCTTTGCTTAACTAGCTGGTAATGTTATGTCCCTAGACTGATATTGTAAAAATGCTGCTATTGCTTACATGTACTGCTTCACCAAGTAAGGCCGCTTGATGCATCAATTTCTTTGGTATACATCCAACATTTACACAGGTCCCTCCGAGACCCCACTTTGATCCTCTGGGAGATGGTGTGACGTAGTCCAAAACGGCCACTTTTGTTCCGTACTGGACAGCTTCCTTCGCACATGCTAAGCCACCTGATCCGCCTCCGATGACCACCAGATCATATTCGAAATTACTAGGTGTTACCGCCGCTGTAAAAAAGTATAGTAACGCATTGCGTTTAGAGGTCATATAATCACAGATTTCAACACATCAAAAACTTACTGGCAGTGCTGGTAATTGATCTCAACGAATACCATACAAGACCCTGAAAACTGACTTTATTTTTCGTTACTGTAACACATTTCAGCTGAGATGCACGCAAAGACAGCAGCCGCGTGCTAATCCCCGTAACCGCCATTCTGCGTCAGCTACGAACTAGTCACGTTTCTCGTCCGCGAAACAGATAAATATTTTCAGTTACTAACGTAGACAACACACACATTACATTCGTCATGAAATCTATTCTGATAACTGGCTGCAATAGAGGTTTAGGTTTGGGTCTCGTCAATAAATTAGTGCAAAGAAATTCTTTAAAAAACCTGATAGCGACTTGCCGGAACCCACAAACTGCTAAGGTGAGTGAAAAATACGATAAATATATCGTTATTTAATTCTTGTATACTTACTTGGTCCCATGACGTTAATTCGATACCACAGCAATCTATGCCCTCCAGAAAACTCAATATGTGTGTATATATACAAATCCCAAACACTTCAGATCACGAATGACAAAAGGCTACGAAACGCTTTGCGCCTTGCGGATTCATTCAAAGATACTCCTGCGTTACCTAATCCGATAGGTTCACCGTGACGGGGAAAAAGAACTTTCAGCGTGATCATCAGTTTTTTAGGAAACAGGAAACTGGTTACCTCATGTCATTAGTTCTATGAAATGTGTATATTGCACAACTGATACATATAAATTACAGTGGGATTGCTTATTCTTAATAACTGATATATCTAGTTTAGTACCTGATTAACTTTCAGAAATTACTCAATTTTATTTTATTAGCCTTCAGACTGGAATACAGTACCAGAAGAGATTTCTCAGTCATCCTTCGTATAGAAAGTTCTTTATTTCGTCGAACTGAAAGTACAGAATGAGCGATTAATCAATGAGAAAAATACCTCTGTCACGAGTGTTTCACTGAAAAACCTGAGAGACAAGACAAAATTAAAGAAAGTGGATACATGACTTTTCATGCAGTACTTAATTATAACGCAACATGCTGGACTTTCGAGAAAGTTTTTAATACGACGGAGTAATTAACCCTGAAATAGGTGTAACTTACCGGCGACTTTCTTTAATATGCAAACAGTTTAAAACGCATATGACTTAAAAAGAATCGTGAAATCACTTTGGGTTAAGTTTCATTTGGTAGTACTTTAATTGATTTCGTGTGCCGTCTTCATTCATAGAATGTTTCCGTTGCGCAGTACGATATGTAATAGTTTATTTGGGTTGATATATCCAACTGAGCAGTTTGCACCTTACTAATGTTGTGCAGATACATTTACAATTTGTTAACGTCTCATCAAATACGAAAGCAGTAAATTCGGTGATTCTATTCATATCAAGTAGGACAGCAAGTGAAACTACATTTAAATACAACTGTATACAGTAAAAATTGAATATAGAACAAGGAGACCATTGTACAAAATAAGGAATATTAACTGTGGTGAACAGCAGTAATTTAAAGCACGTTTACTGAGTGAGTGAATTTGCATTATGGTTGTGAAAGTTGGTATACTATAAACAACCCT
Organism: Schistocerca cancellata; assembly: GCF_023864275.1. Classification (NCBI taxonomy): domain Eukaryota; kingdom Metazoa; phylum Arthropoda; class Insecta; order Orthoptera; family Acrididae; genus Schistocerca; species Schistocerca cancellata. The sequence goes on along the minus strand of NC_064626.1, from coordinate 868,020,027 downwards.
GAACAAGATGGGATGCTGTGATGACAGTTGGGTCCCTGTTGAAAAACACTAATGAAACAGTTACTAATGTCTACCTCTTTGGTCAAGTCAGTTAATGTTAACTAATTGTAATGATAGCATTCTAATGTTCATGTAATATGTTTTGATAACAGTGACGTTAGTCACAGAGAATATGTATATAATTACCAATTATCTGGGACCTTTTGTGTCACATATAAAATTTACATCTGCATCTATACTCTGCATGCCATAGTGGACTGTGTGGCAGAGGGTACATCCCATTGAACCAATTATTAGGGCTTTTCCTGTTCCACCTACATATGAAGTACAGGAAGGATGATTGCTTAAATGCCTCTGTGGTTGCTGTAATTAGTCTAACCTTGTCTTTGTTATATCGGTGGGAGTGATACATAAGGGGTTGTAGTATATTCATATTTTTATTATTTAAATGGGTTCAAAAAATTTTCTAAATGGGTTTTTACAAGATAGTTTTCATCTATCTTCAAGCTTCTGCAATTTCATTTCATTCAGCATCTTTGTGACCCTCTCCCAGGGGTCAAACAAACCTATTACCATTGATGTACACGAAGGAACTTGCCCACCTTCTTGCAGCGGTGTACCGTAGGTCTCTAGAAGAGCGTAGCGTTCCAAAGGATTGGAAAAGGGCACAGGTCATCCTCGTTTTCAAGAAGGGACGTCGAACAGATGTGCAGAACTATAGACCTATATCTCTAACGTCAATCAGTTGTAGAATTTTGGAACACGTATTGCGTTCGAGTATAATGACTTTTCTGGAGACTAGAAATCTACTCTGTAGGAATCAGCATGGGTTTCGAAAAAGACGGTCATGTGAAACCCAGCTCGCGCTATTCGTCCACGAGACTCAGAGGACCATAGACACGGGTTCACAGGTAGATGCCGTGTTTCTTGACTTGCGCAAGGCGTTCGATACAGTTCCCCACAGTCGTTTAATGAACAAAGTAAGAGCATATGGACTATCAGACCAATTGTGTGATTGGATTGAGGAGTTCCTAGATAACAGGACGCAGCATGTCATTCTCAATGGAGAGAAGTCTTCCGAAGTAAGAGTGATTTCAGGTGTGCTGCAGGGGAGTGTCATAGGACCGTTGCTATTCACAATATACATAAATGACTTGGTGAATGACATCGGAAGTTCACTGAGGCTTTTTGCAGATGATGCTGTGGTGTATCGAGAGGTTGTAACAATGGAAAATTGTACTGAAATGCAGGAGGATCTGCAGCGAATTGACGCATGGTGCAGGGAATGGCAATTAAATCTCAATGTAGACAAGTGTAATGTGCTGTGAATACATAGAAAGATAGATCCTTTATCATTTAGCTACAAAATAGCAGGTCAGCAACTGGAAGCAGTTAATACCATAAATTATCTGGGAGTACGCATTAGGAGTGATTTAAAATGGAATGATCATATGATGTTGATCGTCGGTAAAGCAGGTGTCAGACTGAGATTCATTGGAAGAATCCTAAGGAAATGTAATCCGAAAACAAAGGAAGTAGGTTACAGTACACTTGTTCGCCCACTGCTTGAATACTGCTCAGCAGTGTGGGAACCGTACCAGATAGGGTTGATAGAAGATATAGAGAAGATTCAACGGAGAGCAGCGCGCTTCATTACAGGATCATTTAGTAATCGCGAAAGCGTTACGGAGATGATGGATAAACTCCAGTGGAAGACTCTGCAGGAGAGACGCTCAGTAGCTCGGTACGGGCTTTTGTTAAAGTTTCTAGAACATACCTTCACCGAAGAGTCAAGCAGTATATTGCTCCCTCCTACGTATATCTTGCGAAGAGACCATGAGGATAAAATCAGAGAGATTAGAGCCCACACAGAGGCATACCGACAATCCTTCTTTCCACGAACAATACGAGACTGGAATAGAAGGGAGAACCGATAGAGGTACTCAAGGTACCCTCCGCCACACACCGTCAGGTGGCTTGCGGAGTATGGATGTAGATGTAGATAGATGTAGATGGTGCTCTTCTTTGTGTCCATTCAGTGTCATTGTACTACTGTTATAATCTCTATTTTTTCTTTAACGTTAATACTGTATAACACATTATATGTCCTTAATGTTCTGTACAAACTGAAATTCGTTCATTCTGAGTATGCCTGGTTAGGTGTAAGAGAGGGCCTGAAGGCCCTAATTGTGCAAGGAAAAGTAAATGCATAAATAAATAAATTCTGTCAGTCATATTTGGTATGGGTCTCACATACTTGAATAGTATTCTGAAATGGATACACAAGCATTTTGTATACAGTCTCCTGTGTAGACTGAGTGCGCTTCCCTAGTATTCTACCAATGAGCTGCAGTCTTCCACTTTCTTTATGTATGATCCAGCCTATGTGGTCATTCCATTACGCATCCCTACAAAGTGTTGCACCCAGGTGTTTGTATGAATTGACTGATATTTACTGTGACTCATTGATGCTATAGTTATAAGATACTATGTTTTTCCATTTTATGAAGTGCACAATTTTACATTTCTGAACATTTAAAGCAAGTTGCCAATCTTTTCACCATTTTGAAATCTTATCGAGATCTGACTGACTATTTGTGTACAATATGAACAGCAAAAACTCCAACACTTACCTGGGGCACACCTGAAGTTACTTCTAGGTCTGTCAGTGACACTCTGTTCAATAATTCAACATAACTTGCTCTATCACTCCTGACAAAAGTTCCTCAGCCCAGTCACAAATTTTGTTTGATGCCCCGTACGACCATACTTTTTGATAATAAGTGTGGCTGTCGTATTGAGTCAAATGCTTTTTTGCAATCAAGAAATGCTACATCTAACTGTCCATCTTGATCCAAGGATTTCAAAATATCGTGAGAAAAGTGTGAGTTGAATTTCACTTGATCAATGTTTTCAGAATCCAAGTTAGTTGGTATTGAGGATGTCATTCTGTTCAAGATACCTCAGTATATTTGAGCTTAGAATATGGGTATGTTCTAAGATTCTGCAAAAAATTGATGACAAGAATATTGGATGATAGTTTTGTGAATCACTTTTGCTATCCTTGTAGATGGATGTGATCTGTGCTTTCTTCCCACTCCCGGGCATGGTTTTATGTTCAAGGGCTCAGTGATAGAGAACAGTTAAATGAGGGGCTAAGTCAGCTGCAAATTCAGTGTAGAACCTGAGAGGGATTCTATTGGGTCATGGAGCTCTTTTCAATTTTAGTGATTTCAGCTGCTTCTCAATGCCACTGACGCCAAAATCTGTTTGAGTCATCTTTTTAGCAATATGAGAATTGTAGGGGCAACAGTCTGATGATTGGTTGAACTGGCCTTGTAACATCAATCAAAACAGCATTGCCGTGTTGGAACTGCGAACGGTTGAAAGCAAGGGGAAGCTGCAGCCACAATTTTTCCTGAGGGCATGCAGCTTTACTGTATAGTTAAATGATGATGGCATCTTCTTGGGCAAAATATTCCAGAGGTAAAATAGACCCCCATTTGGGTTTCTGGGTGGGGACTACTCAGGATGACGTTGTTGTTGGGAAAAACAAAATGGGCACCCTATGGATCAGAGTGTGAAATGTCAGATCCTTTAATTGGGCAAATAGGTCAGAAAATTTAAAAAGGGAAATGGATAGGTGAAAGTTAGATATAATGGGAATTAGTGAAGTTCGCTGGCAGGAGAAACTGGACTTCTGGTCAGGTGAATACAGGGTTATAAATAAAAAATCAAATAAGGGTAATGCATGAGTAGGTTTACTAATGAATAAAAAAAATAGGAATACAGGTAAGCTACCACAAGCAGCATAGCGAATGCATTATTGTAGCCAAGATAGACATGAAACCCACACCTACCACAGTAGTAGAAGTTCACATGCCAACCAGCTCCACAGATGATGAAGAGACTGAAGAAAAATATGATGAGATAAAAGAAATTATTCAGATATTTAAGGGAGACAAAAATTTAGTAGTCTTGGGGGACTGGAATTTGATAGTAAGAAAAGGAAGAGAAGAAGAAAAAGTAGGTAAATATGGACTGGAGATAAGAAATGTGAAGGAAGGTTGTAAAAGTGGAAGTGACCTGGAAGATTTCAGATTGATTATATGATGGTAGGACAGAGATTTAGGAACCAGGTTTTAAATTGTAACATATTTCCAGGGGCAAATGTGAACTCTGACCACAATTTATTGCTTATGAACTGTAGATTACAACGGAAGAAACTGCAAAAAGATAAGAATTTAAGGAGAAGGAACCTGGATAAACTGAAATACCAGAGGTTGTAGTGTGTTTCAGAGGGATCATTGGGAAATGCTTGACAAGAACAGGGAAAAGGAATACAGTAGAAGAAGAATGGGTAGCTTTGACAGATGAAATAGTGAAGGCAGCAGAGGACAAAGTAGGTAAAAAGATGAGAGCTAGTAAAAATCCTTTGATAACACAACAGATATTGAATTTAATTGATGAAGAGGCTATTTCAGCATCCATTGAGAAAATAGGGTTAACCAACTGCAGATTGTGGCACACATTCAGACAATGTCTGTCATCTGGGCTCCAGAGTCATATTTGGATCATTCTAGTGACTGGCAGAGAAAGTCGAGAATTACAGTCTTGCTCACAGAATTTAACGAAGCTCACAATCTACAGCATTGTCTCCAGAGCAGATTGTGGTCTTCTGGTTCTGAGTTGAGTGAAAGGCTCAAACCAGAGACTGGAAATGTTCTGTGACAAGCTAGGCTTTTACTTCCTAGACTTGTGCCACAGGGTTTAGATCTGTAGGGTCCCCCTAAATGGGTCAGGTGTGTGCTACATTTGTGTAGGTGCACAACACTATATATATATATATATATATATATATATATATATATTTAAAAAGAAAGATGATGAGACTTACCAAACAAAAGCGCTGGCAGGTCGATAGACACACAAACAAACACAAACATACACACAAAAATCTAGCTTTCACAACCAATGGTTGCCTCGTCAGGAAAGAGGGAAGGAGAAGGAAAGACAAAAGGATATGGGTTTTAAGGGAGAGGGTAAGGAGTCATTCCAATCCCGGGAGCGGAAAGACTTACCTTAGGGGGAAAAAAGGACAGGTATACACTCGCACACACACACATATCCATCCACACATACACAGACACAAGCAGACATTTGTAAAGGCAAAGAGTTGACAGTCGGGACGGAAGTACAGAGGCAAAGATGATGTTGAAAGACAGGTGAGGTATGAGCGGCGGCAGATTGAAATTAGAAATTAGCGGAGATTGAGGCCTGGCGGATAGCGAGAAGAGAGGATATGCTGAAGGGCAAGTTCCCATCTCCGGAGTTCAGACAGGTTGGTGTTAGTGGGAAGTATCCAGATAACCCGGACGGTGTAACACTGTGCCAAGATGTGCTGGCCATGCACCAAGGCATGTTTAGCCACAGGGTGATCCTCATTACCAACAAACACTGTCTGCCTGTGTCCATTCATGCGAATGGACAGTTTGTTGCTGGTCATTCCCACATAGAACGCTTCACAGTGTAGGCAGGTCAGTTGGTAAATCACGTGGGTGCTTTCACACGTGGCTCTGCCTTTGATCGTGTACACCTTCCGGGTTACAGGACTGGAATAGGTGGTGGTGGGAGGGTGCATGGGACAGGTTTTACACCGGGGGCGGTTACAGGGGTAGGAGCCAGAGGGTAGGGAAGGTGGTTTGGGAATTTCATAGGGATGAACTAAGAGGTTACGAAGGTTAGGTGGACGGCGGAAAGACACTCTAGGTGGAGTGGGGAGGATTTCATGAAGGATGGATCTCATTTCAGGGCAGGATTTGAGGAAGTCGTATCCCTGCTGGAGAGCCACATTCATAATCTGATCCAGTCCCGGAAAGTATCCTGTCACAAGTGGGGCACTTTTGGGGTTCTTCTGTGGAAGGTTCCGGGTTTGAGGAGATGAGGAAGTGGCTCTGGTTACTTGCTTCTGTACCAGGTCGGGAGGGTAGTTACGGGATGCAAAAGCTGTTTTCAGGTTGTTGGTGTAATGGTTCAAGGATTCCGGACTGGAGCAGATTCGTTTGCCACGAAAACCTAGGCTGTAGGGAAGGGACCGTTTGATGTGGAATGGGTGGCAGCTGTCATAATGGAGGTACTGTTGCTTGTTGGTGGGTTTGATGTGGACGGACGTGTGAAGCTGGCCATTGGACAGGTGGAGGTCAACGTCAAGGAAAGTGGCATGGGATTTAGAGTAGGACCAGGTGAATCTGATGGAACCAAAGGAGTTGAGGTTGGAGAGGAAATTCTGGAGTTCTTCTTCACTGTGAGTCCAGATCATGAAAATGTCATCAATAAATCTGCACCAAACTTTGGGTTGGCAGGCCTGGGTAACCAAGAAGGCTTCCTCTAAGCGACCCATGAATAGGTTGGCGTACGAGGGGGCCATCCTGGTACCCATGGCTGTTCCCTTTAATTGTTGGTATGTCTGGCCTTCAAAAGTGAAGAAGTTGTGGGTCAGGATGAAGCTGGCTAAGGTAATGAGGAAAGAGGTTTTAGGTAGGGCGGCAGGTGATCGGCGTGAAAGGAAGTGCTCCATCGCAGCAAGGCCCTGGACATGCGGAATATTTGTGTATAAGGAAGTGGCATCAATGGTTACAAGGATGGTTTCCGGGGGTAAGAGACTGGGTAGGGATTCCAGGCGTTCGAGAAAGTGGTTGGTGTCTTTGATGAAGGATGGGAGACTGCATGTAATGGGTTGAAGGTGTTGATCTACGTAGGCAGAGGTGCGTTCTGTGGGGGCTTGGTAACCAGCTACAATGGGCCGGCCGGGATGATTGGGTTTGTGAATTTTGGGAAGAAGGTAGAAGGTAGGGGTGCGGGGTGTTGGTGGGGTCAGGAGGTTGATGGAGTCAGGTGAAAGGTTTTGTAGGGGGCCTAAGGTTCTGAGGATTCCTTGAAGCTCCGCCTGGACATCAGGAATGGGATTACCATGGCAAACTTTGTAAGTGGTGTTGTCTGAAAGCTGACACAGTCCCTCAGCCACGTACTCCCGACGATCAAGTACCACAGTCGTGGAACCCTTGTCCGCCGGAAGAATGACGATGGATTGGTCAGCCTTCAGATCACGGATAGCCTGGGCTTCAGCAGTGGTGATGTTGGGAGTAGGATTAAGGTTTTTTAGGAAGGATTGAGAGGCAAGGCTGGAAGTCAGAAATTCCTGGAAGGTTAGGAGAGGGTGATTTTGAGGAAGAGGAGGTGGGTCCCGCTGTGACGGAGGACGGAACTGTTCCAGGCATGGTTCAATTTGGATAGTATCTTGGGGAGTTGGATCATTAGGAGTAGGATTAGGATCATTTTTCTTCGTGGCAAAGTGATATTTCCAGCAGAGAGTACGGGTGTAGGACAGTAAATCTTTGACAAGGGCTGTTTGGTTAAATCTGGGAGTGGGGCTGAAGGTGAGGCCTTTGGATAGGACAGAGGTTTCGGATTGGGAGAGAGGTTTGGAGGAGAGGTTAACTACTGAATTGGGGTGTTGTGGTTCCAGATTGTGTTGATTGGAATTTTGAGGTTTTGGAGGGAGTGGAGCTGGAAGTGGGAGATTGAGTAGATGGGAGAGACTAGGTTTGTGTGCAATGAGAGGAGGTTGAGGTTTGCTGGAATGGTTGTGAAGGGTGAGTGAGTTGCCTTTCCGGAGGTGGGAAACCAGGAGATTGGATAGTTTTTTAAGGTGGAGGGTGGCATGCTGTTCTAATTTGCGGTTGGCCTGTAGGAGGATGCTCTGAACAACCGGTGTGGATGTGGGAGAGGAAAGATTGAGGACTTTTATTAGGGACAGGAGTTGATGGGTGTGTTGCTTGGCTGAGTGGATGTGTAGGTGAAGGATTAGGTGGGTGAGGGCAATGGATTGTTCGGTTTGGAACTGGTATAGGGACTGATGGAAAGAAGGGTTGCAGCCAGAGATGGGAACTTTAAGTGTGAGGCCTTTGGGGGTGATGCCAAATGTCAGACAAGCCTGAGAAAATAAAATATGGGAGTGTAATCTGGCTAGGGCGAAGGCATGTTTGCGGAGGGAATGTAAATAAAACTTAATGGGGTCGTTGTGGAGGTGTTGTGAGGGTGACATGGTACTAGAAGGTGGAAAGTGGAACACGAGGCTGAAATGAAAATGAAAATAAATATAAAAATATATGGGGGGAGATAAAGGTAAAACTAGAAATCAAATGGAGACCTGGTGTGAAAAAAGGCGAAAAAGGGTTGGTTAGAGCTGGGCTATGTTGATCCTATGGTGAACTTGTGTAGGTAGATAATGATGTGCATAAAGGTTAGGTGGCTGTGTTGCCGCAAAAACACGTTAAAGGGTGGAGAAATACGGGAAAATTTCGAAAAAACTACGTGAGGATGTATTAAAAGGGTGGTTTGGTGGTGGCAGATTATGGAAATGAAGCTAAAAATTGTCTGATGAAGAAATAATGACGTTAAAACCTGTGGGAAGCGGCTAAAAATGATCGATGATTTGAGAAAAACGGAAATGGAAATAAAGCAAAAGATATTAAAACTGGCCGAAAAGGTTGTTTAATAGCTGAAAGGAACTGTTTGTGAACTGGAAACGGCGGATTTTATAGCAGCGGTAGTGGTTATGGTTTGGAAGTGGGTTACGTATTATTACGTATTATTGAGTATATATCGGCGGGATAAAATTGTATACTGGATTACGGTAAAAAAGGAGAAGGTGAATAGAAAGTAAAACTGATGGCAAAAACAGAAGGAGGAAATAAGAAGACAGAAAAGACTACGAAATGTAACAGTGACAATAACAATAACAATAACAAACGTGATTGTTGGGTTCAAATTAATGATATGAATATAATAGAGGGAAACATTCCACATGGGAAAAATATATTTAAAAAGAAAGATGATGAGACTTACCAAACAAAAGCGCTGGCAGGTCGATAGACACACAAACAAACACAAACATACACACAAAAATCTAGCTTTCACAACCAATGGTTGCCTCGTCAGGAAAGAGGGAAGGAGAAGGAAAGACAAAAGGATATGGGTTTTAAGGGAGAGGGTAAGGAGTCATTCCAATCCCGGGAGCGGAAAGACTTACCTTAGGGGGAAAAAAGGACAGGTATACACTCGCACACACACACATATCCATCCACACATACACAGACACAAGCAGACATTTGTAAAGGCAAAGAGTTGACAGTCGGGACGGAAGTACAGAGGCAAAGATGATGTTGAAAGACAGGTGAGGTATGAGCGGCGGCAGATTGAAATTAGAAATTAGCGGAGATTGAGGCCTGGCGGATAGCGAGAAGAGAGGATATGCTGAAGGGCAAGTTCCCATCTCCGGAGTTCAGACAGGTTGGTGTTAGTGGGAAGTATCCAGATAACCCGGACGGTGTAACACTGTGCCAAGATGTGCTGGCCATGCACCAAGGCATGTTTAGCCACAGGGTGATCCTCATTACCAACAAACACTGTCTGCCTGTGTCCATTCATGCGAATGGACAGTTTGTTGCTGGTCATTCCCACATAGAACGCTTCACAGTGTAGGCAGGTCAGTTGGTAAATCACGTGGGTGCTTTCACACGTGGCTCTGCCTTTGATCGTGTACACCTTCCGGGTTACAGGACTGGAATAGGTGGTGGTGGGAGGGTGCATGGGACAGGTTTTACACCGGGGGCGGTTACAGGGGTAGGAGCCAGAGGGTAGGGAAGGTGGTTTGGGAATTTCATAGGGATGAACTAAGAGGTTACGAAGGTTAGGTGGACGGCGGAAAGACACTCTAGGTGGAGTGGGGAGGATTTCATGAAGGATGGATCTCATTTCAGGGCAGGATTTGAGGAAGTCGTATCCCTGCTGGAGAGCCACATTCATAATCTGATCCAGTCCCGGAAAGTATCCTGTCACAAGTGGGGCACTTTTGGGGTTCTTCTGTGGAAGGTTCCGGGTTTGAGGAGATGAGGAAGTGGCTCTGGTTACTTGCTTCTGTACCAGGTCGGGAGGGTAGTTACGGGATGCAAAAGCTGTTTTCAGGTTGTTGGTGTAATGGTTCAAGGATTCCGGACTGGAGCAGATTCGTTTGCCACGAAGACCTAGGCTGTAGGGAAGGGACCGTTTGATGTGGAATGGGTGGCAGCTGTCATAATGGAGGTACTGTTGCTTGTTGGTGGGTTTGATGTGGACGGACGTGTGAAGCTGGCCATTGGACAGGTGGAGGTCAACGTCAAGGAAAGTGGCATGGGATTTAGAGTAGGACCAGGTGAATCTGATGGAACCAAAGGAGTTGAGGTTGGAGAGGAAATTCTGGAGTTCTTCTTCACTGTGAGTCCAGATCATGAAAATGTCATCAATAAATCTGCACCAAACTTTGGGTTGGCAGGCCTGGGTAACCAAGAAGGCTTCCTCTAAGCGACCCATGAATAGGTTGGCGTACGAGGGGGCCATCCTGGTACCCATGGCTGTTCCCTTTAATTGTTGGTATGTCTGGCCTTCAAAAGTGAAGAAGTTGTGGGTCAGGATGAAGCTGGCTAAGGTAATGAGGAAAGAGGTTTTAGGTAGGGCGGCAGGTGATCGGCGTGAAAGGAAGTGCTCCATCGCAGCAAGGCCCTGGACATGCGGAATATTTGTGTATAAGGAAGTGGCATCAATGGTTACAAGGATGGTTTCCGGGGGTAAGAGACTGGGTAGGGATTCCAGGCGTTCGAGAAAGTGGTTGGTGTCTTTGATGAAGGATGGGAGACTGCATGTAATGGGTTGAAGGTGTTGATCTACGTAGGCAGAGATGCGTTCTGTGGGGGCTTGGTAACCAGCTACAATGGGCCGGCCGGGATGATTGGGTTTGTGAATTTTGGGAAGAAGGTAGAAGGTAGGGGTGCGGGGTGTTGGTGGGGTCAGGAGGTTGATGGAGTCAGGTGAAAGGTTTTGTAGGGGGCCTAAGGTTCTGAGGATTCCTTGAAGCTCCGCCTGGACATCAGGAATGGGATTACCATGGCAAACTTTGTAAGTGGTGTTGTCTGAAAGCTGACACAGTCCCTCAGCCACGTACTCCCGACGATCAAGTACCACAGTCGTGGAACCCTTGTCCGCCGGAAGAATGACGATGGATTGGTCAGCCTTCAGATCACGGATAGCCTGGGCTTCAGCAGTGGTGATGTTGGGAGTAGGATTAAGGTTTTTTAGGAAGGATTGAGAGGCAAGGCTGGAAGTCAGAAATTCCTGGAAGGTTAGGAGAGGGTGATTTTGAGGAAGAGGAGGTGGGTCCCGCTGTGACGGAGGACGGAACTGTTCCAGGCATGGTTCAATTTGGATAGTATCTTGGGGAGTTGGATCATTAGGAGTAGGATTAGGATCATTTTTCTTCGTGGCAAAGTGATATTTCCAGCAGAGAGTACGGGTGTAGGACAGTAAATCTTTGACAAGGGCTGTTTGGTTAAATCTGGGAGTGGGGCTGAAGGTGAGGCCTTTGGATAGGACAGAGGTTTCGGATTGGGAGAGAGGTTTGGAGGAGAGGTTAACTACTGAATTGGGGTGTTGTGGTTCCAGATTGTGTTGATTGGAATTTTGAGGTTTTGGAGGGAGTGGAGCTGGAAGTGGGAGATTGAGTAGATGGGAGAGACTAGGTTTGTGTGCAATGAGAGGAGGTTGAGGTTTGCTGGAATGGTTGTGAAGGGTGAGTGAGTTGCCTTTCCGGAGGTGGGAAACCAGGAGATTGGATAGTTTTTTAAGGTGGAGGGTGGCATGCTGTTCTAATTTGCGGTTGGCCTGTAGGAGGATGCTCTGAACAACCGGTGTGGATGTGGGAGAGGAAAGATTGAGGACTTTTATTAGGGACAGGAGTTGATGGGTGTGTTGCTTGGCTGAGTGGATGTGTAGGTGAAGGATTAGGTGGGTGAGGGCAATGGATTGTTCGGTTTGGAACTGGTATAGGGACTGATGGAAAGAAGGGTTGCAGCCAGAGATGGGAACTTTAAGTGTGAGGCCTTTGGGGGTGATGCCAAATGTCAGACAAGCCTGAGAAAATAAAATATGGGAGTGTAATCTGGCTAGGGCGAAGGCATGTTTGCGGAGGGAATGTAAATAAAACTTAATGGGGTCGTTGTGGAGGTGTTGTGAGGGTGACATGGTACTAGAAGGTGGAAAGTGGAACACGAGGCTGAAATGAAAATGAAAATAAATATAAAAATATATGGGGGGAGATAAAGGTAAAACTAGAAATCAAATGGAGACCTGGTGTGAAAAAAGGCGAAAAAGGGTTGGTTAGAGCTGGGCTATGTTGATCCTATGGTGAACTTGTGTAGGTAGATAATGATGTGCATAAAGGTTAGGTGGCTGTGTTGCCGCAAAAACACGTTAAAGGGTGGAGAAATACGGGAAAATTTCGAAAAAACTACGTGAGGATGTATTAAAAGGGTGGTTTGGTGGTGGCAGATTATGGAAATGAAGCTAAAAATTGTCTGATGAAGAAATAATGACGTTAAAACCTGTGGGAAGCGGCTAAAAATGATCGATGATTTGAGAAAAACGGAAATGGAAATAAAGCAAAAGATATTAAAACTGGCCGAAAAGGTTGTTTAATAGCTGAAAGGAACTGTTTGTGAACTGGAAACGGCGGATTTTATAGCAGCGGTAGTGGTTATGGTTTGGAAGTGGGTTACGTATTATTACGTATTATTGAGTATATATCGGCGGGATAAAATTGTATACTGGATTACGGTAAAAAAGGAGAAGGTGAATAGAAAGTAAAACTGATGGCAAAAACAGAAGGAGGAAATAAGAAGACAGAAAAGACTACGAAATGTAACAGTGACAATAACAATAACAATAACAAACGTGATTGTTGGGTTCAAATTAATGATATGAATATAATAGAGGGAAACATTCCACATGGGAAAAATATATTTAAAAAGAAAGATGATGAGACTTACCAAACAAAAGCGCTGGCAGGTCGATAGACACACAAACAAACACAAACATACACACAAAAATCTAGCTTTCACAACCAATGGTTGCCTCGTCAGGAAAGAGGGAAGGAGAAGGAAAGACAAAAGGATATGGGTTTTAAGGGAGAGGGTAAGGAGTCATTCCAATCCCGGGAGCGGAAAGACTTACCTTAGGGGGAAAAAAGGACAGGTATACACTCGCACACACACACATATCCATCCACACATACACAGACACAAGCAGACATTTGTAAAGGCAAAGAGTTGACAGTCGGGACGGAAGTACAGAGGCAAAGATGATGTTGAAAGACAGGTGAGGTATGAGCGGCGGCAGATTGAAATTAGAAATTAGCGGAGATTGAGGCCTGGCGGATAGCGAGAAGAGAGGATATGCTGAAGGGCAAGTTCCCATCTCCGGAGTTCAGACAGGTTGGTGTTAGTGGGAAGTATCCAGATAACCCGGACGGTGTAACACTGTGCCAAGATGTGCTGGCCATGCACCAAGGCATGTTTAGCCACAGGGTGATCCTCATTACCAACAAACACTGTCTGCCTGTGTCCATTCATGCGAATGGACAGTTTGTTGCTGGTCATTCCCACATAGAACGCTTCACAGTGTAGGCAGGTCAGTTGGTAAATCACGTGGGTGCTTTCACACGTGGCTCTGCCTTTGATCGTGTACACCTTCCGGGTTACAGGACTGGAATAGGTGGTGGTGGGAGGGTGCATGGGACAGGTTTTACACCGGGGGCGGTTACAGGGGTAGGAGCCAGAGGGTAGGGAAGGTGGTTTGGGAATTTCATAGGGATGAACTAAGAGGTTACGAAGGTTAGGTGGACGGCGGAAAGACACTCTAGGTGGAGTGGGGAGGATTTCATGAAGGATGGATCTCATTTCAGGGCAGGATTTGAGGAAGTCGTATCCCTGCTGGAGAGCCACATTCATAATCTGATCCAGTCCCGGAAAGTATCCTGTCACAAGTGGGGCACTTTTGGGGTTCTTCTGTGGAAGGTTCCGGGTTTGAGGAGATGAGGAAGTGGCTCTGGTTACTTGCTTCTGTACCAGGTCGGGAGGGTAGTTACGGGATGCAAAAGCTGTTTTCAGGTTGTTGGTGTAATGGTTCAAGGATTCCGGACTGGAGCAGATTCGTTTGCCACGAAGACCTAGGCTGTAGGGAAGGGACCGTTTGATGTGGAATGGGTGGCAGCTGTCATAATGGAGGTACTGTTGCTTGTTGGTGGGTTTGATGTGGACGGACGTGTGAAGCTGGCCATTGGACAGGTGGAGGTCAACGTCAAGGAAAGTGGCATGGGATTTAGAGTAGGACCAGGTGAATCTGATGGAACCAAAGGAGTTGAGGTTGGAGAGGAAATTCTGGAGTTCTTCTTCACTGTGAGTCCAGATCATGAAAATGTCATCAATAAATCTGTACCAAACTTTGGGTTGGCAGGCCTGGGTAACCAAGAAGGCTTCCTCTAAGCGACCCATGAATAGGTTGGCGTACGAGGGGGCCATCCTGGTACCCATGGCTGTTCCCTTTAATTGTTGGTATGTCTGGCCTTCAAAAGTGAAGAAGTTGTGGGTCAGGATGAAGCTGGCTAAGGTAATGAGGAAAGAGGTTTTAGGTAGGGCGGCAGGTGATCGGCGTGAAAGGAAGTGCTCCATCGCAGCAAGGCCCTGGACATGCGGAATATTTGTGTATAAGGAAGTGGCATCAATGGTTACAAGGATGGTTTCCGGGGGTAAGAGACTGGGTAGGGATTCCAGGCGTTCGAGAAAGTGGTTGGTGTCTTTGATGAAGGATGGGAGACTGCATGTAATGGGTTGAAGGTGTTGATCTACGTAGGCAGAGATGCGTTCTGTGGGGGCTTGGTAACCAGCTACAATGGGCCGGCCGGGATGATTGGGTTTGTGAATTTTGGGAAGAAGGTAGAAGGTAGGGGTGCGGGGTGTTGGTGGGGTCAGGAGGTTGATGGAGTCAGGTGAAAGGTTTTGTAGGGGGCCTAAGGTTCTGAGGATTCCTTGAAGCTCCGCCTGGACATCAGGAATGGGATTACCATGGCAAACTTTGTAAGTGGTGTTGTCTGAAAGCTGACACAGTCCCTCAGCCACGTACTCCCGACGATCAAGTACCACAGTCGTGGAACCCTTGTCCGCCGGAAGAATGACGATGGATTGGTCAGCCTTCAGATCACGGATAGCCTGGGCTTCAGCAGTGGTGATGTTGGGAGTAGGATTAAGGTTTTTTAGGAAGGATTGAGAGGCAAGGCTGGAAGTCAGAAATTCCTGGAAGGTTAGGAGAGGGTGATTTTGAGGAAGAGGAGGTGGGTCCCGCTGTGACAGAGGACGGAACTGTTCCAGGCATGGTTCAATTTGGATAGTATCTTGGGGAGTTGGATCATTAGGAGTAGGATTAGGATCATTTTTCTTCGTGGCAAAGTGATATTTCCAGCAGAGAGTACGGGTGTAGGACAGTAAATCTTTGACAAGGGCTGTTTGGTTAAATCTGGGAGTGGGGCTGAAGGTGAGGCCTTTGGATAGGACAGAGGTTTCGGATTGGGAGAGAGGTTTGGAGGAGAGGTTAACTACTGAATTGGGGTGTTGTGGTTCCAGATTGTGTTGATTGGAATTTTGAGGTTTTGGAGGGAGTGGAGCTGGAAGTGGGAGATTGAGTAGATGGGAGAGACTAGGTTTGTGTGCAATGAGAGGAGGTTGAGGTTTGCTGGAATGGTTGTGAAGGGTGAGTGAGTTGCCTTTCCGGAGGTGGGAAACCAGGAGATTGGATAGTTTTTTAAGGTGGATACTATCCAAATTGAACCATGCCTGGAACAGTTCCGTCCTCCGTCACAGCGGGACCCACCTCCTCTTCCTCAAAATCACCCTCTCCTAACCTTCCAGGAATTTCTGACTTCCAGCCTTGCCTCTCAATCCTTCCTAAAAAACCTTAATCCTACTCCCAACATCACCACTGCTGAAGCCCAGGCTATCCGTGATCTGAAGGCTGACCAATCCATCGTCATTCTTCCGGCGGACAAGGGTTCCACGACTGTGGTACTTGATCGTCGGGAGTACGTGGCTGAGGGACTGTGTCAGCTTTCAGACAACACCACTTACAAAGTTTGCCATGGTAATCCCATTCCTGATGTCCAGGCGGAGCTTCAAGGAATCCTCAGAACCTTAGGCCCCCTACAAAACCTTTCACCTGACTCCATCAACCTCCTGACCCCACCAACACCCCGCACCCCTACCTTCTACCTTCTTCCCAAAATTCACAAACCCAATCATCCCGGCCGGCCCATTGTAGCTGGTTACCAAGCCCCCACAGAACGCATCTCTGCCTACGTAGATCAACACCTTCAACCCATTACATGCAGTCTCCCATCCTTCATCAAAGACACCAACCACTTTCTCGAACGCCTGGAATCCCTACCCAGTCTCTTACCCCCGGAAACCATCCTTGTAACCATTGATGCCACTTCCTTATACACAAATATTCCGCATGTCCAGGGCCTTGCTGCGATGGAGCACTTCCTTTCACGCCGATCACCTGCCGCCCTACCTAAAACCTCTTTCCTCATTACCTTAGCCAGCTTCATCCTGACCCACAACTTCTTCACTTTTGAAGGCCAGACATACCAACAATTAAAGGGAACAGCCATGGGTACCAGGATGGCCCCCTCGTACGCCAACCTATTCATGGGTCGCTTAGAGGAAGCCTTCTTGGTTACCCAGGCCTGCCAACCCAAAGTATGGTGCAGATTTATTGATGACATTTTCATGATCTGGACTCACAGTGAAGAAGAACTCCAGAATTTCCTCTCCAACCTCAACTCCTTTGGTTCCATCAGATTCACCTGGTCCTACTCTAAATCCCATGCCACTTTCCTTGACGTTGACCTCCACCTGTCCAATGGCCAGCTTCACACGTCCGTCCACATCAAACCCACCAACAAGCAACAGTACCTCCATTATGACAGCTGCCACCCATTCCACATCAAACGGTCCCTTCCCTACAGCCTAGGTCTTCGTGGCAAACGAATCTGCTCCAGTCCGGAATCCTTGAACCATTACACCAACAACCTGAAAACAGCTTTTGCATCCCGTAACTACCCTCCCGACCTGGTACAGAAGCAAGTAACCAGAGCCACTTCCTCATCTCCTCAAACCCGGAACCTTCCACAGAAGAACCCCAAAAGTGCCCCACTTGTGACAGGATACTTTCCGGGACTGGATCAGATTATGAATGTGGCTCTCCAGCAGGGATACGACTTCCTCAAATCCTGCCCTGAAATGAGATCCATCCTTCATGAAATCCTCCCCACTCCACCTAGAGTGTCTTTCCGCCGTCCACCTAACCTTCGTAACCTCTTAGTTCATCCCTATGAAATTCCCAAACCACCTTCCCTACCCTCTGGCTCCTACCCCTGTAACCGCCCCCGGTGTAAAACCTGTCCCATGCACCCTCCCACCACCACCTATTCCAGTCCTGTAACCCGGAAGGTGTACACGATCAAAGGCAGAGCCACGTGTGAAAGCACCCACGTGATTTACCAACTGACCTGCCTACACTGTGAAGCGTTCTATGTGGGAATGACCAGCAACAAACTGTCCATTCGCATGAATGGACACAGGCAGACAGTGTTTGTTGGTAATGAGGATCACCCTGTGGCTAAACATGCCTTGGTGCATGGCCAGCACATCTTGGCACAGTGTTACACCGTCCGGGTTATCTGGATACTTCCCACTAACACCAACCTGTCTGAACTCCGGAGATGGGAACTTGCCCTTCAGCATATCCTCTCTTCTCGCTATCCGCCAGGCCTCAATCTCCGCTAATTTCTAATTTCAATCTGCCGCCGCTCATACCTCACCTGTCTTTCAACATCATCTTTGCCTCTGTACTTCCGTCCCGACTGTCAACTCTTTGCCTTTACAAATGTCTGCTTGTGTCTGTGTATGTGTGGATGGATATGTGTGTGTGTGCGAGTGTATACCTGTCCTTTTTTCCCCCTAAGGTAAGTCTTTCCGCTCCCGGGATTGGAATGACTCCTTACCCTCTCCCTTAAAACCCATATCCTTTTGTCTTTCCTTCTCCTTCCCTCTTTCCTGACGAGGCAACCATTGGTTGTGAAAGCTAGATTTTTGTGTGTATGTTTGTGTTTGTTTGTGTGTCTATCGACCTGCCAGCGCTTTTGTTTGGTAAGTCTCATCATCTTTCTTTTTAAATATATTTTTCCCATGTGGAATGTTTCCCTCTATTATATTCATATCATTAATTTGAACCCAACAATCACGTTTGTTATTGTTATTGTTATTGTCACTGTTACATTTCGTAGTCTTTTCTGTCTTCTTATTTCCTCCTTCTGTTTTTGCCATCAGTTTTACTTTCTATTCACCTTCTCCTTTTTTACCGTAATCCAGTATACAATTT
Organism: Schistocerca cancellata; assembly: GCF_023864275.1. Taxonomy (NCBI): domain Eukaryota; kingdom Metazoa; phylum Arthropoda; class Insecta; order Orthoptera; family Acrididae; genus Schistocerca; species Schistocerca cancellata. Next base: position 868,001,664 of record NC_064626.1, on the reverse strand, counting down.
TATCCCGCCGATATATACTCAATAATACGTAATAATACGTAACCCACTTCCAAACCATAACCACTACCGCTGCTATAAAATCCGCCGTTTCCAGTTCACAAACAGTTCCTTTCAGCTATTAAACAACCTTTTCGGCCAGTTTTAATATCTTTTGCTTTATTTCCATTTCCGTTTTTCTCAAATCATCGATCATTTTTAGCCGCTTCCCACAGGTTTTAACGTCATTATTTCTTCATCAGACAATTTTTAGCTTCATTTCCATAATCTGCCACCACCAAACCACCCTTTTAATACATCCTCACGTAGTTTTTTCGAAATTTTCCCGTATTTCTCCACCCTTTAACGTGTTTTTGCGGCAACACAGCCACCTAACCTTTATGCACATCATTATCTACCTACACAAGTTCACCATAGGATCAACATAGCCCAGCTCTAACCAACCCTTTTTCGCCTTTTTTCACACCAGGTCTCCATTTGATTTCTAGTTTTACCTTTATCTCCCCCCATATATTTTTATATTTATTTTCATTTTCATTTCAGCCTCGTGTTCCACTTTCCACCTTCTAGTACCATGTCACCCTCACAACACCTCCACAACGACCCCATTAAGTTTTATTTACATTCCCTCCGCAAACATGCCTTCGCCCTAGCCAGATTACACTCCCATATTTTATTTTCTCAGGCTTGTCTGACATTTGGCATCACCCCCAAAGGCCTCACACTTAAAGTTCCCATCTCTGGCTGCAACCCTTCTTTCCATCAGTCCCTATACCAGTTCCAAACCGAACAATCCATTGCCCTCACCCACCTAATCCTTCACCTACACATCCACTCAGCCAAGCAACACACCCATCAACTCCTGTCCCTAATAAAAGTCCTCAATCTTTCCTCTCCCACATCCACACCGGTTGTTCAGAGCATCCTCCTACAGGCCAACCGCAAATTAGAACAGCATGCCACCCTCCACCTTAAAAAACTATCCAATCTCCTGGTTTCCCACCTCCGGAAAGGCAACTCACTCACCCTTCACAACCATTCCAGCAAACCTCAACCTCCTCTCATTGCACACAAACCTAGTCTCTCCCATCTACTCAATCTCCCACTTCCAGCTCCACTCCCTCCAAAACCTCAAAATTCCAATCAACACAATCTGGAACCACAACACCCCAATTCAGTAGTTAACCTCTCCTCCAAACCTCTCTCCCAATCCGAAACCTCTGTCCTATCCAAAGGCCTCACCTTCAGCCCCACTCCCAGATTTAACCAAACAGCCCTTGTCAAAGATTTACTGTCCTACACCCGTACTCTCTGCTGGAAATATCACTTTGCCACGAAGAAAAATGATCCTAATCCTACTCCTAATGATCCAACTCCCCAAGATACTATCCAAATTGAACCATGCCTGGAACAGTTCCGTCCTCCGTCACAGCGGGACCCACCTCCTCTTCCTCAAAATCACCCTCTCCTAACCTTCCAGGAATTTCTGACTTCCAGCCTTGCCTCTCAATCCTTCCTAAAAAACCTTAATCCTACTCCCAACATCACCACTGCTGAAGCCCAGGCTATCCGTGATCTGAAGGCTGACCAATCCATCGTCATTCTTCCGGCGGACAAGGGTTCCACGACTGTGGTACTTGATCGTCGGGAGTACGTGGCTGAGGGACTGTGTCAGCTTTCAGACAACACCACTTACAAAGTTTGCCATGGTAATCCCATTCCTGATGTCCAGGCGGAGCTTCAAGGAATCCTCAGAACCTTAGGCCCCCTACAAAACCTTTCACCTGACTCCATCAACCTCCTGACCCCACCAACACCCCGCACCCCTACCTTCTACCTTCTTCCCAAAATTCACAAACCCAATCATCCCGGCCGGCCCATTGTAGCTGGTTACCAAGCCCCCACAGAACGCACCTCTGCCTACGTAGATCAACACCTTCAACCCATTACATGCAGTCTCCCATCCTTCATCAAAGACACCAACCACTTTCTCGAACGCCTGGAATCCCTACCCAGTCTCTTACCCCCGGAAACCATCCTTGTAACCATTGATGCCACTTCCTTATACACAAATATTCCGCATGTCCAGGGCCTTGCTGCGATGGAGCACTTCCTTTCACGCCGATCACCTGCCGCCCTACCTAAAACCTCTTTCCTCATTACCTTAGCCAGCTTCATCCTGACCCACAACTTCTTCACTTTTGAAGGCCAGACATACCAACAATTAAAGGGAACAGCCATGGGTACCAGGATGGCCCCCTCGTACGCCAACCTATTCATGGGTCGCTTAGAGGAAGCCTTCTTGGTTACCCAGGCCTGCCAACCCAAAGTTTGGTGCAGATTTATTGATGACATTTTCATGATCTGGACTCACAGTGAAGAAGAACTCCAGAATTTCCTCTCCAACCTCAACTCCTTTGGTTCCATCAGATTCACCTGGTCCTACTCTAAATCCCATGCCACTTTCCTTGACGTTGACCTCCACCTGTCCAATGGCCAGCTTCACACGTCCGTCCACATCAAACCCACCAACAAGCAACAGTACCTCCATTATGACAGCTGCCACCCATTCCACATCAAACGGTCCCTTCCCTACAGCCTAGGTCTTCGTGGCAAACGAATCTGCTCCAGTCCGGAATCCTTGAACCATTACACCAACAACCTGAAAACAGCTTTTGCATCCCGTAACTACCCTCCCGACCTGGTACAGAAGCAAGTAACCAGAGCCACTTCCTCATCTCCTCAAACCCGGAACCTTCCACAGAAGAACCCCAAAAGTGCCCCACTTGTGACAGGATACTTTCCGGGACTGGATCAGATTATGAATGTGGCTCTCCAGCAGGGATACGACTTCCTCAAATCCTGCCCTGAAATGAGATCCATCCTTCATGAAATCCTCCCCACTCCACCTAGAGTGTCTTTCCGCCGTCCACCTAACCTTCGTAACCTCTTAGTTCATCCCTATGAAATTCCCAAACCACCTTCCCTACCCTCTGGCTCCTACCCCTGTAACCGCCCCCGGTGTAAAACCTGTCCCATGCACCCTCCCACCACCACCTATTCCAGTCCTGTAACCCGGAAGGTGTACACGATCAAAGGCAGAGCCACGTGTGAAAGCACCCACGTGATTTACCAACTGACCTGCCTACACTGTGAAGCGTTCTATGTGGGAATGACCAGCAACAAACTGTCCATTCGCATGAATGGACACAGGCAGACAGTGTTTGTTGGTAATGAGGATCACCCTGTGGCTAAACATGCCTTGGTGCATGGCCAGCACATCTTGGCACAGTGTTACACCGTCCGGGTTATCTGGATACTTCCCACTAACACCAACCTGTCTGAACTCCGGAGATGGGAACTTGCCCTTCAGCATATCCTCTCTTCTCGCTATCCGCCAGGCCTCAATCTCCGCTAATTTCTAATTTCAATCTGCCGCCGCTCATACCTCACCTGTCTTTCAACATCATCTTTGCCTCTGTACTTCCGTCCCGACTGTCAACTCTTTGCCTTTACAAATGTCTGCTTGTGTCTGTGTATGTGTGGATGGATATGTGTGTGTGTGCGAGTGTATACCTGTCCTTTTTTCCCCCTAAGGTAAGTCTTTCCGCTCCCGGGATTGGAATGACTCCTTACCCTCTCCCTTAAAACCCATATCCTTTTGTCTTTCCTTCTCCTTCCCTCTTTCCTGACGAGGCAACCATTGGTTGTGAAAGCTAGATTTTTGTGTGTATGTTTGTGTTTGTTTGTGTGTCTATCGACCTGCCAGCGCTTTTGTTTGGTAAGTCTCATCATCTTTCTTTTTAAATATATTTTTCCCATGTGGAATGTTTCCCTCTATTATATATATATATATATATATATATATATATATATATATATATATATATAAATTTTTTTTTTTTTTTATTTTTATTTTTTTTTTTTTTTTTTTTTTAGATGACTCTCCATTCAGTCCAGATAACAAGCACCAGAGCTTCCTAAATAGTATCAGACACAGAAAGATGGTTAAAACTTGAAGTTGACAGCAAAAGATTTTTGGGAGAAACTTAACCTTATATCAAAAGGCTAGGCTAATGGAAATTGGAGGTGCTGTATTTATCGCAGTAGACAAGAAACTCAAATCTAGCTCCAATTTAGCATGAAGCTGCATGTGAGATTGTTTGGCCAATACTCAATATCAGGGATGAGGATAACATTACAAGTGGATCCTTCTATTGATCTCCACACACACCTCCTGGCATAATCAAAAACTTTGATAGAAACTTCATTTTGCTAGTACCCCGAGAACCCAATCACACTGCAATAATCAGAAGACACATTAACCATGAAATAATTAATTGGGATAATTACAGTTTTGTTTGTGATGGGCCTAGCGAAAGACTTCCTGTGAAACATTAGTAAATGCCTCCTCTGAAAACTTAAGTATGACAAGAGGTTAGGAACCTCACACATGATGGAGAAATGAGTATATTGGATCTCATGGTAACAAACAACACTGACCTCTTTGAGGATGTCCAAAATAGGGTCGCTGAGAGGAAGTTGCAACAACAATTATTGCCAAAGTACAAAGGGCAACTAAAACAAGTAGAATGATTACTTGTTCACTGAAATGGAGAAAAAGCAGTACTGTCAAACCTCAATGAGGATCTTCACACTTTGAGCTCAGGATACGAGGATGATGAGGAACTATGGCTCAACATTAAAACAGTAGTTGACCATACACTAGACACATACGTACCCAGTAGAACTGTTCACAATGAGAGGCTCCCTACACGGTATTGAGTCACTATAAAGACTACTGCACAATAGGTGAAAAACAAAGCATAAAGCTACAGATAGAGGGATGTTGAATGAAACGTTTTGCTGTAAAGAAAAAGATGTGTGAAGTCTTCAGTGACTACCATAGCAGATTATTCACAAAAGATTTTTCACAAAACTCAAAAAAAATTCTAGTTGCCTGTAAAGGCCGTTAGTGACACAAAAGTTAGTGTGCAGTCAATCACCGATGAGAAAGGAACCAACACTGAGGGAAGCAAAGCAAAGGCAGAAATATTGAACTCAATTTTCAAATGTTCATTTTCAAAGAAAAAGCCATGAGTATTGCTTTATGGTTTTTTCTTGAATACCATCAAAGGCATTGAAACATGGGTTTGTCACTTTGAACCAGAAACAAAACAGCAATCTGTGGTGTGGCACCCAACTACCTCTCCTCTGAAGAAGATGATGTTAAAAGCTGCATCTTCAGCCAGTAAAGTCATGGCAACAGTCTCCTGAGACTCTGGAGGGGTCAGTTATTCTGTTTCATGTCCTCCCTCATTGTGCAGCAATTAACTCTGAAGTGTATTGTGCTTCCCTCAGGAAACTGAAGATATGACTTCAACTTGTTTGTTGCCAAAAACAAAACAAAAAATGCAAGTTAACTTTTCCTTTTCCATAAAAAACGCAAGGCCTCACCCAAGTCTGTGCACACAAGAGGACCTCACAAAACTTAATTGGATTATTCTCCCTCAGCCTGGGAGGACGTTAGTTCAAATCTTCCTCTGGCCATCCTGATTTAGGTTTTGTGTGATTTCCCTAAATCGCTTCAGGCAAATGCCAAGAGAGTTCCTTTGAGAAGGCATGGCCAACTTCCTCCCCAATCCTTCCCTAATCTGACGGGACCAATGACCTTGCTGTTTGGTCCCCTCCTCCAAATCAACCAACCAACCACCAGCCTAGGTCTTACACCTTCTGACTTCCATCTGTTTGGCCCAATGAAGGATGCACTTCTTGGGAAGCCATATGTGGATGATGGGGAGGTTATTGATGTAGCAAGATGGTTGGTTGTTTGAATGGGAGCGCGGACCAGTCAGCGAGGTCATCAGTCCCATGATCTAAGGTGGCAGAAACCATGGGAAGAACAACACAAACAGCACAGCCCAGTCAAGGGGAAGGGGAAATGAGCAAAGAGGTAAAGGGAATGTTGGGGCAGCAGGCAGAGGAAAGAACAGGAGGGGGGGGGGGGGATGGGGAGAGCAGGGGTGCCCCAGAAACACTACGCCCATTGGGGCACCTGTATCACCACTGACCCATCCTGATCCCCGCACTTGATCATGACACAATGAGGACAAGACCAAGGGAAGGAGGCACAAGAAAAGGGGAAACAAAACTGCACAAAAGATCAGACAAAACATAGGGGAAAAAAGCAGGAAGAAACTGGCTGCTGTGGAGGCAAGGCCAAGGCCACCATAACCAATGCCAATGCTAATTGAGGGACTCCATTTCCAAAGCAAAATTCAAGAACATAAACCTGAGAGGACGAACCACTTATGCAAACAAAATTGAGGACAAATGTAATCATGCAAGGGTTGTCTGTTAACTCCTGGGTCAAGGAGAGTGGGAGGGCATATTTAATGCAAAGGGCCAAAAGACGGGCAGTCCAGAAACATATGGATCCCCATGAGTCCCACAGCTACAAAGGGAAGGGGGGTGGCACATTGTGGAGTAAAAAGTCATGGCTCAGCCTAGTATGGCTGATGGCTGGTGCAAGGATGACAAAGGATGGTAGATTCCTGCAGGAAGAGGCAGAGGGAAGAACGCGATATGGTGAGACTCACCTTGACTGCACGAAGTTTATTAGATGGGGTGGCCTCTTGAGAATCAGCCCATGACTGAGCAAAGAGGTATTTGACATAAAGCCACAAATGTGCCCCCAGAGGGGTCACAGAAAATGGTGAGGGGGTGGAGGGGGGGGGGGGGCAGATGATCAGCAAGTTCATTACCCAGGACACTGACATGGCTGATAACCCAAAGTAAATCATCTGAACAAGCAGTATCACCAAGATCGGCCAGAAAGTCATGGATGGCAGAGACTGAGTGGTGGTGGGAAAAGCACCGAGGATAGTCTGAAGGCCATTCATTGAGCCCATACATAAAAATACTCGGGTTAGGGACGTCCATTTAGTAAAGCAGAGGGCTCAATAGATCGCAATGAGTTCCACAGAAAACACCCCACACATGGCAAGCAGGATATGGGGTTCCATGCCAATAGAAGAATTGAAGACATATCCAATGTGATTCGCAGATTTAAAGCCATTGGTATTAAAAACTATGGCATGCTGAATCTCTCATAAGAGCATTCAGAACAAACAATTAAACACCATTGGAGTGATGGAGACTTTCAGACCCTGGAAGAGGTCCATCCGATCCCAGGGTAGGGGAACTAATCAAGGGCAGGTGGTCAGGAAAGAAAGTTGGAATGAGAACAAGGAAGAGAGTGGAAAATGCACCAGAGGGAAGTGAGATGTAGCCCAACCAGTGAACCTACCTGAGGGCAGGTAGCGGATGTGTGACATCCTGAAGCCACAAAATAATAATAATAATAATAATAATAATAATAATAATAATAGAACAGCAGAGATGAAGAGGGGCAGGACAGTTAGTGATGGCATAGGAAACCAGGAGCTGGGACTGCCAAACCAAAAGGGGAGGTATCCCAGTATCAACCAGACCAGAAGACAAGGCTAGAGCAAAAGGCACCACTGGCCAAACAGATACCATGATGGTGAACCAGTTCCAAGAGGAGCAGCATGGAAGAGGCTTCAGATCCATAAACTTGACAATTATAGCACAGATGAGACAGAAATAGTGACCAATAAAGATGGAGAAGGGTTGAACAGTCTGCACCCGACAAGGTGTGGGCAGGGATGTGAAGGACACTGAGTTTACAAAAACAGCCAACCTTCAGAAGGCAGATATGGGGCAATTAAGTAAGCTTGTTGTCAAAAAGAAGACTCAAGAAATGGAACTGGGGGACCGCGGTCAGGTGTTGGGCATAGAGACAGAACTTCAGATCAGGATGGGCCATAATATGGCTTCAGAAATGCACCACCATTGACTTAAGGAGAGAGGATTGAAAACCGTGTGAGGCTGTCCATGTGGAATCATTCTAGATGGCACCCGGGAGCTGTTGTTCCACAGAGGCCACTGAGTGGGAGCTAGCTCAAATGCAGTAATCATCCACGTACAGAGAAGGGCTGACAAAGAGTCTGGCAGAGGCCACAAGTCCATTAGTAGTGATGAGAAAAAGAAGGAACTTTAATATGGAGCCCTGTGGAAAGTCATTCTCCTGGGTCTGTGGAGAGCTGAGAATGTTGCCAATCCTAACCTGAATGACCGGTGGGACAGGAACTGGTGAATAAAAATTGAAGGGGGTCCCAAAGATCCTACTCGTCAAGTGTAAGTAGGATGTGTGGCACAAAGCTGTCTCATAGGCCTTACAAAGATCAAAGCAAACTGTGACAAGATGGTGGCACTGTGAAAAGACCTGCTGAACCATGGTTTCTAATCAAAGCAGATGATCAATCAGAGAACATTCCTCCTGAAAGCTGCAGTGGTAAGGAGATAAAAGATCCCAAGATTTGAGGACCCAATTAGTTGACAAGCCACTATCCATTGGAGTACTTGCATGGGACATTGATCAAGCTGATTGGCCAGTAACTATTAAGGGACAATGGTTACTCACCAGGCTTAAGGATAGACCATTAAGAGGGGAAAATACCTTGTAACCAAATATTGTTATACACCTGGCGGAGATATTGTTGTGGAGGATTGAGGTTTTGAAACAGTTTGTTATGGATGGAATCAGGGCCAGGGACTGAATCGTGGGAAGAAGAGAGGGGAGAAGTAGTTCCCACTTGGTAAAAAGGCTCATTGTAAGAGCCACCTGACAAGGGTGAAAACTTAAGTGTGAAGTATTAGTCCACTGTTTCTGAAGGAGGAGGGTGGCTGGATAGGCGGCTGATGCCAATGCCATCGCGAAATCTGTCACAAGCTGTTCCATAAGAAATGATGGATCTGTACAAAGGCTAATGGGAATGTCAAGGCTTCGGATGGAGGACTGCCGCTGACAACCTTGGAGTGTGTGGAGTGTAGCCCACTCTTGTGACAAAGACAGACAAACCTAGGGAGGAGATAAAGCATTCCTAACACACCCACTTGCTCTGTTTTTGTTGGTCACTGGCATGAAGACTTTTAAAATTAATAAGACCGGTGGAGGACTAGTGCTGCCTTGGATGATGCAAAGCGTGATGATGATTACAGATGGTAGTTGCAGTGGCTGTGCTCCACCATGGAACTGGCTGATGGCAAACGGGGCCCATTGAGTGGGGAATGGTAATGCTGGCAGTGCACATTACCGTATCGGAGAGATCAAGTATGACTTCATCATTACAAACTGACAATGCAGGTGTAAATATGATGTGGGAGGAATATAGAGCCCAATTAACATGATGGAAAACCCAGCGGGGTAAACTTACTATTGGGAGGTGGGAAGGGAATGACAGGATCAACGGGAAGTCGTCACTATTGCAGAGGTCATTGTGAGGCAACCAGTATAAGGAAGGAAGAAGGGGAGGGGAAGTGAGGAAAAGATAAATGGCAGAGAAAGTGCCTTTTTTGGCACTAAAATGTCTAGGGAAACCATCATTAAGAAGGCACAGGTTGTGGTCCGCAAGAAATTGGCCAATGAGGAGCCCTGACTCTATGAAAAAGTACTTAAGCACTGCCCCAAAAAAGGCTGATGGGCATTAAAATCCCCAAGGAGGAGGAAGGGAGGGGGCACTTGCTGAAAGAGGGCAGTTAGGACAGCAGGTGCAGATGACCAGTCAGAATGGAGATGGGGACTGCAAACTGTGATCACACAATCCAAGTGAAACTGGATGGCAACTGCTTCCAATGTGGTATGAATGAGAGTCTATTACTAACAGTGTCCATATGGACCAAGATCCAAATGCCACCAGAAGACCTGAAAGGGCCAACCTGGTTCTGACAGAAAGCATGGAACCCACAAATGGTCAGTGAGATTCATGGAGAATGACACAAGCTGCCAAGTAAAAAGAAAAAAAAAGAGATTGCTACTCTGGGATCTGACAGTAATATCCACTACAGTTCCATTGATTAAACATGGAATGGGGATCCAAATGGGAAGCAAACAGGTTGGAACCAATCACGCTGCTGGGTCACCATCTGCCAGCAACAAGTGTGGGGTGGCATGCATAAAAAGGTCAGATTCACATTGCAAGGGAGGAGTTGGCACCTCTGGCAGCATCAGAGGGGACTTGGTCTAGGAGTTATGTTTCTTCATCTCCTCTGTCATTGGTCAGGGATGGCAAGGCATGGAGGGAGAGCAGGCTTCTGCAAGGTTTATAAATGAAAGAGAATAAGTGACTGTAGGGTATATGAAATGTGTGTCACACGGCTGAGTTGTGGTAGTAGGCTTCTGGCCTAAGAGATGCTGTGGGGAGAGGTCCCAAAAGGGAACACCATCACCAGTGGCTGCCAAACAAGGGGGCAAGGGGGACACCCCTCCGGCCCGATAGGGGCAACGGCACCTGGAGGGGAGGGTGTGGGAACCACAGGGGAAGGGGGGAGGAGAGAAGGGGGGAACTGTGTTAAGGAGGGGGAGAGGGTGAAAGGATGTAACAGAAGCAAAGTTAGGGATCATAGACACAGGGTTAAGTCGGTCACATTTCAAAGGAGTCTCAGTGTAGGACAAACGATCAAGGGACTTATAGTCCTGTATGTTCTTTTCCTATTAAAAACCAGGCAGTCTGGTGAGCACGTACAATGACGGTTATGACAATTAATACAAATGGGCAGTGGGACACAGGGGCTCCCCTTGTGGAGTGGATGTCCACATTCACCGCATAGATGGTCCACCAAACAGTGGGAACGCAAGTACCAAAAACACCTCATCGGTGGCAGGACATATGGCTTCACATCACTCCAATAACACATAACCTTTACCTTATCCTGGTGGGCACCATCTCAAATGCTGGAATAAAGGTGCTGCTATCAGTGTGATTGCTCTTACGACCTTTTTGGAAACTCAGAACAAAATGAATACCCCGTTGTTCGAAATTGGCCCAGAGTTCCTCATCAGATTGAAGGATGAGGTCCCTATGAAAAATGATTCCCTGAACCATACTGAAGGACTGGTGAGAAGTAATGGACACTGGGGCACCACCAAGATGGTCACAAGCATGAAGGGCTGAAGTTTGGGCAGCAGAAGAAGTTTTGATCAACAGCGAATCTGACCGCATCTTACTGAGAGACACCACTTCACTAAACTTGTCTTTAATATTTTCCAAAAAAATTATGGCTTGGTGGTGGTGAACATGTCTGTCAGTCCTAGTGCAAGCCTGTGAGCTTGGCCCTCCTCCCAGGGTGTAGCCAGGGGAGGTAAGATCACAGGGTCATAAGAAGCAGCATTAAATGATCCATTATCAACTGAAGGGATGGCTGTCAAAAAATGGTCCATTTTTTGGGGCTTGATATGTTTGATAGGCAAAGCATCCACCCAGATACCACCCACTCTGAACTTGAGCTCTCTCATGAGCACCACCCAGCCACAGCAAGGGCTGTCCGGCATGGCAGCCAGTGCCAAGACTTGTACGTCCCCAGAGCAACAAGCAGTCACTACTTAGCATAGGTGGGGAGGCAACAACTCAGTTATCAAAAGTGTGATCCCTGTGTTGTTAGGGGGATATGGTAGATGGGTACATAACAGCCCCACCACACAAACTGGCTGCATGTGGTGGTGAGCTAGTGGGGCAAGGGGGACCTACAGTGGAAAAAGGAAGAGAGGAGAAAGAGGTATCCATACCATAGATGCTAGTGAGAGAGTTCATCCCCAAATGCCTCACACTATGGAGAGCAAAATTAGGAGCTGAGGTCAAATTCCAAAGAGGTACCAAAAATGCCAAAAAGGATGGATTAAAAGGAAAAGGCAAGGAGAACTAAAACTGGAAAGAATACTAGAAACCAGGTGACTAGTGAGGTTGACAGAATTAAGAACACTGAGAGAGGAGAAGGAGGAGTAGAAGGGAAGGAATGAGGATAGATAGGGAGAGGCATCAGGTAGAAAATGCAGCCCGGGAAGGAACAAAGGATCTAAATAGCTGGGAGCCCTGTGTGCACCACATGTGAACTCACAAAAGAACCGTGAGTGTCGGGGGGGGGGGGGGGGGGGGGTGATCCAGCGAGACATTGGCTCAGATGTTGACCAGTAGCGTGGTACCATGCAAGCATACAGGCCCTCCCAGTTAGATGGTGTAAGGTCATCACACTGAACAGGGATTATGTTGAAAAATAGGGTTTGTAGCCAGAAGAATGGGGAATAATATGGTGTATTGGAATCCTGAATGAAACCAACCTGCTGTCAGTACAAAAAGTGTTGCATTGCTTATTGAATGCCCCTTGTAACTGAACATCATCACTGGGAACATCCATGAGTTTTAACTTAGCTTTGGCACTTGCGGAATGGCATCAACCTTCTCTGTCAATGGCAGGGAACCTGCATCTGGTATCCAGTGGCTTAGGGTAACTTCAGGTTACCCAAAAACAAACTTTGCCATGTTCAACACCACACCATACTGTTCCAAACATTTTAATACCTCTCTAAGGTGCATGGTGTTCATTTAATGTGATTAGCTAATTCTGATCAAAACTTGATGGTGAACTCCAAGTCATATTGCAAAATTCTTCACCCTTTCATCAAAGAAGTAATGACCATCCACTATGAAAAATAAATAAATAAAATAAAAAATTAAAAAATTAAAATTACAAGTACAAAGCAAAGACAATCTGAAGAATTATTAGACGTGAAATAAATAAAACTGGTATGGAAAATGATGGGTATAGATGACGTAAAATTTAAGTCACTAGGCACTAAGCTCATTTAATTCATTCTGTCAATAGGTGATAACACAAGGAGAAAAAAATACATCAATGTAACCAGTTTATTTAGATTTACCTAGACACATACACTCCTGGAAATTGAAATAGAACACCGTGAATTCATTGTCCCAGGAAGGGGAAACTTTATTGACACATTCCTGGGGTCCGATACATCACATGATCACAATGACAGAACCACAGCCACATAGACACAGGCAACAGAGCATGCACAATGTCGGCACTAGTACAGTGTATATCCACCTTTCGCAGCAATGCAGGCTGCTATTCTCCCATGGAGACGATCGTAGAGATGCTGGATGTAGTCCTGTGGAACGGCTTGCCATGCCATTTCCACCTGGCGCCTCAGTTGGACCAGCGTTCGTGCTGGACGTGCAGACCACGTGAGACGACGCTTCATCCAGTCCCAAACATGCTCAATGGGGGACAGATCTGGAGATCTTGCTGGCCAGGATAGTTGACTTACACCTTCTAGAGCACGTTGGGTGGCACGGGATACATGCGGACGTGCATTGTCCTGTTGGAACAGCAAGTTCCCTTGCCGGTCTAGGAATGGTAGAACGATGGGTTCGATGACGGTTTGGATGTACCGTGCACTATTCAGTGTCCCCTCGACGATCACCAGTGGTGTACGGCCAGTGTAGGAGATCGCTCCCCACACCATGATGCCGGGTGTTGGCCCTGTGTGCCTCGGTCGTATGCAGTCCTGATTGTGGCGCTCACCTGCACGGCGCCAAACACGCATACGACCATCATTGGCACCAAGGCAGAAGCGACTCTCATCGCTGAAGACGACACGTCTCCATTCGTCCCTCCATTCACGCCTGTCGCGACACCACTGGAGGCGGGCTGCACGATGTTGGGGCGTGAGCGGAAGACGGCCTAATGGTGTGCGGGACCGTAGCCCAGCTTCATCGAGACGGTTGCGAATGGTCCTCGCCGATACCCCAGGAGCAACAGTGTCCCTAATTTGCTGGGAAGTGGTGGTGCGGTCCCCTACGGCACTGCGTAGGATCCTACGGTCTTGGCGTGCATCCGTGCGTCGCTGCGGTCCGGTCCCAGGTCGACGGGCATGTGCACCTTCCGCCGACCACTGGCGACAACATCGATGTACTGTGGAGACCTCACGCCCCACGTGTTGAGCAATTCGGCGGTACGTCCACCCGGCCTCCCGCATGCCCACTATACGCCCTCGCTCAAAGTCCGTCAACTGCACATACGGTTCACGTCCACACTGTCGCGGCATGCTACCAGTGTTAAAGACTGCGATGGAGCTCCGTATGCCACGGCAAACTGGCTGACACTGACGGCGGCGGTGCACAAATGCTGCGCAGCTAGCGCCATTCGACGGCCAACACCGCGGTTCCTGGTGTGTCCGCTGTGCCGTGCGTGTGATCATTGCTTGTACAGCCCTCTCGCAGTGTCCGGAGCAAGTATGGTGGGTCTAACACACCGGTGTCAATGTGTTCTTTTTTCCATTTCCAGGAGTGTATAACCTAGTTCACCAGTAGACATAAGTTATCGAAATAAATTGCTAAAGAGAACACAAAAATAATTGTGTCTCATAAAAAAAGGGACTCTTCTAGTTATGATGGTATTTCAAACAAAATTGTGATGGCTTGTTAGAACTCTCCTAGAGTTACTTTTGTAAACAATCAGTGGGTTAAGCAATACTTCCTGAAACACTGATGTATGCAATAACAACTCCTTTATATAAAAGCAAAGACAATCCAGGAACTTGTAATCATAGACTTGTCTCCCTCTTTTCTGTGAGCTCAAAAATGTTTGGGAAGGTAGCTTATAATAGAATACTAAACCATCTTTCTGACAATAACCTTTTGACAGTAGCTTAATTTGGCTTTTGAAAAAGCATCTCTACAAAAAAGCAATATAAGCCCTCACAAATATAGTTCTGGTAGAAATGAATTAAAAAAGGCATTTTCGATTTGACACAGAGAATAGAAGGTGTTTGACACAAGTTATTCAACTGTGAAGCCGATGGATTATAGATTCCTCCCTTGATTTCAGTACTTACAGTGTTCAGTTCATGAAGCAAGCCAAATGGATACCAGAATAACAAACAATATTGTCTTGAAATTGATATGACATAAAAGAGATAAACATCAAGATAAAATAAAAAATACTGCTACAAGAAAACTGACGTTCATTGGAATAAATAAATAACATCTAATGGTCCTATGGATGTTGGGTAAGTAGCCAACACCATGAAAAAGAAGCCTTCCATGTGGTTCACAGCAAACAGTTTAACTCATAATCTTATAAAAACAAATATTATGCAATCTGAAATAAATAAATATAACTCATAAGAACCAAAAGAATATGTCAGTTGCCACATACTACACTCATGCTCATAAATTAAGGATAATTGCAGAATGTGGTGCCACGCAACGTGGCACTACACAAAACTGGCACTGATAGCATGGGCACATAGGGAACACACATGACACACCCCCCAGGGGGTCCACAACTCTTTTGTGGATATGTGCGTGGTGAGCTCGGGACCCCGAGCTAGTGCAGCTCTCTTTCCTTTCCGGGCTGCATACCTTTCTTTTCCACATCCTTCCCCATCCCCCATCCTCCCCTCCCCTCACCACCGCCTCTTCCCTTCCCCTTCTCCCCCTATGGGAGTATGTTTCGTGCCTACGTTCGGAGACAGACGCTTGTAACTGTAAGACAGTCTCTCTTCTTTGCTTTCTTTGCTGGAAAGGTTCTGCTTCCCTTTGTCCTTCTCTTTTCCTTGCCTCTCCTCTTTACCCTTTTCTCTGCTGCGGTGTTTGAGACCTCTCTTATTTCCTTTTCTTTGTTCCTCCCTTTCTCTTTCTTTCCTCCCTGTGTGTGTCTGGAGACCGACCCACATGTTCCCACGCGTAGCCGGTGACAGGGTAACGCATAATTCCCCACCCCGCGTAGACAGGTAGGACACGTACATACCCCCTGGTAACGGCCAGGCCCAGGGAGGGGTGATTACCTGAACTGGTACCTTCCGAATGTGCTGATTGGTCTCTTCGTCCGTTTCTCGGGAGGTGTGACCTGAGATGTGAACAATCACCTAAGGTGGGAGTGCCCTCAGAGAGAGCCTGCAATGGTTTCCTCTACGTCTACAATTTCTGCTCACAAGCGAAAGTTAAATGAGTCTCAGCCATGGACATTTCTTTCATCAGTGTCACTGTTCCTTGTTGTTTATCATTCGGATGAAGGTTAAGACATCTCCACAGTCAACCCTTTCATTATTCAGAAAGGTGTTGATGGGGTCTAGTAAAGTCTTGTTCCCATTTACGAAATGGCACCTCGTTGTTAGAAACGATCAGTGCCCTCCAGGCACAAAAATTGCTGTGAACTTCACTGCTACACACCTTCCCTGTCTGGGTGGAAGTGCACCGTACTTTAAATTCATCATGCAGGGTGGTTTATACATGCTCATTCGACTGATTGTCCAACAAGGTAATTCAAAACTACCTGTCTGACCAGGGCGTAATGGCTGAACATTGAGTCGTGAAAAGAGTTGACAGGGGCTTGGTACCAACCCGTACTATCTTTTTGACATTTTACAGAGTTCAAATTCCATCAAACATTAAATCAGGCTATGAGATCATTTCAGTTTGCCCTTACATATCCAACCCTATGCGTTACTATTGGTGTCAGTGGTTTAATCATACCAGCCAGTCGTATTCCAATCCGGCCAAATGAGTTGCTTGTGGCAAGGATGCCCATGAGGTTGCTTGTCCACCTCCATCCCCTAGTTGCATCAACTGTGTGGGTGACCAGGCTGCTTCCTCTAGAGATTGCCTCATTTTCAAAGATGAATGGCTTATTCAGGAAATCAGAGTGAAGGAAAAGGTGTCTACATTTGCTCCTCATTACTTATTCACCAGTCAAAAGTCCACTGTGCCTCCAGCAGGTAAATATAGCGCTGTCCTTGCATCACTTAGGCCTACTAAGAAGGCAGCCATGCAAACTTGTGATCTCACCTTTAGTGTCACAGTCGTCAGATCGGCCAGCACAAAGATGACCCGTTCAACTTCCCCACTATCACATGCTCACTCTACGGCTCACCCTTCATCGGTTTGTGCTAAATCACAAGCCCCAGAATCAGAGACCCGGACTTCAAAAAAAGAGCCTACTTGCGAAGATTTTTTACGTACCCCAACTTCATAATCATTGATTCCTTCCTCATCTCAACGTCCTGTTTCCAAGAAGGCTCATAAGAAACCAAGTTTCTCTCCTCCTCAGCCATGCCGTGTCTCATCTACAACGCCACCTGGCGCTAACTGCCCTCGGCCGTCTTCCGTGTTGCCAAGGCGCACTGCTGGCGGCCGATCAATCAGCTGATCACTGGTGACAGGAGCTGCCCCCGAACAACCTTTGAATCAAGATCTTCTGCCTTTGGCTGAAAGTCGTTCCACTCTGTCGGCGACTGGCTCTCTGCAGTCGTTGAGTTGAGAGTAACCATGGTAAGATTCTTCCCTTTTCTGTCCACCCTATGTCAATTATCCATTGGAATATTAGAGACAATCGGGATGAATTGTCGATCTTCGTATGATCCTACTTGCCAGTCATCTTCTGTCTTCAGGAAACAAAACTGCGTCCCCACGATCACTTTGTTTTCCTTCATTTTCAGTCAGTCCGGTTTGATCTTCCCTCTGTTGATGGCACTCCAGCACACGGGGGACTTATGATTCTTTTCCATGATACTGTCTATTATCACCTAATCCCCTTAAACAGTTCCTTCCAAGCTGTTGCTGTCAGTCCTTCCCTTTCTGGATACACCTTCTCTCTTTGTACCGTATACATTCCATCGCCCACACCGATGGCAAGAGCTGAACTCCTTCATCTCCTTGGTCAGTTCCCGCCCTCCTATTTGCTGGATGGGGACTTCAGTGCCCACCACCCACTTTGGGGATCTCCGCGTCCTTGTCTGCGAGGCTCCCTATTGATTGACGTCTTCCACCAAGCGGATCTTATTTGCCTCAACACTGTAGAACCTACATTTTTGTCTGCCTCCACGATGAATTTCTCTCATTTGGACCTTTCGGTCGGTACTGTTCAGCTAGCTCAGTGCTTTGAATGGTTTGCTCTTGCTGATACACACTTAAGTGACCATTTTCCATGTGTCCTCCGATTGCAGCCACAACTGCCATCTCTGCGCCCGAGGCGCTGGAAGTTTGCCCAAGCTGATTGGACACTTTTTTCATCTCTAACGACATTCGATGACTGTCACTTTCCTAGCATCGGCGATTAGGTCACTCATGTTACAGAAGTTATTCTTCTTACAGCTGCGGAATGTTCAATACCTCGCACCTCTGGTTTGCCCCGGCACCCCCCAGTTCCTTGGTGGAATGAAACAAGCCATGACGCAATACGTGAGCAGCGACATGCTCTTCGTGTTTTCCGCCACCATCCTACTTTGGCCAACTGTATCCGCTATAAGCAGTTTGTGTGCGATGCCTTCATGTCATCTGCGATAGCAAGAAGGCAAGCTGGAACTTCTTTACTACCTCTTTTAACACCTTCACTCCCTCCTCAAAAGTGTGGAGTCGAATTCTACAGTTATCTGGCGCACCTAGTTTCTCCCCGATCTCTGGGCTCACTGTTATGCATGATACCTTAGTAGACCCCGTCGCAATTTCTAACTCATTGGGTCAACACTTTGCTGAGATTGCGAACTCTTCAAATTACCCGCCAGCCTTTCTCCCGAAGAAATGTGGAACTTCCGTTCCATGACCTCTTGCTTTCTCCTCTCAAGATAGCAAAAGCTATAACACTGTTTTCTCCATGGGGGAACTCCAACATGCACTCTCTTCTTCTCACTCTTCTGCCCCAGGACTGGATGGTATCCACATCCAAATGTTGCTGCATTTATCATACCATAGTCTGCATTACCTCCTTTGCCTTTATAATCGAATTTGCACTGACAGTACTTTTCCCAGAGGATGGCGGGAAGCTAGCATCATTCCTGTTTCGAAACAGGGAAAGGACAAACATCTTCCCTCTAGCTATTGCCCCATTTCTCTCATGAGTATTGTATGTAAGGTTTTGGAGGGTATGGTGAATTGCCATTTAGCCTGGTGGCTGGAGTCACGAAGCCTTTTAACACCTGCCCATTGCGGTTTCCGAAAGCAGCGTTCTGCAGTTGACCATCTTGTTGCTCTCTCCACTTACATCATGAACAATTTTCTTAGGAAACGCCAAACAGGACAGGCATTCTCCGCCCCAAGCTTTCGAGGTCAGCTGCCCTTTTTTATTCGTGAATTTATGTCAGAGCACACATTTACAGTGCAGGTGAACACTACTCTCTCCCGTACTTTCTTCCAAGAAAATGGGGTACCCCAGGGCTCTGTGCTAAGTGTTGTACTGTTTACCATCGCCATAAATCCATTTATGGATTGTCTCCTTCCCGATGTCTCAGGCTCCCTCTTTGTGGATGATTTTGCAATCTACTACAACTCTCAATGGACCACCCTCCTTGAATGATGTCTTCAAGGATGTCTCGATCGCCTCCACTCTTGGAGCATCGAAACCAGCTTCCGCTTTTCTCCCAATAAGACCATTTGTGTAAATTTTTGGTGTCATATGGAGTTTCTTTCACCTTCCCTACATCTAGGCCCTGTCAACCTTCCGTTTGCAGATGTCCTTAAATTCTTGGGACTTACGTTTGACAGAAAACTGTGCTGGTCCTCTCACATTTCCTATCTTTCGGCTGTCTGCGATCTGTCAACACCCTCCGTGTTCTGAATGGTACCTCCTGGGGAGCGGACCGAGTGGTCCTTCTCCACCTCTATCGTGCTTTAGTGTGCTTGAAATTGGACTATGGAAGCATAGTTTACTCCTCTGCTTGGCCATCTATTCTTCGGCGTCTCGACTCTGTCCACCAGCTTGAATTACGTTTAGCGTCTGGAACTTTTTACACCAGCCCTGTGGAAAGCCTTTATGCTGAGACTGCTGAACCTCCGCTTTCCAATTGGCGAGCTGTCCTTCTGAGTCATTATGCTAGCCATCTGTCTTCCATGCCTGCTAATCAGGCCTATGACCTTTTTTTTATGCCTCTTTGGATTTAGGGTATGCAGGCCACCGGGAGTCTGCTTTTGTCAACTGCTATATTGTCTTTCCTTCCACTTTCCTAAAACTTTCTTGACAACTGGGGGTACAGCACCGCCTTGGCTCTGCCCCTGGACCTGCCTGCTCCATGACCTTTTTCAGCTTCCCAAGGATGGTACCCCTTCTCTCATTTATCGTCGGGCATTTGCTGCTCTATGCACACAAATTAAGGATGCCACATTTATTTACACTGACGGCTCAAAAACATCATTTGGTATTGGGAGTGCCTATATTGTTGGCGACACCCCTAATCAATTTCGGCTTCCCGACCAATGTTCAGTTTTTACTGCGGAGCTTTACGCTGTTCTCCAGGCTGCCCAATACATCCGTTGCCATCAGTGGATACAGTATATTATATGCTCAGATTCGCTCAGCTCTCTCCTCAGTCTCCAAGCTCTTTACCCTGTCCACCCTCTGGTCCACTGGATTCAGGACTGCCTCCACTTGCTCCACTTGGGGGGCATCTCTGTGGCATTCCTCTGGATCCCAGGACACGTTGGTATCTGTGGAAACTAGGCGGCTGATACAGCGGCCAAGGCTGAAGTCTCTCTTCTTCAGCCTGCTGTTCACATGGTTCTTTGAGCCATTGTCAACACACAGTCACCATTAGCATGTCTGAAAACATCTGCACACATCCTCGCTGCACCATACTCTGACATGTACGAACACACCTCTGCGTATGTGGACTGCTGCCAGTGCCACCGTGCAAAGACCACAGGTAAAATGCACCACATGGTCATTCCCCGAGGTGATTTAAACCCACAAACCACCACCAGAGCATTGTTTCACCATGCATCGACATTATTCTTAATTTATGAGCATGAGTGTAAATATAACTCCATGTGTGAGTACCTTGTCATCCAGTTGAGTAAGAAAAAGAAACTTAGGTGGAACTAGAACATGGATAAGTTAACAAAAAAGCTCATTTCTGCCTGTCTTACATTTATAAATCTCTCTCACTTCTATGGCCTGTGGGTAGGATTGCTAGCACTCTTTCACTCAACACTGTCTTGTGGCATGATCTCCTGGGACAATTTGCTAATGTCAAGGAAGTATTTATTCTAAAAAATATGTAAATTAAGAATAAAATGTGAAGGTGATAACCAAATATCTTGCAGAAGCTATGTCAGAGATCTTGGGAGTTTTACTCTTGTTGGTTGGTCAGTTGATTTGGGAGAGAGGACCAAACAGCAAAGTCATCGGTCCCATTGGATTAGGAAAGGAAGTCACCTGTACCCTTTCAAAGGAACCATCTCAGAATTTGCATGAAGAGGTTTAGGGAAATCATGGAAAACCTAAATCAAGATGGCCAGATGTGGGTTTGAACTGTTGTCCTCCTGAATGCAAGTTCAGTGTGGCAACAACTGTGCCACTTTGCTCAGTTTTACACTTGTGTCAGTACATTAACTATGAAGTTTTTGGTTATTAGTAAGAGTGAATTTAAGATGAACTTTGAACTTCACAATTGCAATACTAGTAGTAAAAATAATGTGTTTATAGTTTACTCATCCCTCTTCAGAGTTCAGAATTGAGTTTTCTAATCTGATGCAAAAGTCTGTACACATTAGTAGAAGGTATCAGACCGGAAACTGGAAAACCCCAAATAGTCAAGAACAATGTAAAGAAGTATGTCATTTGCCACTCCTATAATTTATCAGTTTCTTTGGAGTTAGGGATGTAAATTGCTGGTTAATGTCAATTTTCACACAGAACAGTAAATAGACAGCTGATAGTGGTCTCTGAAATCAGTGTGTAGATGTTTTGTACGAAGTAGCAGGCAGAAACAGCAGCTAAATAGGGTAAGAACAAAAGCAGTTCCCTTCTTTTTTCAAATTAACTGCTATTTTCTTAATATTGCATATATGTAGTGCCTGTACACTAGCTAATCAGAAGTATCTGAACACCCGTATGTAATGTGGAATTGATGACTAGATGCCACAAGAGCCAGACCTGCCAGTATAGAAGGGGACAGGGAGTAATGTGTAATAGCACAATAGGTTGGGAAAGAGAGCTCAGTGACTTTGAACGTGGTCTAATCATGGGATATCATCTGAATAGGAACAAGTCCATGAGAGGCATTTCAAACCTTCTAAAGCTGAGACCAGACAGATTTCATGTACTGATGCACAGCACACAGGTACTGTCAAATATTGTGGATAGCAGGTGTAAAAAAACCATATGAAATCCATGGAAGGAGTTCCAAAGTGGCACCAGCAGTCCAGGAAGTACAATGACTGTGCATAGGGAGGGGAAAAAAAGGGACACAGTGGTTGAGCAGCTGCTCTTAGGCTAGACATTTCTGTTTTCAGTGACGTGACACTTGAGGTGGTGTAAAGAGCAATGTCACTGGACAGTGGAGGATTGGAAACAAGCTATTTGGAGTGACGAATCATGTTGTACTCTGTGGAAATCTGATGGAAGTGTTTGTGTTTGGCAAATGCATGAAGAATGTTACCTGCCATCATGCATAGTGCCAGTAATGCAGTATGCTTATCATGGTTATGATGTGGTCTTCTTGTTATACATGAGAAAATGCTAAATATGAAAGGATATGAACACATTTTACAGCATTGTATACTGTGTACAATAGAGGAACTGTTCAGTGGTGGTGATTATTTGTATCAGCATGAGAGTGCTCTATGTCGTAAAGCAATGCATGTGAGACAGTGGTTTGTGGGTAGTAATATTCCTGAAGTGGGCTTGCCTGTCTAGAGTCCTAACATGAACCCAGTGGAACACCTTTTGAATGAGTTAGAATGTCAACTTCACTCCAGGCTCCATTGTACAACATCACTACCATCTATGGTTTCAGCTCTTGAGGAAGAATGGGCTGCCATTCCGTGACAGACATCTAGATACCTCACTAAAAGTGTTCCAGAGTTCAAGTAGTCATACAGGTGCAGAGTGAATGTTCACCATGTTAATGTCCACTAATAGATTTCCAGATACTTTTGATCCAATAACACATAAAGTAATCTATAAATAGCTAATTATAATTACTAATGTGAGTAGATTAATGGTAGTCACTGTTTGTTGTTAGTGTACGCTGTGGAAGTTACCTGAATTGGCTGCTTCTGATTTTTAATGTATAACTTGACTTAGTCCACAGCTCTGAAAGTTCTCTTTCATGTTGAGATTTAAATAGCATGATTTGTGAATGAATAAATGAATTATGATTTACTTTCATGTATAGTTGCAGCAGTGAGGCATCAGTTGTCTTCTGTTGTGAAAAGACCTGATAAATATTAGAAGGTTTTAAAGGTCTTGTAATTCATACTATGTAAATGATGTCTGGGTTTAAATATATATATGGCTATATAAAATTTGGCTGAGCAGACATTTTATTTGAAGGAGTATCTATCATTTGTATTGAAAAGTAATTGATTAACTGTTAATAGTAAGCCAAAATGCCAAATTAATCATCATTCACAACAGTTTAAGTTATAATTCTGGAGGTAGAATTATGTAGTTACTCAACATTTATACAATTTATTATGATGCAATGGTATGAATGTTACTGCACACTTATGTACTTTGTTGTGATGCAGTGGTTTGGAGATACTTCAACTGTTGGCACATTTCTCATTAGAATATTCTCTTAGTTACACATGAAAAGACATAGGTTCTTGGAGCCATGGCCTGAACTTCCAAAGATATTCTATTGTTCTGAATGCTGCCTAGTGTTAACTAATTGCATGCTTACCATGTGCTTAATTGAGATAGTGTCCAGGAACATGTTTTCTATCTTGATCAATATTAGTAGACAGTGAAATAATAAATTTCAAAATATTAATTACTGTGTTTCCCTAAAAATTTTCTGTTTCAGGATCTTAATGAAATTGCAAGCTGCCATAAAAATGTTCACATACTAAAATTTGGTGAGTGAAATTTTTTAATTCTTTTAATTTTCAGTTCCATTTACTTTAGTTGTTAGCTGGAAGATCTGTTTCCGTTGCTATTTCTATCTACCTTAAAATAGTATCAGCAAGAAATAAATTACTATGAGCTGCTTAAAAAACAGCTCAGAACAATAGAGGGCCAAAAAAAGGTGAAGAACCATAATAACACACTTTTAGAGTAAGAATTAACATTTATTTTGTCACTGAACAGTGCGAATAAAGAAATGGATGTTGGACATGGCGCGAGCGAACAAAGACTCAAGACAAAACCAAAGAGCATAAACAAAGAAGTGTCATCACTTCACGTCAGAGATGCCACAGAGCTCCCTCTCCCACTCCCTCCCCCTCCTCCGGCAGTGTGAAGCATGGTGAGGTGGAGCTAACAAACATATGCCCACAAAAAAATATTCGCGCTAGTGCAGCGGGCGGAGGTGGCGTCCGGCACGCAAAGTGTGCGGCTCAGGTGCGTCGTCGTCATGGTCTCATGTGGCGGACAGCTGTGTAGGCAGTGGCAAGGCGAAGGGGGACCACGGTGGCGGCGGTTGAGGCATCGGCAGAGGCAAGTCGGCAGTGTGCGGCAAGGAGTGGCTCCGGGAGGGACCACACAGGCTTTCCTCGTAGAACAGAAACAGTACTCACTTGTAGCAATTTCGAAGCATTAAGACATCAAGCTTTATGATGCACAGGTGGGCCATCCATGGTGCAGATTCGGTGACCAGTGCCATTGCTGATTGCTGAGATCTACGAAGGGTGGCACACGTGGCGGGGCAAGGGTGGTGGGCCACGAGTGGTGGTGGTTGACTGACCTTGGTGTGCCAGGATGGCATGTACAGAGCATTGGTAGCAGGCAATGACTGAGGACGCAGCATGGTAGCCACGAAATGTGAGGGATCCCGTGAAGTGAGAAGAGCATCTGTGCCAGGCCGGAGTGAAGTGGGCAGACGCCGATGAAGGGCTTGGCGCAGCAGCCACGTCATGTGAAGGGTCCCGTGAAGCGAGAACAGGAGTGGCCTACTAGTCCAACTGCATTGGCATGGAACAGGCAGCAGGGAAAGTGCAGCTTGACTCAGGAGTGAAGCAGACTGAAGACACAGTAGAAGAGGGAGGTAGTGTCAAAAGAAGCAGCTCTGCAGAGAGGCTGCGTAAGGTACTCTGTGCGTGAGCCAATTCAGCGGAGGTGGTTGCGGAGCCCATTGATCGGTTTGTGGATATGCCATAATATCTTCGGGCAGAGATGCACATGTGGAAAGTGTAGCCAAGGAGATGGAGAGCGGAGACGTGCCGAGTTCATTCGAGTGCAGAACGGTAGAACCAGATGTGTGGCGGAGCGTAGTGGCCTGCAGGTGTGGCAAAAGCTCGTAATGGTGTAGAAAGTCTAACCCAATCGCAGGCTCATCCACGTCAGCAACATGGTAGGTCCTAGGAAATGTCGCGCTCAGTGATAGATGAAATGACATCTTGATGGAGCCGAGGACTAAGATAGGAGAGTGATTTGCAGCGAGCAAATCGAGGTTAGCAGGAGAAAGCATGCTGCCTGCGTCCTTGGCCGGGATAACGCTGGTGTCAGCACTGGTGTTGATGAGAAAGTGAGTGCCCACTGACAAGTCAGTGACATAGAGGCATTGCGCCACTGGAGCAAGTGGTGCTGCATTGGACAGTAGGCACCATGAAGAATTGTGGTGGGATGTGGTGCCTAAGCATGCCCGTTGGTCTCGGTTGGGAAAGGTACAGGTGTGCGACATTTGCAGGTGGCTTCCCCATAAGTAGCATGGAACCAGCACAGTGCAGCTGACTGCGTCGAGGCAGGAAGCCAATCAGGCTGCTGCTTGGGCAAGGTCGGTGGCTGTCGGGGAGCCACAGGCAGTACCTCCTTTAGGCCACTAGGTGACAGCTCCTGACAGGTAGCTAAGGTGATGAGGCAAGTGTGCTGGTCTCTCTGTCAGTAGAGCGCAGAACCAAAGGTGCAAGCTTATCAACTGGTGGTGATGTGAGTGTTGTCTTAGACAGTCGGTGTCTGTGACAAATGATTGCATATGCCCAATCGGCCATGTGTAGGTGAATCTCAAGAGGGTTGGTGACATGAGATGCAGGTAAAGTTGCAGGTCCGACAGCAGTTTGACCAACCACAAAGTCCAAAGCACTGCATCTGGTAGTGTTTGATCATCAATTAATGCATAAATGTGCCATCAAAGCTGCAAAGGTGTGCGGTCATTGAGGTGCTCATCATGTATGATGTGGTGGATAGCCTCTGCTGGAGAGAAAGAAGGGCGTTCAATAAGTAATATTTTTGCCGTTAAATACTTGGACGAGGCAGGCAGCGATAGTAGCAGATCACTGATGAGGTCTGGATGGGCATGAAGGTGGCTCACCAGGCAGACGAAACGTGCATTGTCATCCAAAATTCCATGGATATCCAGTAGATGGTCTACCAGTGTGAACCAAGTCATGGAGTTGTCCTTTTGCAACACAAGCAGCTTAGGAAATCTGCTGAGTTACACATTTTGACGTAGCACTGGTAGGCGAAGATCTGTGTTGGTGATGGAGGGGGGCCCCCGAAGCTGGGAATGCAGTAGCGGTGAATGCTGGATCGCTCGAGGTATGCGTGGAGGGGCTGCCGCAAGCAGCACATGATATGAAGTGAGATGGTGTAACTGACAGCACAATGAGTTCCAACTGCAGGCCCGGAGGCTGACACGGTGTGGGTGTAATGGCCGGTACCGTTGCAACAGAGGGTGGAAGGCGATTGTGAAGCAGCCAAGAGGGGACTGATGCGGAAGCGGGCATGGTGGAAATGGCTGGTGCCATTACAGATGCGGGTGGAAGGCAATTGTGGAGCGACGATCGCGGAAACCTGCACGGCTGAGACGACCGGTGTCACCGAGACAGTGTGCGCGGGGTTGGGGGGTGGGAGAGGGGGGAGTGCACTGACATCAGGCAACCCCATATGCATGAGTGTTTGAAGTATAGTTCTCAAACTGCATCTGCACATCAAACCAACCGGAAGGTGACTGCTTAACTGGAGGGTGAAACACAATGTCCTTCACATGATTATTGTTCACAATGTCGCTAAGCAGCGTGCCCTGTCCGGGCAGCAGGCATTGCTGCATTTGACAGTGGCCATGCTGGGCTGGTAACAGTTAAGTGGCCACTGCCATGGCAGGGGCCAGGTAAATGTTCACTTTTAGCTAATTGTACATTAGGAACACTTGTGTAAATGCAAGCACAGTTAAAAGAGTGCATGGCACTAGCACAAAACAACACTGGTTGATCCGTTGTTCTGAAGACAATGTGGACCAGCACACAAAGTTTGTTAATGATGAAAATAAGCACAAAATAATTTCCAAATGCACAATGTTGAAGTTGGGGTCACATCTGTGGGTATTACGTGGCATAGAACCATAATAACACACTTTTAGTGTAAGAATTAACATTTATTTCAGCACTGAACAGAGCGGATACAGGAATGGATGTTGAACATGAATGATTGTGCGTAAATGCATAATACGCATGCATTACTGTTTCTTCACTGCAGGAATTTTTGAGCCATCCAAATATGTAAAGGCATTTACTTAATTTTTTACTGAGCCAATCTATATGCTTATCCCATTTCGGATAGCTCATCTAATCAAATTCCTAAAAAATTTTTACTGGAGTATTTTTCTGTTCACCTTACTTCACTATTATATTAGGATTTATTTGATGTATGCCTGAAATTGATCCATAACGTTTTCTTCTCTGTTATCTCTAAACCATTTAGCTGCTTCTTCAGTTGTTATTTCTATTTTTTTCTTTTTTTGTGTAAGTCAGTCACATTCTGAGCTTTAACAAAAAGACTACTATCATGAGCAAACAGTACAGCATCAACTTGTGTTAAATAACTTGGCAAGTCATTTATGAATATCAAGAGCAAGAGGGGTCCAGACATTGATCTTTGGTGTACTCCATGAGTAACTTGAGTAACTTTCTTGTATCCAGAAAAGTACGATTTAGCTTCATGAACCATTTCTACTTTCTGGTATCTATCAGATAAGTATGATTTAAACCCCTTAATGAGCAGTGCTGTGGACTCAATAGCAGTATAGTGTATAGTTTGTCAATCTATATTTTATGATCAGTAACGTCAAATGCCTTAGATAAATCTAAAAACAATCCACAGTTTACTTCAGTTTGATCAATGGAATTTTGAATAAGCTTTAGGAAATTTTAGGAAATTATATATGGCAATTTCAGTAGATCTATTTTTTTCTAAAACCATTTTGTTCATTGGCAAATATTTCACTTTTTTTTTAAAAAAAAAAAAAAGGAGAGAGAGAGTCTTTTGTACATTATTCTATCAAATGTTTTTTAGCAACAAGACGACATTGATAAATTTCTGTAGTTTTTTACATCAAAAGGATCACTATATTTATATAATGGTTTAATGTTGATAGCGTAAGTTCTCTAGGGAAAGTACAAGTGTTGAACGAAGCATTAATTCTATCAACAAGCAGAGGAGCAATATATTTGCTGTGTTTAATTATGCTATCTGGAATGCCATCTATACTATAGAAATTTTTTTTTTTAGTTTTCTGATTGCATTCTCATTGTGGGATACAAAAACATAGTTTTGGGATTTACAGAAATGTTATGATTAGCCTTTATATGACTTTCATTTTTTGTAAGATATTGTACTATACTTGTATATTGACTAATGAATACACTGGCAATATGTAAAGGATCATTTATAGTTTTTCCCTCACTTTTAATAACAATGCTGATGCTTTTGGCTTCGCTTGTGCCTAAGTTTGTGTTTATCACCTTCTAAACTGTTTCATTTTTTAGTTACCCTTGTTTTTGTTGATGTATGAATCATTGCTTATTTTTTTCTGTTCTAATGACTTTCTTATATTTTCCTGTAACAGTTTACATACTGTTTGAGAACTGGATTTTGCCTAGCTGATTAAATTAAATTTCTAAAGATTTTATCTAGCTGATGTATTTAACTTTCTAAGTTGCTCTGAAGATTTTCTTATCCCCTGTGTTATCAAGGATTAGTTCTGGTTTTTACTTTAATTTTCTTAAGAGGATATGTCATGTCTTAGTTATGTGTGTAACTAGCTAAAAATGACTCAAACTTCAAATATGCATTGTTACATATATCCAAACTCCAGTCTGAACTTTTTTACAAAGTACACTCCTGGAAATGGAAAAAAGAACACATTGACACCGGTGTGTTAGACCCACCATACTTGCTCCGGACACTGCGAGAGGGCTGTACAAGCAATGATCACACGCACAGCACAGCGGACACACCAGGAACCGCGGTGTTGGCCGTCGAATGGCGCTAGCTGCGCAGCATTTGTGCACCGCCGCCGTCAGTGTCAGCCAGTTTGCCGTGGCATACGGAGCTCCATCGCAGTCTTTAACACTGGTAGCATGCCGTGACAGCGTGGACGTGAACCGTATGTGCAGTTGACGGACTTTGAGCGAGGGCATATAGTGGGCATGCGGGAGGCCGGGTGGACGGACCGCCGAATTGCTCAACACGTGGGGCGTGAGGTCTCCACAGTACATCGATGTTGTCGCCAGTGGTCGGCGGAAGGTGCACATGCCCGTCGACCTGGGACCGGACCGCAGCGACGCACGGATGCACGCCAAGACCGTAGGATCCTACGCAGTGCCGTAGGGGACCACACCGCCACTTCCCAGCAAATTAGGGACACTGTTGCTCCTGGGGTATCGGCGAGGACCATTCGCAACCGTCTCCATGAAGCTGGGCTACGGTCCCGCACACCGTTAGGCCGTCTTCCGCTCACGCCCCAACATCGTGCAGCCCGCTTCCAGTGGTGTCGCGACGGGCGTGAATGGAGGGACGAATGGAGATGTGTCGTCTTCAGCGATGAGAGTCGCTTCTGCCTTGGTGCCAATGATGGTCGTATGCATGTTTGGCGCCGTGCAGGTGAGCGCCACAATCAGGACTGCATACGACCGAGACACACAGGGCCAACACCCGGCATCATGGTGTGGGGAGCGATCTCCTACACTGGCCGTACACCACTGGTGATCGTCGAGGGGACACTGAATAGTGCACGGTACATCCAAACCGTCATCGAACCCATCGTTCTACCATTCCTAGACCGGCAAGGGAACTTGCTGTTCCAACAGGACAATGCACGTCCGCATGTATCCCGTGCCACCCAACGTGCTCTAGAAGGTGTAAGTCAACTACCCTGGCCAGCAAGATCTTCGGATCTGTCCCCCATTGAGCATGTTTGGGACTGGATGAAGCGTCGTCTCACGCGGTCTGCACGTCCAGCACGAACGCTGGTCCAACTGAGGCGCCAGGTGGAAATGGCATGGCAAGCCGTTCCACAGGACTACATCCAGCATCTCTACGATCGTCTCCATGGGAGAATAGCAGCCTGCATTGCTGCGAAAGGTGGATATACACTGTACTAGTGCCGACATTGTGCATGCTCTGTTGCCTGTGTCTATGTGCCTGTGGTTCTGTCAGTGTGATCATGTGATGTATCTGACCCCAGGAATGTGTCAATAAAGTTTCCCCTTCCTGGGACAATGAATTCACGGTGTTCTTATTTCAATTTCCAGGAGTGTATTAAAAATCCTAATGTTGTCCTCATTTATACATCTTCTGTAGATGTCCTAGAATTTATGCTGAGTACATTATTTACACTAACTTTTATTGCTTCATGATATTAGAATCCAGTGTCAATCACATCTACATTATTATTAAGTGTTTGCAAGTCAAAAAAATTTGATCAATTGTAGTTTTAGAGATCTTACAAAGACTGGTGTATTCATAGACAGTTGGTGATAAATTGGGTGAGTATAACAAATTATTTAGTTTAGACATGTTTTGGCAGGTTGTTTTAAAGTTTACATTGAAATCTCCAACTACAGAATGTTTTCCTTAAAATTCCTTAATTCACTAATGAGTCCTACTATTCTGTCCGAGAACTTCATAAAGTTGCCTAATGGGGAACAGTATGTGCGTAAAACGATTATCTTGGATTCTTTAAGTTTGCAAACACAGTATTCAAACACTTTTTCAATGTTATTTATGTTACTGATATTAATTCCTTTATGTTCAGTTCCTTGCTTAACATATGTGCATGTTCCTCCACCTATAAAAGTCTCTCTACAGAAGCTACTAACCATTTAAAATCCTGTTATACTAACAATACAAGCATGGTTTTCCTTCAATCATTGTTCACTCACACATAAAACTGAAACATCTTTCAGTTGTTCGAGTAAAAGTATTTCTAATTTAGCAGTCTTACTAATTATATCCTGAACATTCTGGTAAAAAATTACTAGTGATTTATTGTCCTTGATAACTGTCACGCTGCTAATTTCAATTTTGGTGGTGACACTCTTCTTTTGCTTGACATGCAGGTGGTTCTTATTACTTCAGGTTAGTTGATACTGTTCGTGGTGTCAGTGATGAAAGCTGTCCTGTTGCTTCTGAAGACTGTCCTGTGGTGCATCTCTCCTTGCATCTGTCTAATGAATTATGATGTCTCAGATTTTGTGGTATTATAGTGTCTTTCCCTCAATATTTATATGTAGATCATGTTGTGTAAAATTTCCTCTCTCAAGGGAATCTACAGATAAGAAATATGACTTTTGGAATGCTTTGCAAAACTTTTCAGACTGTAATGATTTACTCATTCACAATAGAAGTATTTATGAGATCGTGTCTCTGAGGAATCCCAACAACACTTACTCGTGTTCTCCTACTATAGTTCAGAATTTCTTTCAAATTGTTAGTGTCTTTGAATAATTCATTGTTGTAAACATCATTAGTGCCCACAAATTGCTGTATATTTTAACAAACTGGAGAGATTTTCAGCATTAATGTTTCTTGTGATTTCTACCAAAGATACCCCATGTTTCAGAATGGAAGAAGAATTTACATGAAGATCATCATGTATGATTCCAGCAAGGCCATGTCCATAGCTATCTGAGTACATCCTTCCATTAAATCTGGAAATTTGCAAATTGAAATTTGAGCTTATCTACAAATGTTTGTTTGTAAAGTTTACTGTACCTGAAGATAGTTGTCTTCTATGCACTCCATGTATTGAACATTGTATTTTTAAGCACATGATTGTATGTAGGACTACTGTGTTCAGTAGGTATTTCAGATTTTCCTGCACTCATTTCTGCCTTAATTGCACGACTGTTTAGTGCTGAATGACATACGTTTTCACTCTATTTATGTTGCACTAACGTCATTGACCTAACATATTCACAACTGTTGTCATTATTAATACTTTCTAAATTGCTATTGAGGCTTTGCATCATTAAATTATTGTTTACTGCTGAAAGACATGTGTTTTCACTCTCAATATTTGTGTTTATTGACCTAACATGTTCACAACTGTTGTCATTAGTAGTACTGTCTAAACTGTTATGAAGGCTTTGCAGCATTTTTTAAACGTTTCAGAATACTGTTCATATATTTCCACAACTCATTTTGGAGAAGTCAGTACACTTTCTGTTTGTCCATTGGTGAACATTTCAGTTACAGACTGATGACTCCTCCTCTCGGAGGAGGAGTAGTTACGTGTAAGGCTGTAGTGTGTTACAATATTATGAGAAGGAAAGTTCCCAGAATGAACTTTTCACTCTGCAATGGAGTGTGTGTTGATATGAAACTTCCTGGAAGATTAAAACTGTGTGCCGGACCAAGACTCGAACTCGGGACCTTTGCATCTCACGGGCAAGTGCTCTACTAACTGGGCTACCCAAGCATGACTCACGACCCATCCTCACAGCTAAGCACAATGAAAAGACTCTCACAATTAAAGCTTTTGGCCATTAAGGTCTTCGTCAACAATACACACACACACACACACACACACACACACACACACACACACACACACACACATGACTGCAGTGTCAGGCAACTGAAACCACACTGCGAACAGCAGTACCAGTGCATGATGGGAGTGGCGTCTGCTTGGGATAAGGAGCAGGCTGGGGGCAGGGAGGAGGAGGGATATTATGGTGGGGGTGGCAGACAGTGAAGTGCTGTAGGATAAATGGAGGGTAGGGGAGAGGTGGGAGAGGGGGGGGGGGAGTAGTGGAAAAGGAGAGAAATAAAAAAAGACTGGGTGTGGTGGAGGAATGACAGCTGTGAGTGCTGGAATGGGAACAGGGAAGGGGCTGGATGGATGAGGACAGTGACTAATGAAGGTTGAGGCCAGGGGGGTTATGGGAAAGTAAGATGTTTTGCAGAGAAAGTTCCCAGCTGTGGAATTCAGAAAAGCTGGTTTTGGTGGGAAGGATCTATATGGCATAGGCTGTGAAGCATTCATTGAAATGAAGGCTATCATGTTTGGCAGCGTGTTCAGCAACAGGATGGTCCACTTGTTTCCTGGCCACAGTTTTCGGTGGCCATTCATGTGGACAGACAGCTTGTTGGTTGTCATGCTTACATAGAATGCATCACAGTGGTTCAGCTTAGCTTGTAGATCACATGACTGGTTTCACAGGTAGCCCTGCCTTTGATGGGATAGGTGATGTTAGTGGCCAGACTGGAGTAGGTGGTGGTGGGAGGATGTATAGGACAGATCTTGCATCTAGGTCTCTTACAGGGGCATGAGCCATGAGACAAGGGATTGGTAGCACGGGTTGTATAAGGATGGATGAGTGTATTGTGTAGGTTCGGCAGGTGATGGAATACCACTGTGGGAGGGGTGGGAAGGATAGTGGGCAGGACAGTTCTCATTTCAGGACACAATGAGAGGTAATCAAAACCCTGGTGGAGAAATTTAATTCAGTTGCTCCACTCCTGTGTGGTTCTAAGAAGCTATGAAGGGAATGCTCCTCTGTGGCCAAACTGTGGGACTTTGGGAGGTGGTGGGAGACTGGAAAGTTTTTGTTTTTGTACAAGGTTGGGAGGATAATTAGCGTGTTAGGTGTTTAAAGAATGAAATGATGGATTTGGAGTCAATAAGATGTTGGAAGAAGTCATATTCAATAGTGACAAGATCATAGGCAGGGTGATAGGAAGATGGAATCAACAGTGTCAAGTAGTTATCCAGGTAGTAATGGTTGAGGGATGGTTGTGAGGTGGTGAAGGAAATGGTTTGTGTCTTTGATATTCGATTGTTTGAAGGTGTTGGTTAACAAGAGCTGATATTAATTTGTTGAGAGCACAGTAATCAATGAGAATGGGGAGGCCAGTTTTTTTTTAATTTTTTTTTTATTTTTTTTAGAGACTTAAGGAGGCATGTAGAAGGTAGGAATGAGGGGGTAGTTGTGGTGAGGAGGGAGATGGATTTGGGCAAGATATTTTGAGACGGGTCTAAGGATTTGAGTAGAGATTGGAGGTTATGCTAGACTTCTCAAACTGCATCACTATGGCTTGTAGATGGAGGAGTCAGACAATTGGTGGATGCCTTCTCTCTGGTAACCACTGCCGTTCGTCACAACAGTGGTGGAGCCATTGTCTACAGGGATGGAGGGATGGTGATTACGTATCTCAAACTTGTGGATGGCTGTTTTTTCCTCGCCTGAGAGGTTTGTTTCTTGGAGGGGATGTAGAAAAGGAGAGTCAGGCCAAGATAGAAGTAAGGAATTCCTTAAAGGTAACTAGGGTTACATTAAGTAGGAGTGAGAGAGGGTCACGGTGCGATGTAAGTATGAAGTGAGAGAGGCGAGGCTCAATGTTGCAATGTTGAATTTTGCCTGGCTTTGGTTGGAGGGGTTGGTGGAAAAAAAAGTGTTTCCACTGTAGGGAACGAGAAATGAGTGTAGATCTTTGATTAGGTCAGTGAAAATTTTGAGTATTGTGGCTGAAGAAGGGACCCTTGGACAGGACTGAAACTTCTGTAGCACTGAGGTTTTTGGTACTCAGGTTGGCAACAGCATCTTGGTTGAGTTTGAGTCCTGGGTGGTGTGGGATGCTGCAAGGAGGGGAGGGATTTTGGGGGATGTTACAGATGAAAAAGATCTGCATGCCAGAGAAATGGTGTATGGAGTACTTTTCCAGGTGTAGGAGGGCAAGGATTTCAGTTTGCAAGATAGGATGTATGTAGTTGGGATTGCACATTGACAGTATATTATAGAGTGAACAGAATAGGTTCAGGAATGCCTGTACTGAGGAGATTTGTTTCTCAAATGTTATATAAGATAGGAATTGACAAAATATGAAGATTTGAATGTCATTGAAAAAGGAGGGGTGGTATCCAGAAAAGGGAATTTTAGTTATGTCATGGGAATGGGGTGAATTTGAGTGATTAGGTGGAATTTAAGGAGTAGAAGATGAGAATGTATTATAGCTAGGGATGGGGATACTTTTCCAAACTGACAAAGGTAGGTGGAGCTGTGATCCACTTGGGATGGGGTGTAGCTACAGGGGAAGGCAGAGAAATGTGAATGGCATCAGAGAGTGATAAGTGTGTGTACAGTACAGGGGAGTATTGGTGATAAAACTGGGTGGTATACACTAGATGAAAAAATAAAACTGTTGGGTAAACATATGAAATAGGTGCAGCATTTGGACAAATGAAAAGCCTGTAAATGGATCTGTGGAAAATAATTTGAATGTTTGGGAAATACAAATGTGAGAGGAAATTTTACTGCAGAATGTAGGATGTTTCCATGGTGTCATGATAGTTATTTATGCATTTATGATTATTATCATGTTCTATGGTATCTTACCTCAAGAAAAACCTTCAAATGCTGTGTATGCAGTGGATGTGTAGGTCACTGAAAAGCAAGATACAACTGTTTTGGTGGATGCAACTGTCTGATTAATATCTTTCCTGCTGAAAATTTGGGAAGCCAAATTTAATACCAAAGTATGTTTAATATTTTGAGAATCCATTGGAATTGGAGAGCAGTTATTCAGAAAAAGAGATTAGCACCACTCATAATTTGTGTTTAGAATACTTTAGAGAAGTAGCTTACAGTGTCTGCATTTGCTGGTTAATATGTAATTTGACTCATCGCACATCTCCTTCATAATGGAATTTATGGAACATGGTATTTGAATGAGTAAATGGGTGAATCAATGAATCTAAATTTTGGTCTGTATCCAACATAAATCAGTTAAAAGAAAAAAAGGGAATCAATGGTGAGGGTAGAAAATACCCAGGGGAGCAGTCCAAAAAATGTTCTTACTATTTCATAGTCCATATATTCTTAAAAAATTTTACTTACAATTAAACAATGGAAAATCTATGATGGAATAAAGACAATGTTATGAAAGTGATAGATTGCTACTCACAACTCACACACACAGCCACTTCCACTGGTTGCTGAGGCTGGACAATTACAATTTTTGGTGCTAATGGCACTAAACTGCACAGCAAACTACATATCTCTGTGTATGTGGTGTAATGACATCATATGATGTTTCGATTTTTTTCACATAGATCATTGATTGTAAATTGTTTATGTTGATACATGTTTCTCTTGATGATCCCACATAGCCAGAGGTCCGTAATTGTCAAATCAAGAGCATGAGGTGTGAGTACTTTATACTATCTATTTGACCTACACCCTGTCCAGGTAGTGCGTCGGCCAGGTACAGCCTGACATCTTGATCATAGTGAGGTAGGGTTTCATCTTGCTTCGTATAAATAGCTTCGTCTCTATAGAGGGTTTGTATTGCAGGGAAAATTCTTGTCTGAATCATATTACAACAGACCTGACCAGTCATGATACCCTTGAAGAGTAAAAAGAAGAAGGAAGAAGGAGAAGAAGAAAAAGCCAATCAAAATTGTGCAGTAACAGACTATACCACAGTTTAAGCCCCAGTAGATTCACTGTCTTGTCCATGTGAAAGTGAGCCAGCCTGCCTGCCTGCCTGCCTCTCTCCCTCCCTCCCTGTCACCATTTCCTGACTAAAGAAATGGTTTAGTTCTCCAACCCCACAAGTCTCTGGGAGCTACATTGTTTCCATACACAAAGAATTGTTGTCAGATGTAATTCACCTTACGTTCTGGAAGAAAATCCTAAGATATATCAGGAATAAGGCTCAGAACTATTTGTAATTATTCATTGTTCTACTAAGCCACTTTATAAAGTTTATTTAAAATCATTTCTTACTCAAGTTGTGTTCTAAAATGTTAATTTACATAAAATTTACTTTATTATGTCATATTCAAAGCATCTGCAATGGTCTTTCAGGATTCCAAAAATTCTCAAGACCTGTTTTTCTGTTTGTAATCAATACTCTATTGCCCTTTACAACATCCTCAGTCATTTAAAGTAAGTCCATCATTCCAGTATACACCTCTTTGGAGGAAGAGTCAGTCTTGTGGTGATACATAAATGTGCATTCAATTATTATGTGATAATCAGTACTGATTGATTAGCATCATAATTTCATCAAAATTGCATATTATAAATTATGCGTTTAGGTTGTTACTGCAGATTTGTTCATTCC
The DNA here is from genome assembly GCF_023864275.1 of Schistocerca cancellata. Lineage (NCBI taxonomy): Eukaryota > Metazoa > Arthropoda > Insecta > Orthoptera > Acrididae > Schistocerca > Schistocerca cancellata. The sequence goes on along the minus strand of NC_064626.1, from coordinate 867,964,506 downwards.
TGTCACTAGTCACAGACTTACTTGACCACTCCTATGTTCACCTCATCCTCTAGCTACATATTTTGAAATTGCATTTTCTAAAATTTCTTTAAGAATATTATGTTATTTAAATATCTCTTTTCTACATTTACCCAATATTTCACAAGCCACCTTACAATGTGTGGCATTCTTTCTTCTTATTTTTATTTCGTCATTGTGTTCTCCAGGTCCACTGATGATCTTTTTAATCTTAAATTCTTTTAATTGTTTTAAACATTTTTATTTCTCCTAGTAGCTACTGTCTGCTTCTTCTTCTTTTTCATTTATTGTTTCCCACTTCTTAATCAATGTGACTCCAAGCAGCCTCCAATAATTTATCAAGAGCTGCTTTGTTCTACTTTCTGCTGGAGTATGTAAGTCGTTCTGACTGATATCAATGTTCAAATGATTTATCACTTTTTTACTGCATCACCCAACTAACTAGATATTTCCGTATTGTCCTATTTCCTACTTACATCTAGATGAAGACTGTCTTGATTCTGAAAGCTAGAGATCCTGTTAAATATTTTATAATGTTATCAACTGATCCCCATGTCATTTTGGTGAGTACAACTGGTTCAATTAGCTTTCATTTTTGGATATGTATAACTAATTGTACTTTATCCTTTTTTCCAGATGTGAAGGATTTTAACAGCTATGGTGAATTCAGCAAATCTGTAGCAGATATTGTTGGCGAGGAAGGACTGAATGTCCTAATTAATAATGCTGGTGTATCATCAAAATTCACTAGGGTAAACCTAGTGAAATATGAACAGATGATGGAAAACTTTACAGTTAACACTGTGGCTCCTCTAATGCTAACAAAGGTATTGATAAAATCTTGAATAAGACTTCGTGTATGAATGTAGTGAAACTATGCATTTAAATGTAATGTAAATATAAATACATTCATGATTAGTTATTGGGCTTGTTTTTACTAGCCAGATGCTGCCTATAAGACTGTGCAAGGAGTGACCTATGATCATTGGGCATGTGATCAGCATATTGCCATTCCCTCCAGCTGTTATTGCCATTAGATGGCCTATTCATATCTTTTCTGGAATTGTCACTTTTAAGAGACAATGGGTGTTTCTTTAACTCTCCACTGCCTAACTTATCTAATTCTCCTTGGCTATTAATTTTGCTGTTAATGGCATATTAAACAGTAACAAATAAAGGAAAAACGAGTTGTGGTCAAATGTTTAAAAAACCTCAGAGGTCTGAGGAAAAGTTGAGGATGATGTGAGAAGTACCAAGGAAGGAAGCAGGTGGCATTACAAAGGGAGGAAGCAGGTGACATGAGATGAAGTGAGAAAAATGGTGGTAAATGGTTAAAAGAAGCCAAGAAGCCTTATAGTTGGTGACAGAAGGAAACAATGTTAGATGATCATTTCAATGTACCAGGAAGACACTGCGCAAAGGGAACTGACTACAGGTGAAACACAGCTACATTACGGGGATTACACTATGGGGAATAATTGAGGGATGCCAATCATAGCAGAAATAAAGAAAATAGAGGAAGGGAGAGGGAAGAATTAAGAAGAAATAGTGGAAGATATGAACAGAAGAAAGGTTAGGCAAAATAGTAATGTAAAAGGCTGCTGAGCAGAGAGAGAGCAAGGAGGGAATCACAAGATATAAATTGATATAAAGAACTAAAACAAAAAGAAAGAATATGATCAAATTAATGATAAAGCATATAAATAATCAGCAAAAACATGAGAGTCAGGGAATGGGCACTTTGGAGAAATAAGTTTCAGCTCTCCAATTTCAAAAAGATGATGTGTTTGGGTGGAGGTTAAAAAGGAGTGATGGTTCAGATAGTTTAAGTAAAAACAGGTGTTGCCCTTAACGGCACATTTCACTTATTGCTGCCTCTGCATCAAGTTGAGGATGGGTTTCTACCACACCATAATATATAATAATGATAATAATAATAGGGCAAAACATAGAATGAAGTAACTGGAATAATTCTTTATTTTATGTGTTGTCCAAGAAAGCTCTCTCTGTTATAGTTCTCACAGCTTGACATAAGAATTGCAAGTGCTATGTAAAGTCTTCAGACCCAACGGCTGTAGTGGGATAATATTATGAGAACATGGAACAAGATTGATAACCATTAGGAGGCACAACAGTGCCACATTGCCCTCCTCCCCCCCCCTCCCCCCCTCCACTTCCTAATATATGTGCAAGGGGTCAGCAGATGGAAGGGGGACATTGTCCACTGAGTAGGCATCACATCAGTGAGCCACAGAATTACACTTTTTTTACTCCATGGAATAATTCAAATTCAATACATGAACATGTCAGGAAATATGAGGTAAGCTTTGAGAGTAGATTGGTGAACACCAATTAAGTATAACGATTTATTAACACATGTGCAGTGGATCATAGGTGTCATTCAGCTGAAGCAGAATTAGAAGTTGGCACTGGCAGAACATTGAGATAAGTATAGTAGGTAAATACATTTCTAAAAATTAAAATAAGGGACACAATTGAAATATTAACAGAATCTTCCATCGGTTCTTGGTAGAACAACATTATAATAAATGAAAAGCACCAGTTTGCTTTTGTTCTACAATGTCTGAAGATGGCCTTGTAATCTGAAAGCCGGTTAGTAATAAAAGTAATATTGTAGAACAAAAGCAAACTGGTGCTTTTCATTTATTACAATTAAAATAGTTTGAAACTAGATAACATGAGCTGGGATGGTCAATAGAAGTATTTATTTTCATTGGTGGCAACAATAACCATTCTTTTGGCAAACAATATTAATGATATTTACCCGTAAAGTACCTTTATACATCACAGTTTAAAATAAATAATATGCTGACTATCTCGATTGATACTGACTACACTACATCAACTGGATTTGTCACAACTGCCTTGGAAATATGATATTAAGATTGCCATTAATAAATCACTTCTGCTGCAACTCATTTTCTGCCATCACCCAGAGGCAGTTCAAGATCCTTGCTGTCCTATCATGTGGTAAAAATGGCAGAGAAATGATGTTTAATATGGAGGTCTGTATTGGCACATACAAAATTAAATGCAGTTGTCATTATGTAACAGTTAGCTTTCCACACAAATCACAGTAGCATCCATCAAACTCAGCAGTTAGCTGAACACCTAAGGTGCTAGTGAAAATGTATCATTATATAGGAGCAAGCTTTTCAGTGGCCTATGTGAGACTGATATGTAATTTACCTACAAAGAGGCTTTCTTACGAGGGTAATCCCAAAAGTAAGGTCTCCTATTTTTTTATAATTACATAGACCTGTTTATGTCAACAATAGTTTACATCAGTTTACAGCTTGAACATTTAGCTATTTTTCGACATAATCACCATTTCTGTTACATTTTTGTAGATGCTGTGACAGTTTTTGTATGCCCATGTCATAACAGCTCACTGCCATGCTGTTCAGAAAGTTATGAACCTCTTCTTTCACCTCGTCGTCAGAGCTGGATCACTTTCTGGCCAAATGTTGTTTTAACCTAGGGAACAGGTGATAGTCACTGGGTGCCAAGTCAGGACTGTAGGGTGGGTGAGTGATTATGTTACGTTATGTGTTATGTGGTTTATTCATCTCATTACATACAATTTTCAAATCATTTGATTTGAGAAATACAAAAGTTTACATTATATTTTACATTTCTAAGTTTCAGCTACACATGTACATAAAATAATAAATGTATTACAATCCCTGTGTTCAGATTGTGAAGCTGTCCTCAATGAATTCATCAACAGAATAATAACACTTTTCCACCAGTAGAGTAAAGAGCAATGTTTTCAGTGAACCAATCTCCATTTTAAATAAATTACTGCCTTTTATTTTATTGAAAATTTTTAACCCCATATGCTCTGGTGTTTGGGCATAAAGTTTTAAACAATGTGTTGGAAGTTTGAAGTTATCTCTGCGGCGAGTGCTGTAGTTGTGGTCAAAACGGAAATTGTCTAGTGTATGTTGATTTCTATATATATAGAACAGATAACAGTGAGGGGATAGCTAGTACTTTTAAATTTTTTAACAGTGGTCGACAGGATTCCCGTTTTTTTGCAACACACATGTTTCTAATTACTTTCTTTTGTAATACTAGGAGCCTAGTGACATTTGCTGAATTTCCCCAGAAGATTATGCCATAACGAATAACTGACTCAAAGTAACAGTGATAAACTATCTTTCTGGTATCCATGTTTGTGGCACCTGACAAAATACACATTGCAAATGCTAAGTTGTTCAGTTTATTTGCTAAGTAATCTATGTGTACCTTCCAATTTAAATTTTTGTCAAGATTTAGGCCTAAGAACTTCACGTGGTTTGCTTCTGTTATATCCTGATCATTGCAAGTTATCTTTATTTCACTCCTTTCTACTGATTTAGCTTCAAATTGCATCATTTTGGTTTTAGTTACATCTAGTTTTAGTCCATTTTGATAGAACCAAGATTCAAGTTTTTCTAAAGTATTTTTGGCTTTTTCTGGAATATTTTCAGATGCCTCATTTTCAATTAGAACTGATGTATCATCAGCAAATAAGACTGAATGAACATCAATAGCAAGTGGTAGGTCATTTACGTAAAAAAGAAACAGATAGGGACCCAATATCGAACCTTGTGGGACTCCTTGGGGAACTGTTTTCCAGTCTGATGAATAATTGATTCCATTTGAAGTTAAAATTACTCTTTGTTTCCTACCTGACAGGTAAGAGCTAAACCATTTTAAAGCATTGTCTCTGATTCCATACATCTGTAATTTGTGGAGGAGTAATGCATGGTTCACTGAATCAAAAGCTTTAGTCAGATCACAGAATATACCTGTGACCTTTCTACCTTTATCTAACGTGGAGCATATTTTTTGGATAAACTCATTTATAGCATTCACAGTGCTTTTACCCTGTTGGAATCCGAACTGGTTTTTAAAAATTATATCATTTACAGTAAGAAATTTATTAATTTGTTTTGCTGCAATCTTTTCAAACACTTTAGAGAAGACCGGCAAGAGAGAGATAGGGCGGTAATTCCCCATATCTTCTGTCGATCCTTTCTTGAATAGAGGTTTGATCTCACCATATTTCAATACCTCTGGAAAGCATCCCTGTTCATGAGATTGATTTATAATAGTTGACAGTGGTTGGGAAATAATATCGTACACATACTTGATTACAGATGTTGTTATTTCATCCCACCCATGTGAGGTTTTGTTTTTTAGAGACAATATTTCCTTTTCCACATCCCTTTGGGTTATTTTTTCAAATTGTTTAAAAGATGTGTTCTGGCTGTTTTCCAAATTTGTGATGCACTGATAGAATGTCATATCCACATCTGATCTTACTACGTTTAGGAAGAATTCATTGAAACAACTTGACATCTGAACAGGGTTTACTATAATTTCATTTTCATGTCTAATTTTCAAAATCTCATGAATTTTTACTTTGGCTCCTAGTTCAGACTGAACAACTGACCACACTGCTGTTGTCTTATTTCTGTGTTCTCGTATGAATTTATTATTTGCCATTTTTTTAGCTGCCACTACAACTTTCCTAATACAGCTTTATATTGTTTGACATAAATAACAAAATCTGGATTTCTGTTTGATTTTAACTCATTGTGGAGCTCTCTCTTTCTGGCACTAGAGATCTTTATTCCTGTTGTAATCCATTTGAGTTTACCATTAACTTTCTTTTGCTTATATCTACAAGGAAATGATTCATTAAATACCTCTAAGAAACAATTTCAGAATTTGTCATAGTTTATCGAGCTTGAACTATTGTAGACTACAGGCCAGCTTATTACACTTAATTTACTGCGGAATGAATCCATTTTACTTTTACTGAGATCCCTTTTTATACACACTTCTGGAGGCTTTAGGTTATTTGCTTTTGGGAGCTCAATAAACAGAGCTGAGTGATCTGAAATACCCAAGTATAAGCAGTATTTGTGCTTATTTCCACTCTCAAATTTGTAGTTAGTAGATTTGGCCACTGTTTCTATGTTTCGATACAGTGTATCGATACGTGGAACTGTTTCAGTGTTTCGGAACAGCTGTGGTTCACTGTTTCGAAACAGTGGTGTTTCATTCTGCCCCTGTCTCGGATAACCGGACCAGATTCGATCTTGAGCCAGACACAGAAACTGTATCGTTGTTTCAAAATAAGGCTGTTTCAGTCCACCTGTGCTTGGAACGGACTAATTGTATCGAAACAGTGATGTTTCATTCCGCTCTGTGTCAGGCGAGGTTCGGGCTCGGCACAGGTACTGAAACACAACATACCATTTCGTGAAACACTTTCAAGAGTGTCGAAATCTTTTTGACAAGCAATAACATGAACCTTAAGATATCCGAAAATAAAGCTTCGTTTCTAGCTGACTGTCCTATGCCGAAATAGTGTAACATCTGCTTTATAAACACTAACCAAACAATAAATCAATGCATACTATTCACATTCAAAAGAATAAATACGTGAAAATCATTCAGTTAAATTACACTTTTTTTATAACATACGCTTCTCTGGATTTGGTTAAGAATGATTTTGAAGTAATAGGTTTAACATCAGAAGAGGCACCAATGTTAGCCCTGAATAGGAGATCATGGAGGAACTGTATAAGGGGGGCTATGCTCCAGACTGAACGCTGAAAGGCATAATCAGTCTTAAATGATGATGATGATGATACGCTTCTCTGTTCATGTACAGTAATCATATTAAGAAACGCAAGTAAGCCTACAACATTTTGAATAAAAAAAGGCGTAGAGTGACAGTTATTAGACATATACATAATTTGATGTAGGTATAATTGTAAGCAATCTGTTTGACATATCACTGATAGTGTAATGGTGAACGGGAAGGGCTGGCAAGCATGGTGAATTTATAGTAACGGTTCGAAACACCTTGAAAGACAAAATTTTTTCTGTTATATTTTGTTATTTATTCGAATTATTTGGCATTATTTGTGAGACTATAGTCACTGTGCCTATTATCCACAATGATTCCCTTAGTGTGCATGGAAATTAGCAGGATGGGTATATTACCCATACTAACGGAAAGTGGGAATCCCAGTAGCATATCCGTTGTGTCTGCAGTTTGCTCCCACCTCCAGTTCCGTTCGTGGTGGTTCTTCTGTCTTAGGCTATGGCTGTCCTCAGCCAATTGAAAAGTATGAAAGTCACACGACACGAAAGCAGCGCATTTGCTGCAGAAAATACGAAACTGCCAAGACGCCTAAGTGATAGTTTCATACTTTCTGCGATATGATTAGCGCTCTCGCACCTCATTTGTGTTTATATGGACAAACTTATACACATTCAAGATGATAAAATGTGTAGGTTTATTAGATAACAAAACACAAACTGTTTCACTGTTTCGAAACAGCGTATCGAAACATTACATTGTACTGTTTCATTTGTTTCGAAACAGTTACGTGTTTCAGTTTGCCCATCTCTAGTAGTTAGTAATAATACTATCAATGCAGGTCACTGATCTGCTGTTTTCCCTTGTGCCTTCAGAAAAATTTAGCTTGAAACCAGATTTCTGAATTAAGTCACGAAATTTTGTGGAATCATTGCTTTCAACTAAGACATTTAAGTTGAAGTCTGCTGCTATAACAACTTTTTTTTTACTTTCTTTCTGGAGTTTTTCCAGGAGGCATTCGAATTTGGTTAAAAACACTTGTGTTACCGCACATCCAGGAATTCTGTAGATTGCTATAACCTGTGTATTCAGATCACTCAGTTCTACAGAGCAACTTTCAAACACGCTCTCTTCATTTAAATAATTAAAACTATCTCTTACTGTATAACTTATGGAAGAATTGACAAGAATGCAGGAGCCTCCACGAGATTTGATTATTCTACAAAAGCTAGCAGCTACCTTAAAATTATTAATACTATTTAGTACTTTTATACTATCTTCTGTTAACCAGTGTTCATTTAGGCAGATTATTTTAATATTTACGGATTCTGAAAGCAGAATTTTTAGTTCGTCGATTTTTGAGAATTTACGATTTGGTAGTTCTGCCCCTAAGCCATTTATATTCCAGTGCATCAATAGATCATTTTTGCTTTTAGTTATTTCACGTGCATCCTTTGTTTGGTATCTAAACTTTTTATTTTCAGTTTGAATTTTTTCTTTGTCACCCCTATCACAATGAATTAGTTTCCCTTGCTTCTTAGGACTTTACACACGTCTATGAACATTTTACTAAGGTTCACAGAGCCTAATCTATTCAAGTTCAGGCCGTCTTTTCCCAGACACTTGCAGTTTAAGAATTTGTTTGGGTCAATGAATACTGCACCGAGTCTGTTGCACTGTTCCCTAATGCCGGTATTTATCCTGTTGATGTAAGTATCACTTACCGATCTTCGATGAATAATTCCACTAATTACCAGCCTGGATGTTGGGTATACCGTTTTCGCCGATCTAATCAGATTCCGTGTTTCATTCACGATTTCTTCCTCACTGTTACTGCAGATGGAGTTTGTGCCCACGTGGATTAAGACACCTCTGTAATCGTCGGTACTTAAAGTTTTGTTACCAGTTTCGCCCGTGTTTCTTTTTGTGGACAATACATTCTTAAAATGTTTGTTGAGTTGATGCGATCAGATTCCAGGTCGAACATCGACCTTGCAGTCCGGCACAATAACATTTTTTAATATAGAATCACCTATTAACAGAAAATCATTTTTGTCATCTTCTTTGTTCATTGCACTTTTACGTTTGTCCTTCTTATTATAGGAAACTGTTTTCCATTTATACTTATCACTTGTTTCACTGACAGAGTTCTCTGTGGTATTATTCGCCATATTACACAAATGCGGATGTTTGCCACTTTGTTCAGTAATGGGTTGATTTCTACACACGCAGGATTTTCTTTCAATAACCAGTTCAGAATTTTCTTGTTTCAATGCTAAAATTTCCGCCTTCAGCGCTTCAATGTCACTTTGAAGCAATTTAATAATTTCTTCTTTTGAGTTCACGGTACTTACGAGTTCAGCCATCTCAATATGCAAACAATGTGGACACAACCATGGAAACTCGTCTTTTATGAGTTTTAAATTCACTTTCGCACATTTTTCATGAAACCAGTAGTTACACTTCACACAAAAGATGCCTTTCATGACACGTTTCGAACAGTCCCTACACGATGAACTATTTAATTTAACGTTTTTTGAGGACTGAGATGTGTCACAACACTCTTCTATCGGCGCCATCTTGAACATAGGACAACAAAATAAAAAAATTATGTTCCACTGAAACTGTTGCAGGAGAGCAACGGTTTGACGAGCGATGTGTGGGTGAGCGTTGTCATGGAGAAAGTGTACGCCCTTGCTCAACATTTCTCTTCTCCAGTTCTGAATTGCCCATTTGAGTGTTTTCAGAGTCTCACAGTACCTGTCAGCGTTAATTGTGGTCCTAGTGGGCATAAAGTTGACCAACAATACCCCTTTCCGATCCCAAAAAACTGTTGTTGTGACCAGCTGCAAACTCTCTACAGCACTTATGAACATTTTTGACATCCATGCACGACTTGCCATACACTTCCGTCAATTGGCAATGGATTTCAATCAGCACAGTACCCTTTGTGTTCAAAAACCGAATAACTGAACGCAATTCACACTTGGTGGTAACATCTAACAGGAGCTCCGTTCTCAATGGCTGCCAAGCCAAGACTGAGCACCTCAGCGTGGCATGCGCATGTTTACACACAGTGCATGAAGCACTCTTCATAACAGTGTGACCAACTGCCACACAAACAGAGATCTGTACTTATAAAAAGATAGGAGATCTTACTTTTGGGATTACCCTCGTACAAACTCCCATCTACTGCTCCTCATGCATTCTTCATGAGTCTTGAATTCCTAACATCATAAAAACACAGAAAATTCTCCATAACTGTAATCTCTGTGTACGGTTCAGCAACCACTGTGTGCCTTGGCAGTGCAATGCTGTATATCACAAGCAGTGAGGGTCTTAGCTTAACTGTCTGGGTCATGAGGAAGCTACAAACCACTATAAAAAGGCCCCCAAGCATAAGTTGTCGTGTTGCCAAAGGGGGGGATGGCTGTTGAGGCAGTGGGCAACCTTTGGGGCACGTGCTGTATCCCAGTTGTATAAGGCTTACTCAGACATGTCAGGGTGGACCCTTATTTCCCTATCTTATTACGGGGCATCAGTGTTTCCTATAACAACCATAAACTCTCCCAGTGACTATTAGCAACCTTCCAGAATAAAGGCTCAAGGAGGCTAACCATTCTGATGGCCTGAATAAAATTAGAGTAAAGAGGTTCAACTCAAGAGTCAGTATGTCTTTCTTGTTAAAACGATATAGGTGATATTTGGAAATGCTTATTCCTTTTATGTTCATTAGGATTTGGACGACTTTGCTGTTACCCTAAGCTATGAAAAATGGTCCTCATCTAGCACCCTGTTAGTTCTCACCAAGTGGACCTACTAAGTAAATTGGAAGAATTGGGTGAATTTATATTCTTCACAAGCATTGTTAGGGATATCCATTTGTTCCATGACGAGGCAAGGTCGCCTGTGAAAGAGTTGATTGCTCCTTGCCTCCAAAGTGTGTAAGTTGCACTGGGGATCATGCTGTCTGGAGTAGGGACTGCAGTATCTTCCTTGAAGAAAGGAAATTAAAACACCGAAAGGCATCCTGTATGGTGAGGCCAACAAGATGTATAAGACCATGCAACCTCCTACATTCAATACATCTTTAGCTTTGGCTCTTAAGAAGCCTATTTCAACAGTGAATGCATCTACACAAATGGAGAATGGAGATTGTCATCAGAATCACTCCCCCCCCCCCCCCCCCTCGAGAAAGCCACAATTGCCACCACTGTGGAGCTCCCATTACCTCCAGAGGCAGAGTCTTGTAAAAAATCCTAGCACTGCCACTTCTGCTGCTGCAGAAGTTCCCACAAAGCCCTCTCAGTCCAAGAAAACAGATGGGAAGCTTCCACCACAGGTGAAGACAGGCAGTAGACCATCAGACCATGTCAATGTCATTTGACATGATGGTTCTGCTGTGCTACTACAAAGACGATGGAATTCAATGTCAGCCCAGGCAACCATCTTGCCCCAAGGTTGAACTTCCACCCATTGTGGGCTCCCCAACCTGGCAGAAATATGGGATAAAAGTGCAACTGCTCTGATAAATGGCTTCAATACTACAGTGGAACAAGAAGGGGTTTAGGACTCATGTAGGTGACCTTAAACTCTTGGCACAGGTACAACCCCTGTGCTTGTGTTTACAGGAAACACATTTAAAAGCCACTGTGCTACCTGGCTATACCCTCCATCAAATGGATGACCTGACTGGGGAAAGAACCAAGGTAGGTGCTGCTGAGTTTATCAATAACACACACCATTCTTTTGCTCTCTCCTTGGGTACTGACCTACAAGCAGTAGCCATTGGAGTTCATGTGGGTCACTTCTAACGGAATACACAGTGGTGGTCAGAATGTGTTTTTGATTGTAAAATGGAAGGAGGGCAATTTTCAGAAGGTTTCACATTTTTATATTCATAAAGGTGTGGAAGGCATTGCAGATACACTGAAATCCACTGCTCCCTGTACTTACCTCAAAAGGATGCGATAGACTCTGAGACTCTCACAGGCCTTATTGAACAACTCCCCCAATCTTTCTCCTACTGCATGATTTCAGTGTTCTTAATGTATTATGCGGCTGAAACTATACTTGCCCCAGGGGTCAAGTCTTCGAGAACACCTTGATTTCTCAGGAGATGTGCATCCTCAACACGGACAGTCCCAATCATTTCTCAGATCTACTGAGTCGTCTTCAGCCATTGACCTCTTTTTCTGTTCTCCAGCCCTTGCAGACTCAGCAAATTGTGAAGCAACTGATGACCATCATTCCAATGACCATTTCCCACTGTGGATCCACCTACTGGATGGAAGATTGCTTGAACAGAAGCCTCTGAAATGGATGATCACTAGGGCTGACTGGACACTGTTCAGCCAGCTGGCTATGTTTGAGCACCGTGTCCAGGAATGAGTGGACTACATCACACATGTGATATATCATGTTGCTGACCTATTGATCCCAGAGCCCTCAGGTCATCTTAGGAGTAGACCTGTACCTTGGTGGACAGATGTGTGGTGTTCAGCAATCTGGGACAGGCGTGCGGCTCTTTGATGTTTTAAATGCCGCTCAATAGCAGACAACCTCACAGCCTTCTGAGTTGTGAGAATCAAGGCTTGATGCATAATTGAGAAGAGCAAGAAAAAGGTCACAGAAGCGTTTCCAGACTTAATCAACTGTTCCATTGTTCTATAAAAGTATGGTAAGCCATCCTGCGGATTTCTGATACCATTGTTCTATAAACGTATGGTAAGCCATCCTGTGGATTTCGGATAAACACAGTCATTTACCAATAGCAGCAGTGCTGAACAGGGGTGTCTCCAAATAATGCCCAGAGACATTACTCAAATGATTGTGGAGCATTTGGCAGCAACTACAGCCAATGCCAACCAGGATCTGGCATTTCACTACTACCATGCGACTGCAGCAAGGGCCAAGTTGGACTTCGGAGAAAATTCTGAGTCTTACAACTACCCTTCCTCCATGTGGGAGCTGGAATCATCACTGTCTGGGACTTGCAATACTGCACGCGATCATGACCAAATCTGGTATCATAGGCTTTGATATTTGCCAGCAGCATCAAAGGAAATCCTCCTCAAAGGTTTTTAATCTTATATGGCAGACAGGCAACTTTCCCAGCTTATGGGGAGAGGCAGTTCTGATGACTCTCCTCAAACCAGGAAAGGACCACACATGTCCCAATAGTTACGTGAGCATTGCCTTAATGAGCCATGTAGGAAAGATCCTAGAATGCATTGTTAGCCATCACCTGGTCTGGTTGTCAGAGACCAGGCAACTCCTTAGCCACTTTCAGTGTGGATTCTGGAGATTTCGGTCCACTATTGACAACCTGACCCTGCTAGAAGAGGATATTCAGGAGGTTCTTCTATGTAGACATCACTGTTTTGATGTATTCTTTAATATCAGAAAGGCATACAACACTACTTGGAGACACAGTATTCTTGTGTAACTCCATCAATGAGGCTTTTGTGGCCACCTCCACATTTTCATATGGTCCTTCCTGTCTAAGTGCATTTTTAGGTCTTGAGTCAGTGATATGCTGTGAGATTGTATTGAGCAGGAGAATGGTGTTCCTCAGGGAAGTGTTTTAAGTGTTACCCTCTTTGCCATATCCTAAACAGTTATATGTATTTATTAACTGTACACTTCACTTTAGGGCACTGATACTTTATTTCCTCGATTGTCTACAATACAAGCTGATTGACAACAGTATTAACACGGTTACTACAGGTAGCATGCTTCCGACAACTGCACACACTCCAATGCTTGCACCGAGGTAGGTAGAGGCCGACTGATTACTGGAGAGCACGGTCTTCTGGCATTGGCCATTCATGACATTGCTGACTGGTTTGTGTGGAGTGACCAGCGAGCTGGGGTCCTACACCACACCCCCACAAGGGAGAAAAAAAAAGACAAAGAGGAAAGAAAAAATGTTGTTACTGACTTGAACTGTGAATGTCGACTAGGTCCAAATGGAACCACACTTTTCGTCTGTATCAGGTTTAAGTTGTGGCTGGACATTGGTGGGTTGGCTGTCATTTCGGAGTAACTGCTGCATCTGGATGGCCGGTAGCTGGTTGGTTTCCAGGTGGGCAGGGCTGCTCAGTGAGACGTTGCTGTGCCATTGGCTGTGGTCCTACAGGTGCCCTGTGACTGGTGGTGGCCTGCATTTCGGCAGCATCTTCTAAACTTAGGTAGGCTGGCTTGCACCTGTCGATGGACAATACTGTGTCTACCCCTTTAATGCAGAGAGTGAGGGTTCTTCATTCCATCCCATGACTGTGTATGGGCCTTGGTAGGGCAATTCCAGTACCCTGCGCAGTGGGCCACGTCAGAGGAAAACGTGCTTCGTCATTGCCAAATCTTTGAACACGAAGGTAGCCTAATTTCCATGCCGTGAAGTTTCACTTGGTCGCACAGCCTCAATTTGCCTGCAGAGTTCTGTGAGGAAGTCTTTGAGTAGAGTGCAGGGGTCCAGTTTGTTGTGTGAAAAACTCTCCTGGTAGATGCCGGGGTTCACCATGCACTAGTTCCCTTGGAGATGCCTATAGATCTTCTTTTAGTGCACTGCACAGTCCAAATAGTACTATGTCAATCCACAAATCTGCCATGTGGCACATTATAGCGGCCTTCAAGGAATGGTGCAGATGCTCCACAATACCATTTGAGGCTGCGTGGTATGGTGAAGTCCTTGTCAGGACCATTGCACGGAAGATGTCCACTTCTCACTGCCGACCTTGGTCGGATCTTACTTGTCAGGGACAGCCAAAACGTGAAATCCAACCACCGGTGAAAGCGCACGCCACTTTCTCGGCTGTCAGTGTTTCCAGTGGGAATACTTCTGGCCACCTGCTATACCTGTTGATTGCTGTGAGGTAGTACTGGTAATTATGGGTGTCTGGGAGTAGTCCTACCAAGTCGAGGTGGATGTGTGAGAACCGAGGCTCTGAGGTGTCAAATCTTCCTGCGCTAATGGTGCTGGCGCCGCAAGGAAGTGTACCGACGACTCACTGCACTGCGTGGGCTGGCATGCCAACTTCAACAACGTAACACAGTCCAAAAGGGAAGCATTCCTTACATCCAGTATGAGGTCATATTATGACAGGAAATCCAGCCCGATTATAGCGTGGGTCACATCTGCAACTATAAATCACCACTTGAATGACCTCTGTAACCCAATGTTCAGATTTAAAGTCACAAGGCCATATGTACATATGACCAAACCATTTGCAGCTGCTAAGTCGAAATTTTCACACGGTCGCGGTTGCCACAGCAGGCACTTAGGAAATACACATACGTCCGAGCCGGTATCCACTAAAAACTGCAACTTAGTTGTCCTGTCTGTTACCACTAAATGTGCAATGGCTGCCTGGGCTGGTGCTGCTGGCAGACCTGACCGCCGGGCGTGGGGCACTGCCGTTTGCATTTCCCACCCAGGAACATGGCGACCTGCACCTGCGTGCTCTGTCGCTGAAACGACGGTGGTGAAAGCACTCATTCCGGTCCAGTGAGGGTGAGGAGCACGTGCTGCGTCGTCCGCGTGATGGCGTGTGATCTCGCTGTTTGTATATGCCGAGAGCTGCGACCTGCCACACCAACTCATCGAGGCACAAAGCGATGTCATCCAGCCTGTCTTTGGTGGGTGTTGTAGTGAAAACCTGCAGAGCTGCGGCCTTGGTTACTGTGTCCACAATCTCTGCCAGCTTGCTCAAGTTCTCCTCTTGCGTCACTGTGAGCAGGGCGCGATGCATTTCCAGCAAGCATAACATCCATATGGATCGTAGCAGAAGGTCCAGGATGTCTGGTCCAACCAAGGTGTAGAGATGTCGCAGGAACTGTGACTGTTTCCTATCCCCGCTTTCCCCCCTATGCAACAACTGTCTTAAGCGCTGCATGTTAGAGAGGGAGAGACGCTGAATGAGCTCGCCTTTCAGAATTTTGTACTTCCCAGAAACTGCTGGGATGGTGATCACATCATTGACCTCACTGGTGAAGTGGCTACCCAGTAGTGCCACCACATGCGCATATTTTGTGGCATCTTGCGTTATCCCGTCAGTGACGAAATGGCTTTTGATGTGCGTGAACCAGAGGGCTGGTCCTTTGAAAACCATGCAGTTCACTTGAGCAGCTGGGGCTGTCCTGGGGGGTGGTGATGGGTAGAAGGACTCGGTGACCTTGGGGCTGCAGGAGGTAATAAGGCAGTCCCGCCCGAGATGCAGATACAACTGCCATTCGTCATAAGCAGGGGGGCGTCGGGGGTGCCAGGGAGGCCGGACACGCGCTTTTCTGGCAGCGCGCGTCCACCCACTCTTGTTGTTCACCTCTGCCCGCTCTTGTTGTTCCATGGTAGGCGGTCCCCTTTCTTCCAGCCATGTTCGAAGCTGCTTCTCATGTCGCTGTTGTAGCGCAGCCATCTCTTCCATGTGTTAGCACTGCTGATCGCACAGTAGCTGCTGCTGTTGTTGTATAAGTTGTTCCTAGTGGCGTAATTATTGCTGCAAGTGCTTCATATCTTCTTGTTGCTGTCCTAACTGTTGTTGTAACTGTTCCATGATACTTTCATCAGGGTCACCACTTTGTAGGTATTTGTTAACTGTACACTTCACTTTACAGCACTGATACTTTATTTCCTCATTCGTCTACAATACAAGCTGATTGACAATAGTATTAACACGGTTACTACAGGTAACATGCTTCTAACAACTGCACACACTCCGATGCTCATGCCGTGGTAGGTAGAGGCCGACTGGCTCCTGGAGAGCGCGGTCTTCTGGCATTGGCCATTCACGACGTTGCCGACTCGTTAGTGTGGAGCGTCCAGCGAGCTGGGGTCGCTACACTGTATTACGTCTACAGTAAGGAGTCCTGTACAGTGCTCCTTATTTGTGAATGTTTTGCCTTTTTCTATCCCTCCTCCAGTGTTGCAGCAGTGAGCCATCAGTTGCAACTTACAATGCTGAGGTTAGAGGACTGATCTGTAAAGACAGGTGTTCAGTTTTCTGCAGATAAGTGTGTGTGTGTGTGTGTGTGTGTGTGTGTGTGTGTGTGTGTGTGTGTGTGTGTGTGTGTTCATTTCAATTTTTCTTGTCATATTTTTAATTTACCTGACTTGCATATGATGGTCACTATTCTAAATTTTAAAGACTCAGTGAGGTTTCTGACTCTCATTTTTGACTCCAAACTATTGTGCTTACTACTCCTAATAGACCTGAAAGCCAGAGCCCAATACATGCTGAATATCATAAAGTGCCTTAGCATCAAGTATTGGGGAGCAGACCAAGTGCTTTTGTGCATTCACAGCTAGACTATGGATGCACTGTGTATGGATCAGCGAGACATTCTTACCTGGAGATTATTGATACTATATGTAATTTTAGATTTGGTGCAGTACAGGAGAGATTGCACTCTTGCATCTGTTTTTAATGCAACATTTTCTGACATTTTAAATGAGCACCACAACTACGTAGCTGTCTTTATGGATGGGTCTAAACAGGGTGACTCTATCTGTTGCTCTGTTGTTTTCTCAGCTTGTGTCCTCAAGGTCCAACTGCCTCGAGACTTTACTGTCTCCAATGTGAAATTATATGCAATCTTGCAGGCACTGGAGCAGGTGAGGTGTTCTTCAAGTGCTAAATTCCTTGTCTGTTTGGATTCCCTGAGTGCCCTTCACTCTCAGCAATGTTTGTACTCAGCAGATAAGTAGTCCAAAATACCCAGGACATCCTACTCCAGCTACAATGGCTTGGGGAGGAGGAGCATTTCTGCTGTGTACCAGGGCACAAAGTTATTGCAGGGAAGTGAAGGGTGGCTCTACCAGCCAAGGAGCATGTCACGATCCTTAGTTATGTCAGTGCACCATCCCTCTCCGTGCTATACTGTCCTTGTTGAGGTACAGAGTCTTGCACCAGTGGGAGGATGAGTGGCAGGAAGTGACGTACAGTAAGCTCCATCTATTATAGCCCACAACATGGCCATGGCATACCTCTTTCCAGGCATGTTGACAGGATGAGATCTTCCGTATTGTCTTCATATAGACCACAGCCCTATGATGCATGGCTTCTTGCTCCAGTCCGATGACCCCCCAATGTGTGGCGCTTGTGGTGTACAGATCACCATGCACCACATTTTACTAGACTGTGTTTTATTTTCAGACCAGAGGGCAGTGGCACATCTGACAGCAGACCTGACCTCTATTATAAGTGACATTGAAATGAATGTGGTCCAAGTTTTAAGGTTTTGTGAACTGTCCAACTTGTATCTGCAAATTTTTGGTAGAGGGGGGAGTAATGTGTTACTCCCATACATAACACCTTTCATCCTTCCCTGTTGTATTAAGGCCTGTGAGATACAGTGACTGAGTAGGTTAATGTGAATGAGGTGGGAGTGCCATTTTATAGGTTTCCTCCTCACTGTGTGACAACAGTTTTAGTCATTTTACCCACTTTTTTTAAATATGTGTAAAGGTGCAACACTTTGGATTCCTGCCATTGTTACAGTCCACATGTTTCTTTAGAATCTTGAATTCCAGGCAGTTTTTCCTTCAGTTATTACAAGCAAGAAATCCTTTTCCCTTAACTTTTTGTGGGTGTTAATTTCAAATGACTCTTCCTGCACAATTTCTATCACTTCAGGATGCAATATTCTACATTCTTGTTAAACTCCTCTTTCTATTTGTGATAAGGTTTACTTCTAATGCTAAATTAAAATCTTTTGATCAATCATTAATTACATAAAAATCTAATTTTTACTGTGCCTTCTCTAGTCTTAACTCTACAATATGATCTTTCAAACATTTTCTTTAAGTTAACATTTAGTTCATCAAATCTGTCTTTATTATGTTAGTTACAATCTACAGATTTGTTTGCAATATTTGTCCCATAGGTAGTCTACATTGTGAGTTATTAGCTCCAGTATCTATCAAGCTCTGGCACAGAGAAAAAACCTTATTAGCTTATCTGGTTTCGAGGCTGAATGGTGCAGATTATTTCATCAAACTTATACTTGATTTCATCTGTTGGTGTTGGCCACTTCCATGATTTCTCAGACTATTTCATTGAATTTGTTGTCGCTCCATCATCACTAACATCAGTAATTAATCTAGGAAAACGCTCCCTTTCATATTTGAAGATCACATATGGTCCACAGTGTGAACAACTTCACCAAATTCTGGACCTCTCATCTTTGGGCTGGCTGCTAACAGGGTGACATCCACTTCAAATGCTACAGATAACTCTGATCTTCAGAAGAATCTCTAAGAGAGACAGTTTCAGAATCTTCCTCTGAACTACTTTGTTGATATTTGTGACTTCTGTGTTTCTTCATAATTTTTTTTCTGTATCACTGCTACACTTTTACCAGGTGTCACTGCAATCTTCCTTCTTCCTCTGTTACTGGCAACACCAGTAGTCCATTCAACTCCCTTCTTTTGAAGGGTTTCAAAGAAAGAGTCTTTTACTGCATCTTTGTCACAAGTCCATGAAGGAAGATGACAAAGAATTTCATTAATTTATTGGGCTACCATTTTCAGTGATTTATTATGCCATCTTCAGGCCACCTGACTGATGTGCAGAAAGATTCCAATGCTTGTTCTGGTCAAAATAGGGGCCAGCAGTCAAAGACTGGTATCTGTAGATTTCTGCTTGATACAGCAACCACTTCAAATATCATCTGCTGACTGTAAGGATCTGTTTCCAGGCTGCTTTCACTGATTCAAAGAAAGCAACATCCAAAGTCTGTGTAGTGTGGGTATTGTTTGCTGGTAGATAGATGAATGAAATGTTATTCTCACCAGAGAGCTCTAGAACATAGCTTGTGAAATGTGAGGACAAATTATCATAGATTACTTACTGCCTTCTTTCCTTCCAGCTTTTGCAGTCTCGGTAGGATCAACTTGGTGAACCACTCACAAAATGTGTTACAGTCAAACCATCCACTAGAGCTATGTGAGTAAAGTCATCTCCTGGGACCATTTTCTGTCCATGTAGACCATAGATGTACTGATTTGTAAACAAAGAATGGAGACAAAATTTCACGCTTAGCATTGCCAGAAAACATTTTAGAAATGCTGCTCTTGGAGGAGTTACAAATGTTTTCTGAATATTTTGAACCTCTTTTTGTGAGAACTTTCTTTTTCCCAGGACTGTTGATGAGACTGGTTTCATTAAGGTTCCATATATTGCTTGCTCATTAATCTTTCTGTGAAACACGCTCATCAACAGCAGCTATACTCCTTTTAATGTTGGTTGCAAAGTGTTCAGAAAGTTCTGGGTGCTGTTTGATGGAACCCAAGAGCCTGGAAAATTGTCTTTGAATCCAGAAACTATACATTCCTGTCTGGAGAGGTATGACTTCATTTGGAGTTCCATTGGAGTGACAGGAAACCCAAAGTCACTCAACTTCAAAGCATGTTCTACAAACTGTGCTTTTTCTTCATTGGTAAACATCTGAGGGAAACCTGAACATGAATTAATTCCTTCCTTTGATTTCAGTTTATTAATTATGGTTCTTCTTGGGATATTAAAAAGTTTTTCAGCCTTCCTGTGTGATATCGCCTTTCTCCTAATGGCCTGTAGGCATTTCTCTAGTTTATGGGCTGTAATCACAGTATTGCCTACTTCCAACAATTCTCTTGTACTTCTATTGCATTTCATCTATCTGAAAGAGATTACCAATATTGTTCATTACCAAGAGCACACTACAGTGGTAAACTCAATCTGAAATGTTTGTAGGTATGTAAGAAGTGCACCTGGGGCTACTTTGCTCCACTTCTGTTGTGATGCAATGTTTCCCCAAAACAAGAAATTTCACAACCTACAAAAGTAAACTGACAATGACAGAAATAAGATTCCATTAAATGTAAAACTACAATACTTTTCAGCAGTTAGACATTCTGAATAATTAAAGTAATGGTGATTGTCGTTCACAGTCACTAGTTAAACATGTGAAAGAGATAGAGTTTTCAAGTTTGATTTTTTACACACTTTTACTATTTTTTGCACCTTTACTATGTGCATTAACATTTAAAAATATTTCTCAATGTTAAAAGCTTATTAGTCATCATTTATCAGTAAACTGTGCTGTAGATCAATAGTGCTAATGGCTGCGCTATCATAATGAAATAAAACTTCAGACAAAGAAGATTCATTTCAGTGACACATAAACTCAATTTTTCAAATATTAATTTAACAACATAATACAGTTTTTTACAGACCTCTGTGTTACGGGACATCAATCACATACGATCAGTACAACAGTTCAAACAGGAAGAAGGATTATTCTAGAAGAATCATAGATAATAAAAGATTGAGATTTTCATTATCTTTTTCCATGGGTATTGTCTGAGATATAATTTCTTACAGAATATTAAATTATGTCATTAACAATAATTATTTATTATTTTTCTATTGGTGAAGTCCTTTCTGTTAATATCATGAGAATATTAATTCACACTCTACACTCAATGCTGTCGCAAATATGATTCTGAATAAAATATAGCATGGATATTACAAGCATAACACAAGCACCAAAAAACAACCATGTCTGACACAGATCTTTTGTGTGTTATGTACCCTTATATGGTGAAAGGTAGGAACACATAATTCACTCAGGATCAATGTCAAACATGGCAATTTTTGTGGTCCAAATGTTGTAACTTGAGGGTGGATAATATTGACTCAGCATACTGACCTCCAAATCTTTGAACATGATATACTCACCAGCTGACACTGTACTGCTGTCCCATGGGCTTTTTTTCAGGGGTGCATTTGGCCCTGACTCCATTTTTATGGATGACATTGCATGACTGCACCCAACTGCACAGGTGGAAGAGCTCTTGGAGTGAAAGAACATTCAACAAACTGATTGGCCTGCCCATTCCCCCAACTTAAATGTAATCAAGCACATGTGGGATGCATTGGGGAGATATAGATATGTTGCAGCACATCAATGTACATTAATGACCATCCACCAATTGTCAACTGTGCAGGTGGAGAAATGGAATGACCTACCACAATAACTCCTTACCTACATTTTGGCAACCATTGGAGGATGTTGCAGCCTTTCCTTAAACTATACTGATTACATAGAATTATAACATAAAACACAGAAAAAACTTGCAGACACAGACCAGCATGCAGGTCAGAAAAATGAACACGTCAGTTTCAATTATGGTGCGTCAGCATCCCTGTTCAGTAAGTTTCACACAGTGGTGGGTTCTGTACAGGAGAAAACTACGTCTCACTGGACTATGACACTCTTATTGCCCTGTAATGGACACTTCTTCTGTTTATCACTGCCAGAAGGAAGTAAACCATTGTTGCACAGTAGATTGCACTGATCCTAGCTTATTACCCCTCACTTCCAGCCATTGGGCCTCTATAGAGAATTAGAACAGATGGGGAATTTCTTGCCCAGTGTTGTCTCATCTGTTTCAGTGCCTTCAGGAGAGCAGACAGTTCTGTATAGTAGATAGAAAACTGTTCAGGAAGTCCTATCCTGAAGACATATTTGGGGAAGATGACTAAGCAATCCATTAGCTACCTACACTCCTGGAAATTGAAATAAGAACACTGTGAATTCATTGTCCCAGGAAGGGGAAACTTTATTGACACATTCCTGGGGTCAGATACATCACATGATCACACTGACAGAACCACAGGCACATAGACACAGGCAACAGAGCATGCACAATGTCGGCACTAGTACAGTGTATATCCACCTTTCGCAGCAATGCAGGCTGCTATTCTCCCATGGAGACGATCGTAGAGATGCTGGATGTAGTCCTGTGGAACGGCTTGCCATGCCATTTCCACCTGGTGCCTCAGCTGGACCAGCGTTCGTGCTGGACGTGCAGACCGCGTGAGACGACGCTTCATCCAGTCCCAAACATGCTCAATGCTCAATGGGGGACAGATCCGGAGATCTTGCTGGCCAGGGTAGTTGACTTACACCTTCTAGAGCACGTTGGGTGGCACGGGATACATGCGGACGTGCATTGTCCTGTTGGAACAGCAAGTTCCCTTGCCGGTCTAGGAATGGTAGAACGATGGGTTCGATGACGGTTTGGATGTACCGTGCACTATTCAGTGTCCCCTCGATAATCACCAGTGGTGTACGGCCAGTGTAGGAGATCGCTCCCCACACCATGATGCCGGGTGTTGGCCCTGTGTGCCTCGGTCGTATGCAGTCCTGATTGTGGCGCTCACCTGCACGGCGCCAAACACGCATACGACCATCATTGGCACCAAGGCAGAAGTGACTCTCATCGCTGAAGACGACACGTCTCCATTCGTCCCTCCATTCACGCCTGTCGCGACACCACTGGAGGCGGGCTGCACGATGTTGGGGCGTGAGCGGAAGACGGCCTAACGGTGTGCGGGACCGTAGCCCAGCTTCATGGAGACGGTTGCGAATGGTCCTCGCCGATACCCCAGGAGCAACAGTGTCCCTAATTTGCTGGGAAGTGGCGGTGCGGTCCCCTACGGCACTGCGTAGGATCCTACGGTCTTGGCGTGCATCCGTGCGTCGCTGCGGTCCGGTCCCAGGTCGACGGGCACGTGCACCTTCCGCCGACCACTGGCAACAACATCGATGTACTGTGGAGACCTCACGCCCCACGTGTTGAGCAATTCGGCAGTACGTCCACCCGGCCTCCCGCATGCCCACTATACGCCCTCGCTCAAAGTCCGTCAACTGCACATATGGTTCACGTCCACACTGTCGCGGCATGCTACCAGTGTTAAAGACTGCGATGGAGCTCCGTATGCCACGGCAAACTGGCTGACACTGACGGCGGCGGTGCACAAATGCTGCGCAGCTAGCGCCATTCGACGGCCAACACCGCGGTTCCTGGTGTGTCCGCTGTGCCGTGCGTGTGGACATTGCTTGTACAGCCCTCTCGCAGTGTCCGGAGCAAGTATGGTGGGTCTGACACACCGGTGTCAATGTGTTCTTTTTTCCATTTCCAGGAGTGTATATCCTGGTTGTAGATGGCCTTAATATTCTTACAAAATTCAGACATTGTCTGGGTAGTGGTCTATGGTGTTATTACAAAATGATGTTACAAATTGATCTTATAAGCTGCTATTGACAATAATGAATGCCACCTTGATGTCCTACTAAATGCTTTTCATAGACGTGAATGTACTGATAGAGTAAAAGAACCGTTGCCAAGACAACTTCTTTCTCTGCTCATCTTAGTCATCATCATCAAAAATGATAAAGGATGTGAGCTTTTTGTCCATGGGTACTTCTCCAACATTCGCTCATCTACCTGCCTGTTTCTGAGAGCAGAAGGATACTCAAGTGTTTTCTAATGACTTTGGAATGAGTGCATTAACAGAATGGTGGGTCATACCTGAGAGGTGGACACAAACTCTTTGAAAATAACCAGTTGGCTGTAAGGCATTCAGTTGGCCTTTCTCCCATTCCTCCTATAGATGATATATTTGTATATCCATGATATCCTTGCATAACACGACCCCTTTGTTAAAATATAGTGTGTTGTGCAGCTTGGTCACAACTGGATAGTCCCTAAGGTCTTGGTGTTTAGTAGTGATGTTGCCTGACATGAGATGGAGGTCTCCACTAGCAATGTTCTCTTTCTGAGCATTTTCACAGTTTTCATGTTCCCAGTCATTAGGCTGAAACCTGTTCATTTTCTCTCCATCAGCATCAATTTTTATTTAATGATGAGAAATCACATTTTATTAGAATTTGCTGTGAAGTCATTAAAGGATACACAGGTGGCACTAGTATACGCAAAAAATCTACCATTTGTCACTAGTTAAGAGGGGCATTTTCATGTCTTATAACAAACCAAACAGCTTTAGATGAGCAGTGTTTGAGGTTTTCTTGACTTATTAATTGTCTAAATGGTTCTCACACTTAATTCCAGATATTGCCATAATAAAAGCACAATATTTATGCAATACAGCTGCTCATAACATTCAAGTTCTGGTGCAGCTTCTACCACCGTCAAACCTCTCTATATCTGAAAATTAATATTGATAATTATAAAGTTTATTTCAAACTTCACCTTCCCATTAGCGAATTGGTTTGACTCAACGTTCTTTAGCTGCTTAAAAAGTTGAGGAAAAGAGGTGACAGAACGTGAATTTTAATTAACAATGTAAACAGTTAACGTATCTTGCTTGAATACATCATTATAGCTCCTTAGTCTCATCATAGTATCTAGAAGTAAATTATTTCTGGATGATGCAAAAGGTTGTTGGAATCATTCTATCCAATGTGTTATTTTGAATGAGAAGTAGCAGACATTTATATAAGTTCTTCATCAGTTTAATTTCCTTGTTCCAAATGATACAGTTTGAGAAAAAAGCCTCAGTGAAACTGCAACACATGTAATTCTTAGTACAACACAAAAGCAGTGGCTTCCGTAACATACCTCCCACCAACTTCTGACTAGTCAAGAGGGACAAAGGTAAAGTGTTCACCAAATAAAGTTTCTTATATAACAAGTGAGTTACTTATCAATAATGTTTTCTGAATTTAGTTTGAGAGTTTTAGTTTGAGTCAATAATTTCTAGTGTAATTATATCGAAGAACAATTTTTTTCTTATTTTTTATTTTAATTTTTATTATAAATCCAATATATGAAAAATCACTCAGGTTTTTTAAAAAATAAATGAACTCAAAATTATATTATATTTATTATGTCCCTGTTCAAATGTACATTCTGTATTGAAGTACACATAACTATTTTATTTATGCCATTCAAACTCTAAGAAATGTGAAATTCTCAATTCAGCTTTATTGGATCATATCATGAATTTATGGCACTTATAGAGCTCTTCATTAAATGGTGAAAGTGAACCACTGACCAGTTCCATTACAAACTCTAGGGAACTGTTGTAGTAAGCCAATTGCTAGAAAAAATGCTGGCACCGGAGGAAAAAGTAACATCTTTGCAGGGTAAGTTGCCATCAGAGCCACTGTGTGTCGATAGAACCTTTAGTAGCTTAGAAATCTTTCGGTGTGCTTACTTATTCAGAGAACTGATTTTAATTTCATTTTGACTGGGAAGGAAGAAAGTTTAGGGTTTAACACCTGATTGACATTGAGGTCATTAAGGGTGGAACACAAACTCAGATTGTTTCAAGGATGGGGAACGAAACTAGCCTTGCTCTTTTGAAGAAATCATCCCAGCATTTTCCTGGAGGAAGTTAGGGAAATCATGCTAGACCTAAATCTTGATGGCCGGGCATGAATTTGAACATCACCCTCCCAAATGCAAGTCCATTGTGCTAATCAATGTATGACCTTGCTTGGTTTGTTTTGAATAAGTTCCCATTAGATGCTTTGATGAAGTTTGAGAATTTATTTACCATGCTGAGTCACTGACATGTAGACTATCGCCCATTACCCTTATTCTTGAATACTCACATCCCTGATGGGACTTGTAGAACATGATAAATAAAAGAATGAAGGGGTATTTTAAGTATTTTTACCTTTCCTGCTAGGTAATAAGATATTGACTGCTGTACAGACATATAAGAAATTAGCTAAGATATGATAAAAACATTGCATTACTTATTGAGTAAGGGTAACTGAATTTTGGGAATGAGTATTTTGGGAAGTACATTATGTATCCTTTCCAGCTGTTGAAATATTGCGCAGAAATAAAATAATGTATGCTAAGATTTTTTTTTAATTGTGTCCCATGATGTGTTCCAGAACATGACAACACTGGTCATGTGAAGTAAAAAATGCCCATGCAGACGTATGTTGTGTTTTGAATGATTGCTGACGTAACTGATAGTACAGGGTCCAGCTGGGAGATGTTACACTTTTCAAAACATTCTAATACATTTATTTTTTAAATAGATTTCAACTTTTATCTTTATCAAAGATTACAAATACAATGTCAATTAGTAAACATAAAGCACAAAGAAGAATGCGTTGCAATTCAGGTGTGAAAAATGGCATCGTCCAAGTGGCAGCTATTCTTGTCCAGGTATTGTTGCAGGTGAAATGAAAAACTGCCCATACACCTTTCAAGCACAGCAAGGGGAATTTCTAAGGTAATGACTTCTGAAAGAGTTTTACAATGTAAACCTGAGTTGTCAGGTAGCCTAATGAGAAATAACAGAGAAAGATCTGGTGATCGAGGAGGCCACTCCACATACCTGTGCAAAGAAATTAGGTGACGTGGAAAATGTTCCTTTATAAAAGCCATGGATGGTCTTGAATATGGAAAGTAGTCCCATACTATTGAAACCAAACATTATCAAGATCAATCTGTTGTCTTCTCAGTTCTGGCATAAAAAATACTTGCAACACTGTGAGGTGATGCTGTGAGTTGACAGCCACATTGCATCCATTTTCTCAGAAAAAGTAGGGTCCAGTCATGCCAGATCAGGCTAGTTCACACCACTCACATACTTTATTACTATGTCTCAGGGATATTTTCCAACAATTACTGGCAGTTTTGTTTATTCACAGTGCCTGATAAGTGAAAATGAGCCTCATCACTCATTATCAGAATACTTCCATTTTACAATGTTTCCAGCATTCTTTCTGCAAGCATATGCCTCCATACATAGTCATTGTGCTTCAGTTGTTGAACCATCATGATTTTAAAACGATGAAAGCAGAAATCAAAGTGCAAAATTCTGCATACTGACCTGTTTGAGATGCATGAAGTGCAAGGTTGTCATACCGCTGAATACTGGGGACTGGCCTTCACACTTATTGAACTTTCTTAATGTTTTTTGCTGTTCTAACTGTCTGAACACCTCCCTGAGCTGTTCTAGCTCTCACCATTCCTCTCAATCTGAAATTGTTGAACCACTTTATTATTGTTGGGTGAGATGGGACAGTACCATGTTAATAAGCATTGAACTGACTGAAATCTTTGCTGCATCTGCACTTCTGAGTGGTCAGTTGCAACAAAGGTGTTGTAAACAAAGATGCATTGTTCAACTAACCAAGTCTCCATGGCTAATGAAATAGCAACTAATAATGAAGGAGAGCTTCTGTAAAGTTTGGAAGGTAGGAGACGAGGTACTGGCAGAAGTAAAGCTGTGGGTACCGGGTGTGAGTCGTGCTTCGGTAGCTCAGATGGTAGAGCACTTGCCCGCAAAAGGCAAAGGTCCCGAGTTCGAGTCTCGGTCAGGCACGCAGTTTTAATCTGCCAGGAAGTTTCAATAATAATAATAATGATTATAAAACATTCAACATTCCACATAACACCTTCACACTATGTTTTCTTCCTTCTTTTTCTAGAAAAACTTACCCCTAAGCTGTGCATTGCACAATACTAACACCTGGAGGAGGAAGTTCAGGTCGGTTACACCAAACACTCCCATTTTGCAGTAGTTCGTTTATTCACGTAAATACATTAAAGGCTTACAAAGAACTGACATGGCGGAACTGCACAAAGATAATGTTTAGCTTAGTTCAAAGACAATACTGAGATCGATGCTGGTGTCGACCTCATCGGCGCCACAACATAGCCCCCCCCCCCACCCCCCGCCACTCCCCCCCCCCTCAGTGCAGAGTACTCTTGAGTGGCCATGGGGGGGGGGGGGAGGGGCCTTGACTATGATGTCGGCAAGGGTGGTCCGCGGGAGCCAGACCATGGTCAGCTCGACAGTGTCATCAGGGAGCTGTGTGGGTAGATGTCGTGAAGGATGGTTCGGCCACCGAACCTGGAAGTCGTTGAAGCGAGCCAGACATCGTACTGGGCATGCTGGTCATGTGGCAACAGGTAGGCCGGCGGTTTGCAGGAGGAATGGAGCGACAATGACGATGTCTCCGGTGGGCATGGTGAACACACGAAGCATGTCCAGGTCGACATTAGGCAAGAGGGGAACACATTTCACCAGGTGGCAGGGAATGATGGAGGTTGTGTCATTAGCACTGGATGAAGGGAAACGCACGACGAACAGTGTATCATCGTGCAGTATTATTGAGATGTCGTGGATTATGTCCACGGGGACAGGCACAAATACCTCGAGCGAAGGCACCTTCAAGATGGGGGAGATTGAGAAACTTCGACAGGGCGAGGCAGGCAAGGCGTGGTCGTGGTGTTCGGAGCCACTCGGCGGATCCGACGGGAGCCGAGGCGGCAAAGTGTCCCAGGAGTCAACACGCCAAGACGGCCGCCGTCCCGAAGCAGTCGCATCGCGGTCGGGTGAGCTCGGTAGAGCTCGGGAACCGTTACTGAGTCCATTGTCCGAGGGTGTGGTTTGTGGCAGCATGGTCACGGGCAAGACGCTTCGTGCAAGTGAACTGTTTGTGTTGTCAGTGGTAGTCACACGGCGGTGCGCAGGAGCCGAAGTTGCATCATAGTTTGAGGTGCTGTCCGCGATGTGCGTGGTAGGAGCCGTCAGTTCAGGAACACGTGATGCTCGTCGCGGATGCGCACTTGTGTCCGGCTGAGTGTCAAACGCTGCCGTGTTAGAAGGGTGTGGCCCTGTGGAGCTGGCAGTACATGTTATGGCAGTCTTGATAGCACAGTTGCGAGGGGTAGTCGGAGGTAAACACATGGAGGCTCGATTGCTGGGATTGTAAGCAGATTTGGCACACTTACTGACCTTGCTTTGTCCTTGCTGTAGTGTCTGTAATTCCTTTGCTGCATCAGAAAGCTCGAAGTTTTCCTTGCATAGGTGAGTGATGTGTTCAGGCTCAACAAGGCACTTATGCGTGGTTTCTTGTAACATCGTCGACAGAGACGAGGATGTACGGTTGAGATGAGCGCGGATTGATTTGTCAAGGGGGAGTTTGCTTGACGGAGCACAGGGGAAGTGAGTCTTGGACGGGTGATGAAACACGGTGTTTTGCCCTAGGTCCGGTGAAAGTTTGTGGTGTTGCAAGAAGTCAGTGCCTAGTATAGGTTCGTCAATTTCACACACTTAAAAAGTCCACTCGAGTTTGCAGTTTGCGGAGAGTGAGACGACATGTGAAGTTGAACCCGAGCATTGTAGTTTAGTTGAATTCATGGCTTGCAGTGAAGTATGATGAGGGCGGATATTCAACGATGCTAAGGAAATGGGCAGCAGTGAAACATCGGCGCCTGTGTCCACCAGGAAAAGGTATCCCGACGAAATGTCTTTAATGTAAAGTCATCCACAATTACCTGGTCGTTTCTGGACAGAATGTAGCACGGGGGGAGGGGGGGGGGGGTGCTTGTCATGTTGTGTGCAGGAGGTGTTTGGGAAGTAGCAGGGTGGTCTGCAGTTCCGTGCCGCCTCACCAAACTGTGTGTGGAAGTAACAGTACGAGTGGTGCGGTTGCATTTCCTGTAGAACGTTCGTTGCCAGTGGCAGTGGCCGAGGTTTTGGAGGCTGCAGCAGGCTCATTTGCAGGAGGGGGCATGACCATGGGCAGAGCTGGTGACGTCCCAGTAGCTTGTTTACTGCTTCCCAGAGCGAGTGGAACGGTCGGCACAGTGGAGCCCCGGCCATGTCCGGCCACGGGGCGATGAGCCTGAACCTGAGACTTGTCAGGTAGGCAGTGGCTGGTGAAATAGGGCAGTGATGCATCGTGTGGCTTGTCAGCAATTGTCATTGTTTGCTCGAGAGGTTCGGGAGACCTCTGAGCCAAAGCAAAGCGGATGTGAGGAGATAGTTTATCTGACCAGATGGCGAGGAGAGCTGTGTCAGAGAGTAGATTGGCGCTGACCAGGGCACGTAGCCGTCTCCAGAGCTGGGAAGTTTTGTGGTTGCCTAGTTGCTCGACATGGAGCACTTGCACTGCTGCCTCAGTTGAGTGTGCAAGCTGACGTAGAACTGTATTTTTGGCTAGAGTGTACCGAGTAGATGAGTCCGGGGCATCGACCAGGTCAGCAATCAAGTCCTCCTGGTCATGCAGGTGGGTGATGAGGCACAGAAACCTGGCTGACTCGTTGAGTTTGTAATGGTCGAACACTTCGTCTGCAATTTTGAACCTGGTTGTAGCTCTGTCGGGATTAAACGGCGGTGGTAAGCATTGTAGAATGTTCGGAAGAACAGATTGAGTTGAATTCATCGGGGCTTTGCCTGAAACAAGCTGTTGTTGCTGTAGTATTTCAGGAGAGTGTGCGTCCAGGGGATGTGGCAACGACGGCTGTTCGGGTGGCAGCGTGAAGGTGACACATTGTGGTTGAGCACAATCTGTCGCGACGCGGAAGGCCAACATGGGTGAGACACCGTAATGTGTCGATTGCAGTTGCTCCACATGTTGCGGGTGTGTTCAGAATGACGCGTCACAGAAGACCGACGTAGATGAGGCACCAAGATGTGCTGAGAATGGTAGCAGAAGCTCGACTGGAGCCGGCACGGGGGAGACAGAAAAAGTTCAAAATTTGAGAACGCGTGTTAGTCCGCGGAAAGCTCAACATATGATCAAAGTCAGGGCCACCTGTGTTGCAAGGAGGCTGTGGAGGTGTGGGCTGTCCAGAAGAACAGTGTGGGAAATGATGTCAAACGTGGGACGGAATGTGTGAATGTTCACTGTTCATAGTCACTCCACTCAAAATGGTGTTCGGATAAGGTGAATGTTGTGGCACAAAACACTGAGGCGTAGCAGTGGGACGGAGGTGGAGATCAGGCACATATAACAAGTTATTGTTTGTATTGCAGGCTGACGTATCGAAGTAGGAAGGCATGTGCTGATGCTGAACTGAGGCAGGCGCGGACGTGGTCGGATGCTAAGGAGGTTGACCTGTGAACGAATCAGTTCCGGCCACGTGGCAGGTATCCGCGTGGTACTGCACAGTTTGTGGCATGGCAAGTCATTGTCCTGGTGGTGGTAGGTTGTCCAGTGAAGCATTTGCAGAAATCGGCATTGGTCCCGCACTGCACTGAGATCCGTAAGAGGTAACTGCACAGTCGATGAGGGAGAGCACATGTGGTGGGAACAAAGGCATTTGATAGCCGGAGTCATGCACACTCCTAACCTCACTTATTGTTGTAGGCTCGAAAACGTCCGGCGAAATCGGCGCAATCGGCGAGTGAGAGGCATCATGTTGCAGTCCTGGCGGGTGTACATCGCCCGCAACACTATGCATGTCGTTCACAAAATCCGGCGTTAGGCGTTGGGCTGAAGTCATTGTTCAAATGCTGTGACAATGTAACACATGTGAAAATAACCAATGCAGAGGTCATGGACACAGTAAAACGGCAAAAACGGAAGATGTTACAACTCGGGGTCTCCAGTGAGGAGGAAGTTCGGGTCGGTTACACCAAACACCACTCCCATTTTGCAGTAGTTCGTTTATTCACCTAAACACATCAAAGGCTTACAAAGAACTGACATGGTGGAACTGCACAAAGATAATGTTTAGCTTAGTTCAAAGATGATACTCAGATCGATGCTGATGTCGACTTCATCGGCGCCATAACCTCTTCCACTTTCTGACCTTAACATCTCACTCATTATAGAGGGATCCTGACTCAGTTTTGCATGATAGCTAATGGGAAGTTGTGGTACAGAAAATGGCCCAGAGATCACCTGTGTGTGTGTGTGTGTGTGTGTGTGTGTGTGAAAAGTATTGTATACGAGGAGTAAATCCAAAGATTGTCTCTAACTAGAAGTCTATAAATGTATGTGTATATGAATTAGCTTATTTTAAATTGGTCTGAACTTGTAAATACTTTGACATGTCCTATATCCTTGTAAAAAGAGATCTACAGATGAATAAAGCTACTACTACTAGTACTATAATATTAAATATTGTTTATCATTTCTGTTTTTAACAGTGCAAGGAAGCTGATTTTGGCACTTGTTTTGGTTTTTATAAATACTGAGAATGATTTTTCCAGTTTTGTATGTTGTTTCAGTGTTACAAAATTTTAAAAAGAGAAAGTGTTAGTATTTGTGAGAATTAAGCGTGTTTTAGGATTTCTATTTAAGATGCAATTTATAAATTTAATATTTGGATTCAAACCAACACAATAGTTGCAATAAGAATTAAAGAGTGCTGGATTTACTCTACCTTATAAGCTCTCAAATGAGCTATAAATTATCAAACTGTAGTGACATTATACAAATATGTAACTTGTAAAGCTGAATGTTTCGTTAGGTTGTGAACTGATCCCATAGCAGTTGGCTGTTCAGTTTCTTGTACGGGATGTTGTTATTATCAAATTAAATCACGGACCAGTCACTACTAATTTATTTCTCAAAATGTTATCTTTAGATATATGCCTGTCACAAACATGGTTGTAATTACATCTCATCAGATACATTTCTTTTCTTTATTAGCTCATGAGAATGTAAACAGGAAATTATATAATAGTAGATGCCAAAGATAATATCTCAATGCTTATTTCTTAGTTTATGGGTTTTATATGTTAACATTTGACCATGTAAATTTCTACTGAAGTACCCTATACTTGGTAGATAGCATATTAGTATCTGGTACATGACCTGCTTCAGTATTGTAGTACACAATACACAGTCTAAAATGTTATATGCTTCACCAATATCCAGTAACAATGTAAATGTGCTTTGTTTCTTTATCACTGTGTGTCACGAACAATAGTAGGCACATATTGCGAGATATGTTTCATTTTTTCAGGCCTTGTTACCTCTGCTCAAACAAGCTGCACAAAAAAACTCAGCTGAAACATTTGGTGTAAAGAAGGCAGCAGTTATTAACATGAGTTCCGTCCTTGGATCCATTGCAGATAATAAACAAGGAGGATTTTATCCCTACAGATCTAGTAAGGTATGACACCACATTAATTCAGTTCAATCATGTGTACCTGATACATATGTCATTTATAGATATTTATTTATCAGGTCAGTTGGATAATGCCCCTCAGATTTCTTTACACATATCATTATAGCCTATTTTGCATTCTCAGTTAAAGTAATGAAGATTGCTATACTTTTAAGGCTTTATTAGTTAATGGATAAAGATGGGGAAAGAGGGAAGAAGAAATAAAAATAGAGCATATCTTGCTAAAGTAAAAATAAAATATTAAAAACAATTGTTTACATGAAGCATAATCTACGTCAGTAAAACAAGATCAAATTTTAGAATCTGGACAGTTGTTAATGTACTGTAAAAGGGAATAAATTTACCTAGTAAGCAAATATTTGGCAATTATATGTTAATACATTTTACATAAAATAAGATGAGGATGAATGAAACATATATTCAATAAATAAAAGGGCACTTCAAAAGTTAGATGCTCATTATAATGAAGGTCAAATAACTTTTGTTGAATGGTGTACTACACTTCACAGTGACCCAGATACATGACACTATTTCTCATGACAGCCACCAAGTCTCTGCAAACAGTGCTCTACCAGTTGTTCAGTTCCTTGACAGTAGAGATACAGTCCTTGGTCAGAGAGCCATTTGAGAACTGCTGTATGAATGTCCTCATTATTACAAAATCTCACCTCGCCCTCCCCCAGATGCTGCTTCAGCTTGCTGAGAAGAACTGAGTGGGATGGTGCAGTGGTTAGCACACTGGATTCACATCCGGGAGGAAGACGGATCAAATCTATTGTGTTCAGCCATAGATTTAGGTTTTTCATGATTTCTCTGCTGCTCCAGGCAAATGTTGGGATGGTTCCTTTGGAAAGGGCATGCCCATTTCCTTCCCCATCCTTCATCCTTGACACCATCTGAGCTTGTGCACCATCTCTAATGACCTCAATGTCAACAGGACGTTAAACCCAATCTTCCTTCCTTCTTTGCTTCCATGCTGAAAAGATGGAAAATGCATGGTAAAGATCTGGACTTTGTGATCAGCATCACCCATAATGAATTTTCAATCTACAGCAGAGTGTCCACTAGTTTGAAACTTTCTAGCAGATTTAAACTATATGCTGGACTGACTTGAGTGTGGGACCTTCACCTGTAACAGGCAAGTGCTTTGCTGACTGAGCTGCCCAAGTACAATTCATAATCTGCCCTCACAATTTTACTTCTGCCAGTGCCTCATCTCCTCCCTCCAAAACTTCACAGAAGTTCTTGAGTATAGCTACAGTACCAGTGCTCGTGGAAGAAATGACATTGTGATGGCAGGGCTTGCCCTCAGAATGAATTTTTGCTCTGCTGTGGAATGTGCACTGCAGAGAGAAAATTCATTCTGGAAACATTCCCATAGGCTGCAGATAAACCATGTCTTCATGATATAATTTATTCCAGGAGTGCTAGTCCTGCAAGGTATTCAGAAGAAATTTGGAATCTAGGAAATTATGTGTTAATCTGTGTCATATATACAAGGTGACAATTATTGAACTACATGAAATAAAATCATCATAACTTCTGAGCGGTTTGAATCAGGATGTTCAAAATGCCTTTTCATTTGAATGGGTTCATCAATATGCAAAATTGACACATTTAGGGGACTGAGAACCACATTTCATGATAGAGAAGTCTCTTCACTCTAAATGGGTGACTGTGTGGTGTGCAATGTCCAGTCACGGAATAATCAGCACGATATTTCTTGATGGCACAGTGACTACCGAATGGTACATGAAGATTTTGGAATATGATTTCATCCCCTTTATCCAAAGTGACGCTGATTTTGACAAGATGTGGTTCATGCAAGATGGAGCTGAACCTCATTGAAGCAGGAGAGTGTTTGATATCTTGGAGCAGCACTTTGGTGATCGCATTCTGGCCTGGGGTAACCAGAGGCCACTGGCATGGGCCTCAATTCGTCACCATGTTCTCCAGATCTGAACACATGCAGCTCTTTTTGTGGGGCTATATTAAAGACAAGGTGTACAGCAATAACCCCAAAACCATTGCTGAGCTGAAAACAGCTATTCAGGAGGTCTTAGACAGCACTGATTTTCCAACGCTTCAAAGGGTCATGCAGAAATTTGCTATTCGTCTGCGCCACATCATCGCCAATGAAGGCAGGCATATCGAACGTATCATAATCTAAATACGAATATCTGTAGTGACATTTACATGTTGAATAAAATGTGTCACACCATAGTTTTCAATTAATTTACATATTTTTTTCATATAGTTCAATAATTCTCACCCCATACCTTGATCTGTATACTAATTCCTTGGAGTAGCTCCAACAGGAAACACATATGCTCTGTGCACTACTTGCTTGTTGCTCTTGAGTGTTTGTTAAGAGTTATTTTTATCACCTTCAGTCCTTGAAATTAAGAAAATGATTATATTAACCTGGTAAATATTCACTTGGACATTTGTCAGTACAAAGCACTCATCACATACTATTCACTGGTAGATTAATGTATTTGCAGTTATTCCTTAATGAATCAATCATCATATCTCTAAAAATTTATTCATGATATTCACAAATTGTCATTGGAGCAGAAAGAGCATTATTTACGTCAATACTATACTACATTAATTTACATGAATTTAGAATAATTAATGTTTAACGATAGTTACAAAAAATAGCTCACAAATTATCATAATCTCTTCTTTTACAGGCTGCTCTAAATGCAATCACACGTTCACTGTGTTTTGATCTAGCTGCAGATAACATTCTCGTAGTGAGTATGCATCCTGGTTGGGTCAAAACAGATATGGGAGGTACAAATGCTCCCTTAACTGTGGAACAGAGTGTAGGAAATATTGTGGAAACTCTTCTCAAACTTGATAAGTCACATAATGGCTGTTTCATACAGTATGATGGAAAACAACTGCCATGGTAACTCCATCTACTTAATCTCTGACAATGTCACTAGTGCTGCATTTAGCTGATAAACTGTTCAGGTATTCTCAAGCTTGAGGACAAACAGTGCTACTCTCTTCCTAAACTGCAGTGAAATTCTGGAGTCACAGTCTCTTTAAAAATTGTTTATGAGAATGTAAAATGGGGTTGTGTGCCTTAAAACCTACACTGGTTATATACGAATTCTGATATCTCATAATTATAAAACACTGACAGATCCAGCACTTCAATATTTCATATATTCTTGGAAAATTGCATTCCTGATGTTGTATATAATCCATCCACATCTCAGTTTTGTATAATATACAGTGTAACACTTTGCTACAGAAAAATGAAAATTAGCTTTGATAGACATAGGTTTATTTAAACTAAAATTTGCCAGAAGAATGATATTCCATGAAGAGTAAAATATCTATCTAATAATATCCTCTTGGTAAAACTGTGTTGCTTAACTATATGATTGATCTGTTCTTTTATGTCAATAAGATTTATCCATGTTATCTTCTAATGTTGAAGAAAAATTGTTATATATATTTCTTGAAATTTGTACATCTTGCTATATTTCATAAATGTATCTGTTAAAGTATCAAAGACAACTTCATGATCTTCAGTGTACTTTTCTGTCAACTGAATTTTCTTTTTAAATGAATGAGAATATTGAGAATATTCAACATATTTTTGTGAGTATAAGAATGATAAACATTAATTTACTGGTATGAATATTCGTCTGGCATTAGCTTTGCAACTTCATCATCAAGTGATTCACCTAATGATGGTTTTGCAAGTTGAGAGATTACTGGAAGATTAAGTATAATGGTTTTCATTCTTAAATATGAATTTTTAACTGCTGTCGAATCACAGAAGAATACATTACCATTGTTTTGCAATATTGAAGTGTTCAGTGCTTTCCTTTGCTAGTATCCCACATGTTGTATTCACAAATATACTGTTTTCGAACTGTAGCTTAAAGGGGTTGCTTTACTAGTGGCTGGATGATAAGTTCCATTCTTATCTTTTATTGTTATAGATGCTATATACTCTGGGACCTAAACCTACAATTGCATGTTAACTTTTTCTTATAAAGTTGCAGTTAGATGGTTACACTACAGGAGACAAAAACAGGATTGCATTTGTTTCTATCAATTTGGGCTGAACATCTGATGAACAGTTTGTAGTGTGTTTTTGAAGAAGCTTGCACAGGATAGAATAGCATGGAGAGCTGCATCATGCCAGTCTCTGGACTGAAGACCACAACAACAACAACAACATTGTTGCCATCTGCAGTTTACAAGGGCAGGCTAAAAAATTTATGCCTCCACATTTTTTAGGTGGAAACTCTTAAAGCTTCTTAAGTAAAACAAATCTTATTAACATTCTGCATCTTTATTCCTCATGTTGACATATTTATTTATCAACTTAATCACTCTGCCAACAAACTTGTAGTTGACACCTCATGTAGAATGCTTTACTTTGCTGGTGGCATACTGACCATAGCTATGTTAGAACCTCCCACATGACATGCTACAGTTCAGAGCTCCCTAGTGGCAAAGTCAGTTATGTCATTCCCTATTACCCCCCCCCCCCCCCCCAATTCCTAAAGTGCTGAGCATCAGGGATGAATCGGAATTTGAACTGGACCATGTGGGCAGCTCATACGTGAACTGCTGGGCATGATGAACATATAACTGCAGTAGTGACACAGCTGACTCTGGGGAGTGGAGGTTGGAAGGTGTGCCATCGGCAGGAGACAGGCTGGAAGGAGTCAGAGCTAGTGGCTCTCCTGGTGTTGACATGGCACCATCTGAAGGTGGCAGTAAAATCCATGTGGACCTAACCCACTAAATGGCAACTTTTGTGCAGTTGCTGCTTTGGACAATATCCATCATGTGTTCTCACACCATAGAACTGGTAAGGGTGTGGAGTAGAGAGGTTGTAATGACAAGTGGACACGATCCATGTGAAGCATGATGTGAGAGTATATATGTACACCATGTGATCAAACGTATCTGGACACCCCCAAAAACATATGTTTTTCATATTAGGTGTATTGTGCTACCACCTATTGCCAGGTACTCCGTATCAGTGACTTCAGTAGTCACTAGACATAATGAGAGAGCATAACGGGGTGCTCTGCGGAACTCATGGACTTCGAATGAGGTCAGGTGATGGCTGTCACATATGTTGTACATCTGCAATGACATTTCCACACTCCTAAACATCCCTAGGCCCACTGTTTCCAATGTGATAGTGAAGTAGAAATGTGAAGGACAATTACAGCACAAAATGTACAGGCCAACCTCATCTGTTGACTGACAGAGACAGCCGACAGTTGAAGAGGGTCGTAATGTGTAATAGACAGACATCTATCTGGACCATCACACAGGAATTCCAAACTGCACCAGGATCCACTGCAATTACTATGACAGGTAGGCAGAAGGTGAGAAAACTTGGATTTCATGGTTGAGGGGCTGCTCATAAGCCACACATCATGCTGGTGAGTGCCAAATAATGCCTAGCTTGGTGTAAGGAGCGTAAAAAATGGGCAATTGGACAGTGGTAAAACGTTGTGTGGACCTATGAATCATGGTACACAATGTGGCAATCCAATGGCAGGGTGTGGGTATGGCGAATGACTGGTGAACCTCATCTACCAGCTGTGGAGTGTCAACAGTAAAATTCGGAAGCAGTGGTGTTATGGTGTGGTCATGATTTTCATGGAGGGGGCTTGCAAACCTTGTTGTTTTGCATGGCACTATCACAGCACAGGCCTGCACTGATGTTTTAATCACCTTCTTGCTTCCCATTGTTGAAGAGCAATTCGGGGATGGCGACTGCATCTTTCAACACGATCGAGCACCTGTTCATAATGTATGGCCTGTGGTTGCGTGGTTACATGACAATAACATCCCTGTAATGGTCTAGCCCTCACAGAGTCCTGACCTGAATCTTAGAGAACACCTTTGGGATGTTTTGGAATGCCGACTTCATGCCAGGCCTCACTGACCAACATTGATGCCTCTCCTCAGTGCAGCACTCTGTGAAGAATGGGTTGGCATTTCCCAAGAAACCTTCCAGCACCTGATTGTTCATATGCCTGTGAGAGTGGAAACTATCATCAAGGGTAAGGGTGGGCCAACACCATACTGGATTCCAGCATTACTGATGGAGGGCACCATGAACTTGTAAGTCATTTTCAGCCAGGTGTCTAGATACTTTTGATCACATACAAATGATGGAGAGGCTTCATCCCACCATAGCCCTCAGTGGTTCACAATCACACAACAGGCCACAGCAGTCCACCCACTCCGCCACCACCCCACACCGAACCCAGGGTTATTGTGTGGTTTGGCCCTCAGTGGGCCTCCCCGGAAATGTCTCATACCAAACGAGTGTAACCGCAAATGTTGGCATAGTAGAATAATTATGGTGTATGTGTACATGGAAATAGTGTTTGCGCAGCAATCGCTGACACAGTGTAACTGTGGTGGAATAAGGGTAACCAGCCCATATTCACCAAGGTAGTTGGAAAACCACCTTAAAAACCATCCGCTGGCCAGCACTCTGGACCTTGAGACTAATCCGTTGGGCAGATTCGCACTGGGGACCAGCATGCCTTCCCGCTGAAGAAGGTGCACATTAGACTATGCAGCTAACTGAGCAGCCAATGGGAGAATAGTCTGATGGCACCTTATGCATGAAAACTGGATGAGATTCATGGCACAATACAGGAGGACAATGTGTTGACACTACATGATCCCGTAGTTTGTCTACCAGACTGGGAAGCTGTGACTCATCTGGCTGTGGTGAGGGGGTGAATAAGTCTGCTATGATCCACAGATGTTTGCCATAGACCATATCTGCTGACAAGGAATTGAGTCTATTTTCAAGGCTCTTCATGCTCCTAGCATAACCAGATGCAACATGAGCCCAAGCATTGTTGTGGTACACTAGGGTGGCCTTTAAAGTGCAGTGTCATCTCTCAACCAGGCCATTGCTTGACATGTGGTAGCTTATTGTATGAAAGCTGTACAATTTTGACTATTCATTGAAAAGTTTGGAATATAATCATCAACCTTGGTCTGCAGCGATATGGAGAGGACAGCCAAAATGTGCCACCTAGGTCTTGATGAATATCCTAGCTGTCATCTCAGCAGATATGCTTTTGATTGGAAAAGCCTCTGTCCACTATGTGCATCAGTCCACCACCATGATATATATCTGTAGCCTTGAGATGAGGGAAGAGTGCCAACCAAGGCAATGCGCATGTGCCTAAATCTTGCCGTTGGTGTCAGACAGTCTCCCACATCTGTGTGCACTTGATGTCCAATTTTGCTGTATTGGCACTGTGTGCATGCATGATCCCAGGTGCATGCTTCTTTCATGATTGAAGCCCACATGAATGACTCATTCATTTGTTTGACTGTGGTATTTGCTCTGGGTTTTGGATGATTCAAAACCTGTCTGTCGAAACAAAGACATCATGTAACACCTCCATTTTTTTCCTAGATGCATTGCATTATGTACTTACCATGCCACCAGGTACATGCAACAGTTGGAGGCATAAGCTGCTGGAGTAATCATTCAATACCAGTTGAAGATGTTGATCTGAAGACTGACCAGTGGTGAGGCCATTGTAGTTCACAATAGATGTTTGGCTGCTGATACAAGAAGAGTAGTTGGCTATGATGTTATTGGCACCATGAATATGGCGGATGACCATTGTAAATTGGCAGACGTATTCAATATGTCTGAACTGGCATCAGAGCACCTGTCATTGCTCTTTTGGAATGCTGACACAGTGGGTTTGTGGTCAGTTTAAATGGTAACAGGTTGCACCTCGATAGGTGAGGGGAAATATTGGACACTCTTGTAGATTGATTAAAGCTCCCTATTATAATCACTCCAATGTATTTGGCTGGGCTGCAGTTTTTGGGGAAAGAAACTTGGAGATGTACACCAGAGGTGGCACTTGTCTCTTGTGTTGTGGCCTGCCAGTGGGTTTGTGAAAGACATTTGTGATATGGCAGTTCCTGGGAGGTGATGATGATAAAAATTAATCATGCCAAGGATACACCTCAGCTGTTGATAATTGTGTGACTACAGAAGGGTGAGTAATTATCTAACTGTCCAGGTAAGGTTGTGATGGCATGTGCTGACACATTGTAGCTGATGTAGGTTACCACAGGAATGTAACTGTTGACATTGAGTATAGTTCCTTTGTCAGTTAACCTCTGTCACTTTGATCGTAAGTAGGCATTTTTAGAAAACACTAGTATTTTATTGAGGTAAGTGAAGAAAAATGGAAAGCCCCTTAAAACTCCATCCAAAGAACACTGTCACATCTGGGCCACTTTTTGCAGCCTGAAAGACATAACCAAAAACTCAAACAGTCAAAATGGCATTATCACTACAATTTTAGGTATGTCATTGGTTGCCTTTGGAATCTGATTATATGCTTTTCAGGAATCCGACAAACTAAGACTGGTTGCATGTTCCAGAGCTCTGGTTAAATCCTGGATTTTTTGTAGCGGGCATCTATCTGCGATTGTTCAGGTGTTCATTCCCAGTAATCATTAAAATATGCTATTAAACATCTTTCCTGCTTACTAGATGGAGTGGGGAGGACCAAGGACTGTTTGAATGACATGTGACTGTCCTGAAGCATCTCTTCTAAATAACTTTGGTCTCATGCAACAGTTCTGGTGCGATCCAAAGGGCATGTAACAAAATCGGTGGTTTGGAGGTGGTATGAATATGGAGCACTGTTGTTTGTGTGACCTCGGCCCATGGCTCTATGGTCTGCTGTATTTCCAAGAATACACTGTGAAGGTCTCTTAAGCATCTCCATTATTTTGCAGACTGCTTGCAGTTCACATTATTTGACCTTCAGAGTATCTTCTAACACACTGTTTTCAGTACATAAACTGATAGTTTTGTGCTTGACTGTCATGTAATCATCTTCAGTGGTATGAAGCTCAGGAAACAAGTTGTGATAGTAGGACTCCCACTGACTCTTATCTCATCTCATAGAGAAGTGCACTAAACTCTCACTAATCCAGTTGTCAGTAATCAGGCCTCTCAGTAATCTGACCTACAACCAGCCTCTAGTCGCTCAAGCAGAAATGACATATACAATAATGAATTCCAATGTGCAACAATGTTATTAGTCAATTACAGTGTGAAACAATTCTATAAATGTTTGAAATTATGCCTTTCTTTATGGCTCAGTATCATGGCTTCTAAAAGGAAACACATTATGCTAGGTCTCAAGCAGAAATTCTAAATTAGAGACAAGTTGAAGTGAGGTTCCTCTCAGAAATCCATTGCTGCTGAGTACAATGTTGGTTGAGCAACTATTTATCACCAAAGTTTAACAGACTTAAAGATAATCAACTGCATACAGGAAAGTTATGAACAAAAGGACATAGGAGAAGAGACTATGAAGATATCTCTCAATGCCAGTACTGAAGCTACAGACATTATGCAACAATCAGAAACATGCAGGCTGATGTAATGCTTATAAGACCAGTGGTGGGCATAAGATAATATCTAATACCAGATAAGTCATTTCTCTGATTGAGATTACTGATCAATAAAGTGAACTGTTCAAGGTCATCACACATTTGTTGTCAGGTAAAAATGTTTTCCGTGATTGCAAACCATATGTCTGATTGGTTGGGTGCAAATGTAACCATAAATGCAGTTAGGAGGACTGTGAGAGCAGCTGGGTGGAAGGTCTGCTGCTCTTGTATGCAGTACCAATGTTGGTGGAGGGACCAGAGCTGGTAGCATGTTCATGTTGAGTTTAATGTCACTTAAAACTGCAGCATGACTGTAAATCATTGTTCTGTGGTTGCATCAGTGTAACTGGCAATGGCATGACCATCACAGATGTTAAGATATTGTCCCATGGGTGGCATGTGGCACAGATCCAGTGGTTGAAATACAGGAGATGGGCATTGCAAAATCTCAATCTCATGTTTAATTTTCAGGATGACACTTGGTGCATTTCAGTAACTATTTGTATCACCCATAATCAAATGTATCCATGTGAATTATGGCAAATAATCTATCTGTAACAACAGAATTTCATCTTCAGTCACCAATTATGCAGGAATGCTACCATCTACATATAAAACACATACCTGAATTATTGATATGATAATATTCACTTTTCTTACACACAGCCAAACATCATAAAGTTAACACATCAGCAAGGTGGCAAAAAACATCTCAAACTTAAATAAACACTGCACTTGTCACATGCTGATTAGTTGATTATGTCACTACCTTCTTTTCCAGTGCCCTATATCCAGTCAGTGCCTTGCCAGGACTGGTATGGGACTTCTCCAGTTTTGCAGAGGAACCAACCATACTTGTACATAGGCTATTATTGTGATAGGTTTGCCACTCTCAAAGGCATTTTAAGTATGCTACCAGTTCCCTCCCTATCTCCCCCCCCCCCCCCCCCCCCTCCCATGCAGTCCATCCCCAGGAGGAGTGTCCCTTCTGTTTGTGAGTTTTTCATTGCCTTTGTGTATGGTTAACTGAAGCAGGACTTGAGAACCACCCCTGTATTATCACTGCAATTTCAGGTATGTCATTGGTTGCCATTGGAATCTGATTATACACGTTTCGGCAATCTAACAAACTAAAACTGGTTGCACCAGCCCCACTTGTTAATCCAAGGGCAGATTCAATCTGTGGCCAGTGTGCCTGGCTGAGTCCC
The DNA here is from genome assembly GCF_023864275.1 of Schistocerca cancellata. Lineage (NCBI taxonomy): Eukaryota > Metazoa > Arthropoda > Insecta > Orthoptera > Acrididae > Schistocerca > Schistocerca cancellata. Next base: position 867,920,504 of record NC_064626.1, on the reverse strand, counting down.
AGAAGTGTACATTTCAATATCCTCATCTATCTGGGAGTATAGGGTCTGAAAGATTAGCTATGAAAAATGAAATATACATGTGTACATCTAACTTTTTGTTTCCCTCTTCTACTTTTCAATTTTTAACTGCACTGCTCAATTGACTTCTTATGTCTCATCCTCTATCCGTCTTCCATTTCAAATTTTGATTTTATATCATCTCTGGACTGAATCTGGTGTGCTCCTTACCAACACAATCTGAGCCAGCCAAGACAGACCACTCAAACTGTATATCAAGGTGTGGTTTTTGTTGAGTTATAGCAGATAATGTGGCAGATTTCAGCAAGCCCTTCATTCTTTCAACAGGTGCTTCAAATTTTGCTGCTGGTAATGTTTTAGCTCAAGAAATTGATGGTCGTGAACACCCAGTATCATTTCTTTACTGGCAATAAAACTAAGCAGAATGTAATTATACTACCAAAGAAAAGGAGGTTTTTGCTTTGGTTATTGGTTTAACACATAACAGATGCTTCTAATGAGAAGACATTCACAATCATTACAGACCATGCTGTACTAAAATGGTTATTGAGCTTAAAGGAGCCACGTTCCAGAAAATGATGTTTGTCTGTCACTTAGGCCACAGGCTGGGACACTATTCAAATATAAATCAAAGATGCTTGCATCACATGGAGACAGTGTGAAGTCATATGCCAGAAAATGTACAGGAATGTGAAAATGGGTGTGGCACTTAATGTGGAATGTGTTGTAAAACTGCCAATGTCTCTTGTTCACAATTAGCAAATGTGGACTCCACCTACATTTTGGCGGTGGCCCATGTGTTATACCAATACATTCCAAAACCATATCATTACCATTGAATGAACAAATTAAATCGATATGGTTCTTAACAGAATTGAATTGTTGTTGAATCTCACTCAAATTGTATTTACATACCAGTTTAGAATTATTTGTTGAAACAGCCATGTCTGATTGTGGTTCAAACAACATCCCTGTTTTCTATGGTACTATTACTGTAGAGTTAATGGACTACATTGTCATAGCAAAATTTAGAACTCTGTTAACATGGTCAATTAGTTCTAAATAATAGGGTTCAACAGTTACCGTAATACAGTTACATCTCTTCTAGTACCCCCTGGAATAAGCATTAGTTACATTTGCATACTTATGTAATAGCTACTATATACATATGCACAACACATTTGCATGCGCATGCACATGCAGAAAAAGAAACACACCCCTTGCACTCACTCATACTACAAACATCTACAAAGACTGTAGGGATGTCATGGATTGGACCACTTGACTTATGGTGATACCTTGACCTCAAAGTCTGGACTGCAACCTGAAGCTGCTCGCTTCCTGGATTTAAGAACAGTCTACCCTCAGTCAGTCCTCATCACTGTCTTGTGGTGTTAAAGGAGGCCTACACAGAAATGGCATTACATGATCAACATGAACAACTACTGACTGAAAAGGTATTTCGAGCTTAAGAGTGGCTGGTGACAAAACCTCCGAGATTGGGTATGGTCCCTTCTAAAACCTCATGACTCTTTTTTGACACTACATTGCTCATGTAGACAAGATCTTCAGCCCAATACTGTCATGCGACTGGTTGGTGATCATGTTGTTTCATCTGCTGGAGAAAGGATTGACGATTTTACTGTTTCTTTCCCTTCCATGCCTCCTTAAGCTTGCATGCTAATTTTCTCACACGTTAATTGCCATATCCAGTGGTCAAATTGGCAAGGTCCAAAGGTGTATGAATCCTCATTCCATACACATTTGTATGGATTTAGTCCAGTCACTGTGTTCATTTTTGTGTTGTAGGCACTTACAGATATATCAGGCACAAACATCCCAGTTTTGCTTTTGTAGTGGTGTTAATGATTGTCCTGTGGACTTGCTCAGTGTGCCCATTTCCTTCAAGTTTTACTGGTGTAGTTCTTATCTGTGTTATTTGTGTCAGATTATAAGCATGTTTGAGGGGAGTTAGAATGAAAAAAAAATTTTCAATTTTCCGGTTTTTATCTCATTATAAAATTCGCAATTTTCTGATTAAAATGATATATATATCACATATAAACTCTGGGAAGTATTTTATTTAATTTTTTAAATATAAAATACACTGTTTGAAAATGTTGAAAATTTTATGTGCATTACTTCAAGATCTAATTAAATCGGTAGTTTTTTTTTTTACATAGAAGGCTGTGGATTGCTAAGGTTAAATTATTTATTTGTATTGGTAGCACTGTCAAAATCAGTATTGTATCATTTCGTAGTATAAACATACGCCATATGTTGAAGTGCTAATGTTGTCCCAAGGAAAAGAGATGCATAGATTGGTAAATCTGTCAAAAAGTAAAGTATGATGCCAAAATTAAGTGTTTTTAAGAAACATGGGTTTCATGGTTATAGGTTTTCGAGTAAAGGGAGACATTGTGTTCAACATGTGGCGTGTGAAGTTACAGACAATGAAATACAGGCAAACTGGGTCTAATGACGCAGGGGATACAACCCGTCGGCTTTGACCAATGACATCGCACATTACTCATAGATAATAATGTCTTCACTTTCAGCCATAGATAATAAAACAGTTCTGTGTTCCGGATAAGCACTATCATTGTACATTAAAATAATTGAATGTGATTTTAAAGGAGATCGCTACATGTTGCTGAAAATATTCTTTGTGTGCATTTATTGAAATAATTTGTTGTTTGCAGTTCATTCACTACTTAATTTCATTCTTAGTGATATTGAGATAATTTGGATTATTAATTTCTTATTTTAGGACAATATTTATTCGTTTGTAGGTATGGATTTATCTGTTCCGATAACCCTGGATGATTTGAGAGAATCTATGGGCATAGACATGTTGACCACTATTGTTTTTTACAAATGTGTGGTCTTATTGTCGAGTATGTTCAATGTTGTGAGTGCGGTGAACATATGTGCTTCACAAGTGTATCTCATTGCTGTACTCATGACTTATTTGTACGGCGCTGCAGCAAAGATCGACTGTGGTGGTCCATTAGACGAGGGACCTGGTTCAAAAAATCTAAGCTCGCCTTGAAAGACATTATGAAAATCACATACTGTTGGTGTTTTGAGATATTCTGTGTGGCTGTGAGTCCATGGATGTTGTGTGAATAAGCATACAGTTGTGGGCTGGTACTACTTTTTTATTTATTTTTTATTTTTTTTTATTTTTTTAAGGGAAGTTTGTGGGGAATACATGAAATAAAGGGGGCTGGGTGTTATGATCAAAATTGATGAGTTGCATTTTGGCAAAAGGAAATACAACAGGGAGGAACATCCGGTGGGACTATGGGTTTGGGTGGCTGTAGTTTCAGGTACAGAGTGTGACGATGTAGTGTTTAAAATAATACCCAATGGAAGGAAGGAAGTTTTGGTCAGCTTAATTGAAGATCACATTGCACAGGGTTCCATTGTAATTTCAGATGATTTTTCTTCATATAGGAATTTAGGGAAAAGGGGTTATCAGCATCTCGTGGTTAATCACAATATTGAGCTCAGATCATTATCCACAGTGGCTTGCACAAATAGCATAGAGGATTATTGGTCAGCTGTGAAATCTCTTGTAGGGAAGGGGAAACGCTGGATTTCCATACTTCAAAGTCACTTAGACAAATATTCATGGAGGCGTAATATTCCATTTAAATGTTTTGTTAAACATGTTGGGCAAATGTACCATCCGAAATATGTTAACTAATTTCACATTAGGATTGGGGGGGCGGGGGTGAAAGAGAGAGAGAGAGAGAGAGAGAGAGAGAGAGAGAGAGAGAGAGGAGAGGGAGAGAGAGAGAGAGACTGTGTGTGTGTGTGTGTGTGTGTGTGTGTGTGTGTGTGTGTGTGTGTGTGTTTCCGTAATGTTTTGTTTGTTGTGTATGTGGGTATGTGATTTTTGTTGATGTCTTTCTAGGCGAGCTTCGGTTCTTTTAAGAAGTTTCCATATGGTAAGTTCAGTTTTACATTTTTTTTCTTTTACTGCATTTGACTATTTTGATGTATTTCATTGTTGTATTACACCATTACGTATGTTTTTGTGTACTCCAGTACATAATAGAAATTTTGCAGCTGTCGTTCTTCTTTCGTTACCCAGCACTAATACCAGTACGATTTTTTCAAATCTGTAGTAGCAATATTAAAGGCAAAATGCCCAACACAACTAAAATTTGTATCCCATCCTTCAGTTGACCTTTACACTGACACTACCTATTCAAAAAGAACAACATATGTAACATCGATGAGATTTACCTGTACACGTCAACGGGAGAGCAGGATACAAATGTTGTGTATAGCTATATAGCTCAACTAAAGAATGGGATACTGTTGTCACTGCTGTGACAAAACTATAACCTTCAGTCGATACTATTAGCATTGAAGGTTGTACGCCATAGTGAAGTATGGGATACAAATTATATATGTGTCGTCTTATTGCCTCTTCATATAGTTCAACTGATCTATGTAGTTCAACTGAACAACAGTATATTAATGCTAACGAAAATGAAGAAATCGACGTATGCTAAACTTGTATCCCATACTGCAGTTAACCAATACAGTTTGAATGATGTTTGAGATACAACACATTTATATGTGATGTGAGGTATTCTATGCTACCAATATTTCCATCCATTTTTTCCCCTTCTTCCACAAAAATAATATGATACAAACAAGCAATATCCTTAGCGTGAAAATATTGATATATGTCAATTATATTTTTCATCTTTCGTATTCCTTTGTTTCTGAACAGTCTTGTTAGCTCTTTCATCTGCATAATAAATGCTCTCTGGCCAATTCTGACGTCATTGGTCAAACCTGACGGGTTGTACCCCTTGCTTCACTAGACCCGGCAAACTCATCAGTATCTAGAGAAACACCCATTAGTGCTTTGAAGATTAAAATAAAACGTTGTGATAAACATTTTTCTCAAAACGAAATTGATGTAAATGGTAGGTTAGGTTATAGTCTGATAGATTTACTCATCCCAACAAGGGTGTTAGGTGAATCTATGTGTTGTAAAATATGTGGAGAGCCAGTTAGTTTACATGAAGACAGTGAGGTATCAAATGGACTAGCCAGGAAACTTATCATAAACTGTGACAGTTGTAAATATGCTTGGCAGAAGCGCAGCTACAGTTATAAGAATTCTGTTGCTACGGTGACCAGTGTGGATACGGGAAAGGTAATAGATTTCCAGATTTTTAACCAAACATCGTTATAAGTGTAAATCAGGGAATGAAGAAGGGCATATCTGTGACAGAAGTTATGAAGGAACATGAGGTGGTATGGAGGCCTCTGCAGCTACTGAAATGTTTGGTTGATCTGTAAATGAGAGGGGACTGTGTTACACTAAGTTCTTAGGTGATGGAGACTCAAAAGCATGTAACAGTGTAGTGGCTGCTCAGCCTTATGATGAGAAGATTATCACAAAACTGGAATGTGTTGGTCATGTCCAGAGGAGGATGGGCATCTGGTTGAGGAAGTTGAAACAAAGTTTGAGAGACAAAAGACTTTCTGATGGTAAAACCATAAGAGGCAGGCTGACAGACAAAGTGATTGATGAACTACAGCAGTATTATGGGATGGCCATTAGAAATAATACTGAGGATTTGTTGAAAATGAAGCAGGCAGTATGGGCTACCTTCTTCCACAGACTGTCAACTGATGAAAAACCAATACACAACCTTTGCCCTCCTGGACCTGATTCACGGTGCATTACTGCAATACCCAGTACTCAAACAGTTCATACACCCATAAAAATTTCATCCCAGCAGCAGTCATGGATATCATAAAACCAATTTACAGAGATCTGGCAAATCCTGAATTACTGAAGAAGTTCGTGCATGGTCAGCCTCAAAACCCCAATGAGTTGTTCAGTAATATTATATGGACTCTCTTACCAAAACATGTTTTTGTTGGAATGAAGACAGTAAATTGTGGGGTCAGTGGTGCTGTTATTGCTTATAATGATGGAAACATTGGTAAGGTGAAAGTGCTACAGCATATGGGAATTGATCCTGAAGCAAATTGCATCAGAGAACTTGAATGGATGGACAAGGTTCACACATTAATAAAGCAGAGTATGCAGCACAGTTGGTCACTAAGGAGTCCAAAAAGAAGAAAAGAAGAAAAAACTTGGAAAAAGATCAAGAGGATGATATACAGTATGGTGCAGGGTGCATCTGAGTGACTAAAAATAAAAAATTTGCATATACTGAGTTACAGTCTTTTGAAACTTTAGAAGCCGTTCCTGAAAATTTACATTTTCTGTTGAATTTTTCCTTAAATCTCAGAAACCACTTCAAGTAGAGTATTTAAATTTTCAGGGAGTAATAACATACATATCCTGAGTCTACTGAACTAAAAGAAGAACATGATGTTATGTATAATTAAAATTATTTAGGATAACATACAAAATAAGTACATAAAATTTTAACTATGTAATTAAAAGATTGTATTTCTGAAAGCAGTGGCTTAAATGCAATTATTATAGTTCAGTAGACTCAGAATATACAGTTTAATGTTCTGCAAAAGTTTCATGTCAATGGCTTCAGTGGTTCCTGAAATACAGGGAAGCCAAGTCACTAAATTTAACATTGTCGGGATAGGGCATTCCAACCCCCTCTTAAGCAATTCGTTCATTAATCACTGATTATGCTTAATGGTGATCCAAATCTTAGAATCCACACTTTTACAAAAGCTTTAGCCATCATCTAAGCTCTCTGATCAGATTTTGGTATCAAGAGAAGATACCTGGATAAATGATCCAACATGGTCAATATATATTTATTCTCGTCTTTAGTCTTATGTAACAATCCAACAACATTCAGTCCTACTCTTTTGACTGATTCACTATGCTCTATCAATTCTTATAATGGTGCCTTAGTTTGTCCCAAATTATTCCATCCTTTACATGAATAACATTGTGAAATGAACTAAAAATTGTCAACTTTATGAACTGGCCACCATTTTCATGTTTTCTTATGACATTGGCCAGAAAATAAATAATCATGTTGTTCTGTCATGATTTATTCTCTCATGCTTCCTGAAATAACTACATGGTTTCCTTTACTAGTAATTTTGTACATCATTCCATCAATTTCGACAAAATGTTAATCATTTTTTCCATATTTTACATCATAGATCCTCCTCTTGGGTTCCATTTATCTCTTCCTTGTGACTTATTCTATCACAAACATAAGCATTTTGGCCCATTTTGTCAGCATTCAAAAGTTGTTTACCAGGTCTATGAGTAACCTTAAGCTAGAACTTGCCCAGTCTTAACGCCCCCCTTGTTAAACTGGAGCTTGGGTCCTTTAAGCTTAATAACCATTTTAGTGCAGCATGGTGTGTAACAACTATAAATTCTCTTTTTTTTCAAGAAACAACTGTTATGTATTACAGCAAATTACCAAGTACAAGCCACCTTTTCTGTGATAGTGTAATCACATTTTGCTTTCTTAAATTGTCAGTAAGCAAATGATATTGGGTGTTCATGACCATCAATCTCTTGAGACAAAATAGAACCAGCAGCAAGACTGATGCATCTGCTGAGAGAATGAAGGGCTTGCTGAAATCTGGATAGACTAGTACTGGAGCTGTTGTTAGACTGGTTTTAACTTTTCCCATTGCCTGTTTTGGGTTTAGTTGAGCAACTAAATGTGGTTCCATTTTCAGTACCTACATCACTGGATGTGCTATATTTGCATAACTGGCTAGGAAATATCTGTAGAAATTTGCTAACCTCAAGAATTATTATAGTTAATTTAAATTCCATGGTTCAGGAAAATTTCCAATAGCTTCAATTAATTTTGGACCAGTGTAGAGGCCTTCATTGGTTATAACATGTCCAAGGGTCCAAGGTAGTTCACACTTTGTGCAAAATGACATTTATCTACTGATAAAGGCAGATTTGTGTTTCTCATGTGCTTGAAAACTGCTTGAAATCTCTTGGTGTGCTGCTTCATATTGTCCTCAAAAACTATTACAGCATTGAGGTACCCAGACAAGGTAAATTTCTTCAACAGTGAGCAATTTAATGGTGGATTTTTCAGTACACTTACCAAAACTAAAAGATATAGAAAATGTGATACTATCACTAAAAAGTAAAACATCAGCAAGATGGGATGGGATACCAAGAAAAGTGTTAAAAACAGTTTCTAACATAATTGCACAGTCACTAACTACAATAGTTAACCAGTCCCTTCAAGAAGGTTATTTTCCAAACACACTGAAGTACGCAGTATTTAAGCCACTATTCAAAAAAGGCATGAAATAACATATGGGGAACTATCACCCAGTCTCTCTTCCTCCATCACTATCGAGAATATTTGAAAAAGCAGTCACCATACAAATTCAAAATTTCACAGAAAAATTTAAAATAATTTCAAAAAATCAGTAAGGATTTCAAAAAGGCTAAACCGCAATACCTGCTATAAATAATTTTGTTAATAAAATTATCTCATCTCTATACAACTCACTGCATGCCACAGGAATTTTTTATGACCTATCAAAGGCCTTTGATAGTGTGAATCAGTACTTACTACTTTGTAAATTGGAAATGTATGAAATAAGGGGCATGGTATTAGAATGATTTAAGTCCTATCTAACCAACTGAAAACAAAGAGTGGTTATAACAACAGAGACAGGAACTTATACTCCATAATGGAAAACCATTTCACATGGACTACCCCAAGGTTCTGTCTTAGGTCCCATTCCATTTTTGTTTTACATAAACGATTTGCCACTTAATATTGTATGTCACTCAGTTTTATTTGCAGATGACACATCTTTAATCATTGAAAGTAACAGTACTGATCAAATTCCACAAATTGTATTAAATACTTTAGAAAAATTAGATACCTGGTTTGATTTAAATGGGTTAAAATGAAACATGGAAAAGACTCAGTTAATGCAGTTTAAAACAAAACAAACAAAATTAAATGATATTCAGGTCAGTAACACAAACCAGGATTTACAGGAAGCTAGCTGTGTGAAATTCCTAGGAATGCAACTAGATAGAAATCTGTCATGGGGATCACGTAAACAGTACCTTGCAAATAAATTAAATAGCCTAGCATTTGCAATGAAAATATTGTACAATGCTACCAGTATGGACATAAGGAAACTAGTATATCACAGCTATTTTGTGAGTCAGTAATAAGGTATGGAATTGTATTTTGGGGTAACTCAAACCATATGGGTCAAATACTAAAACTTCAATGTTCAGTCCCTTAACAATAAAGTAGAAGAACTAAATATTTTATTAATGCATGAACTAGAGGCTATGTCCATAATGTGTCTTTCAGAACACTGGCTTGACGAGAACTTAATTAAATCTGTCTGCCTACACAATTTCACTCTGGCTGAGTAGTATTGTAGACCTAGTGGTCACTATGGAGGTGTAGCCGTATATGTAAAAGATAATATAGAGGTTAGTAAAATAGATAATGTCACCTCCCTAAGTTGTGAAAAAGACTTTGAGATGACAGCGATAAAAATTCCAAAATTAGGTTTGATCATCGCTTCAGTGTACCGCTCTCCAATGGGAAAGTTTGAGGTATTTTTAAAAAAAATGGAAATTTTCTTAAAGAATTTTCTTAAAGAAGCTGCATAAAACAAGGTGTGATGTTGTAGTATGTGGTGACCTTAACATAGATTTTCTTAGTAAATGTAAACAGAAAACCGCCCTTGGCAATCTCATTAAAACACATAACCTTAGAGCCTCAGTTAAAGTTGCAACGAGAGTAATACCAACCAGTCAGACAGGTTTAGATCAAATCCTGATTGATAAAGAGAAATTGGAGTGGTCAGTAAAAGTGTTTAACACAGGATACAGTGACCACAAAGCTCAAATACTTACCACCACAAAGGAAGGAAGACCGGTTAAGAATAACTTACTAAAGGTCAAGAGAAGGATCTACAGGCAGAAAAGCATTGACCACTTTAACTCACTATTACATACTGAAGACTGGTCTGATGTCTAAAAGCAAAATCTGAATTCGAAATTCAATATTTTTCTAGAAAAAATGGTAAAGCATTTTGATACAGCCTTCCCTCAAAAAATGGTAAATATAAGAGAGAAGACAAGAGGAAAGGGTTAGATTACTAAGGGAATCAGAACTTCTTGCCAGAAAAAAAGGGAGCTCCACAGAATCTGCAAAGAAAATAATGCCACTGAGGAAATGCATACTCACCGCAAAACATACAGTAAAATCTTACAAAAGGTCATTAAACAGGCAAAAAGAATGTACAATGATTACTACATAAATAATTCTACAAATAAAGTGAATGCTATGTGGGACATCATTAAAAAAGGAACTGGCAAAAATAAGAGAACTGAGGAGAACATTGTCTTGATGCACAACAATAAAAAGATTTTACAGCCTAGAGAAACAGCAAACATATTCAACAAATACTTCACTGGGATAGCTGAAAATTTAATAAAAACTAATTTTAGTTCAACTCAGCATCAAGTGGTAAACAAGTGCAACAGTAATAAATTTTCAATGTTTGTGGACCAAGTAAGCAGGGAGGAGACACTGAAGGCTGTCAGAGAACTAAAGACAACATACTCAGCAGGAATTGATGGTATACTGAACAGGATCCTAAAACTCTGTATCCAAAATATAATTGACCTCACTTATGCAACTGTTCCCTAGAGTCAGGCATCTTTCCAGATCAACTAAAAACATCAAAAGTCACCCCTATTTTCAAAACTGGTGACAAAGATGAAGTAATAAACTATCGACCCATTACATTAACATCCTGTTTCTCAAAAGTAATAGAAAAAATTATGTGTAGTAAGTTGTTAAAGTTTATAAACAAAAATAGTGTGCTACCTAATACTCAACATGGCTTTAGAAACAAGAAATCAACGGAGACAGCAATCTATGATTGCATATCTACTGTATTAAAAACAATAGATGAAAAACAACAAACAACAGGTATATTTTTGGACCTAACCAAAGCCTTTGATATGGTAAACCACAAAACCCTATTGAAGAAGCTAGAGCACTGTGGAGTTAGGAAGTTGGCAAATGATTGGATTCGTTCATTTATCATTGACCGTATACAAAAAGTATCCATCAGACATATAGATGATAAATCACAAATAATCACAGAATATGTATCACCAGAAAGCCCAATCACTTACGGGGTACTGCAAGGGTCAGCAATGAGACCCCTACTTTTCTTGTTATATATCAATGATTTGGATATACATATTGATTCCCACAAAGTAATACTGTTTGCTGACGACACAACAATACTGGTAAAAACAGCAAAAAAATGAAGATATACAAGAAGAAGTAAACACAGTTACAAAACATCTAAGTAATTGGACAGCAGAGCATCAGTTGATAATAAACTACAACAAAACAGTAGCCTTAAATTTCCATAACCACCAAAACACCACATTGAAATATCCAGAAATAAAAATCAATCAACACCCTATTGCAAATAATGAGGTTACAAAATTTCTCAGCATCTGGATAAAAAGAGACTTAAAATGGGACAAACACATAGAACAAATTAATGCCAAGCTGAGCACAGACTGTTATCTTCTTAGGGTTCTCAAACGATGCATAAATGAACAGGCACTATTGTGTGCCTATTACGCGTACTTTAATGCCCATCTCAAGTATGGACTCATATTCTGGGGAAATTCCCCAGCAGTTCAAGGGACTTTCAGAATACAAAAAAGAGCCATTAGGATTATGACAGGGAGTGGTGCTCGACAGTCCTGCAAACCATTATTTAAAGCACTGAATATACTACCTCTACTGTGTATGTTTATTGTTGACACACTAATGTACATAAAAAAGTATATGATTGGAAATTATGATAATACTTTAAAAAACAAAGATGTACATATTATAATACTCGAATAAAATATAACTTGTATGTACCCCCAGCCAGTACCAGTTTGTATCAGAAACAGAAAGGTACATGCTGTCTGGGTATTAAACTCTATAATAGACTATCAAATAGTATAAAATGCTTACAAAATATTAGCGCTTTTGAAAGATCTGTCAGAGAATATCTACAGTACCACTGTTTCTACTCAGTAAAGGAATACTTGTACCAGAATAACTGTTAAGAACTAAAGCTATTGTAATTTGTAACATTGTATCATTGTAAGAATTATAACTATTGAAATTGGTAGCATGTTGAAAAATGATTATTTAAATATGTATCATTTTGAACTTAGTAATAAGTCCAATATCATCCTGTACACTGTACTACATATGATCAAAGGACTCAATTAAAAAGAAAATCATGTTGCCCACCCTTAAAAAATCTATGTATATTAAGTGTTCCCTCACTATACATATATGAGCTGATTATCTTTGTACACAGTAACCCTGATTTATTTGTAGCAAATAATTTTCAACATGATTATAACACCAGAAATCAAAATAATTTTATGCTTGAAACTTTATGTTCAAGCTCTACATTATATAGGTATGAAAATTTATAACAAAGTGAATGGAAGAGAATTGTTCAGCATAAATTTAGAAACACTGAAAAAATCCTTTTATGAGAAACTAGTGCAGACATGTTACTATTCAGTAGAAGAATTCATAAATGACAACCTGAAAATTTGAGCAGGAAAGAGCAAGTACTTAGGACTGTTAACTCTAAAATCTGTTACCTTTGAAGAAAAATTATTAATTGCATAATTAAGTAATTATTCAGTGCTTTCTATTATATTACTGGTATTATAAGTAAAATTGTAAACCAGTTTTTGTGGTTTGATGAGTCTCCTGTACTTTAAGTCAATGGCTTGAAATTTTATGTTACGAGACAATAAAATTCCACTTCTACTGCTGTAAGAGTTTGTATCAGTGTGAGCTCTTGTAAAACTGAATCCATTAGGTGCTCGAGGGTAGCTGGCACATTGTGAGTCCAAATGGCATACAGAGGTATTTATACACTCCTGTTGCAGTAACAAATGAAATTTTTGCTTGATCATCTGGATACACTGTCAGCTGTTGATATTCACTTGTTAGATCACAAACCAAAAAAATTCAGCAATAGATTTCTTCTTAACAATAACTATTGGCAAGGACCATGGAGGATCTGCAGGATCTCTTGGTTTTATAATTCCAGCTTACAGATGTTCTTTAACCATTTTTTTCTACCAAGTCCCTTTGACAGAATGATATTTGGTGAGGTTCCTGAGTAATCAGTGCTGCATTTTGTAGTGCCCCCAGAAATTTACGAAAGTCTGGAGTCACTTGTGTTCCAGCCACTTCAAACACATATTATTTTGTAGTGGGTTGTTGCATAAACAAATACACACTGCCGCAGAACGTTATTTGTGCTGGCTAACCAAGAAAGAAGAGCAAAACTGGGCCAACAAGTGATGCGCTCGATTGCAGTAAAGAGAAAAGAAAAACTTCCGGCCCAGAATTCCGTGGACGAATTTCATGCACGAAAAACATTGGTGATTGTTGTGTGTTGTGGAGAGACAATGGAAGAAAAAAAAAAGATTATTATTAATAGTGACTTGGTCTCGAGCAGACGGACATGTATATTAGTATTGTATCATTGAGAAAAAATGTTTTTTAATTTGGTTGAATTCAGTCATGTGCAAATGCCCTAAGAAAGTGTGGGCTTACTGTTTAACGTGGCAGTGAAATGGTGTATTGAATTTTGAATATAGAATATGTTAACAGCAACTGAATTTTGAGAGAGTCTTTATTTGTATTAGATAATAGGATTTAGGAATAGTAGATGAATTTTCACCTTCTTCAATATATAGAATCTTCGGAGAAGAGTCTGATGCAAGCAGAAGACACCGAAGCTGCGGGGAAGCTATCTGGCATTCAAGTAAGTTCACACCGTTAGTCCAAGGAGCGCGGCTGCAAGTTTTAAAGAAGATACAACAGGGCACCACAATTTCCAATGTGTAGGTGATGCTGCAGCAAGTGAATGGCAGGTAAATTTGTATGGTTTCAGAAAAGATCTGCATGTTCCAACAGAACAGGTGCTAAAAACTTCTGCTCATCAACTGTCAAATGTTCTATCTTCTGTCAAATCTTGTTCTTTAGTTTATTATTAGCTTTGACATCTTGTTGCAATTTTTCAGTAACCCTACAAAAATCTGTCTTCATAACTGCAATATTTGATACCTCATCTGGAATCTCTGTTACATCACTTTTACTGATGCCTGACACTTCAGAAACCTTCATTTCTTGTGGCAATACAATGACTTTTTTATGTTTTTTATTGTTATTGGTATTCTCACTATTTTCTGTCTCACTACTGTAGCAACGGCAGTTCAAATCTGTGTCCAACCATCCTGATTTAGGTTTCCCTCAATTTCCCTAAATCATTTCAGGCAAATGCCATGATGGTTTCTTTGAAAGGGCACAGCTGACTTCCTTTACCATCCTTCCCTAATCTGATGGGACCAATGACCTCACTGTTTGGTCCTCTTCCCTAAATCGACCATCCAACCTACCAATTGTTGTAGCAACACCTACATTTCTGGTCACATAACAATGTATCTTCTCCATTAACTCACTTTTCTCCAATCTCTCAGTCCACAGAGCTCCTTCTCTGCATTGTGCATTGGGGAGGGAGGTGCCTGTGGGGGATGTTGGGGGTTGTAAGTAGGGGGTCAGCTTGACTTCAATGATGTACATTTTTTACCCGCTCCCTGGGAAGCAGGTAAAAAATGAACATTCCTGAGGCTGAACATTTTGTACATTAACTCAGAAAATTTGAACTGATGTATTGGTTGAGTCATCTAATCCTACAATGTCAATGTTGTTACTCCTTTGAGTTCAAGCTGAATAACAATTTCTTAGGCTGCAGTTACTAAGACCTACTCTGATGTTTCTATCTGTGACAAAATCTCTGCCCCTATTAGCATACAGGAAATCAAATCCAAGTATATCATTGTAGCACGTTACAATATTTTACACTACTTGTTACTGTGTGTTTTTGTTGGCTTAAACATAAATGTACATCAACCTTTCAATGGCTACATAGTTTCCTGCCATTTATCCCTTGCACATTTATCTGTGGTGGTCTTAACATTTTGTCAGTGCAACACCACGTTAGTGAGGTTTGTGCCCTGTAGTTTGATTTTTCTTCTGTGATGTTCAACACATGTCATAAAGTCATTTTTGATCTGATTTTTGATGGAGCAAACAGTAATCACTGTCTCCAGCAGGGGGATGGACAGTGTGGTGCCACATACATACCCATACTCATTTAATGGCCTGCCAAAATGTATATTGCTGTCATTAATTTTTCATTTATTGCAACATTCTCTTGATACATCATCCTGTATTCCATATTTGTTACAGATTCATTTCTCTTTACAGTCCTTATGCTTGAAAATGCGCTTCTTACCTCTCTACCATTCTACATTTGCGTTGAACACATGATGACTTCCTCTATTCATTCAGCCACCTTAATGCTTCCATGAAGCCAACAGTTGCCTCTGGTGCTTCCTGAAAGGTCTGCTTCCTGAAAGATCCGCTTCCTGAAAGGTCTTACATCATGCCAACCTGACTGCTTCATTTACTTTCTCTCCATACAGCCCTTGAATGAATGTGTCCAAAGCTCTCTGATTGGCTTCAAACAACTGAATGTGATTCTCATACTCATCTTCAGCCATCTCATATGTTTGAGCATTAGTTTTGAATTCTCTTCTCAAATTTATTGGTAGATTTGTCTCACTTCCTCTGCACAATATGAAGTTGCTCTCTGTAGAATACAACAGCACTTCTGCATTTGAAATTTAAGCAGACCAAACTGAATTCCAGAATTGGATGCCCTCCGGTTGTCGGATTGTGTCCATGCTGCTGCTACTTCACCATGGAGAGATGACAGGAACTCAGGAATTCTTGGAAGTTCACACATCACTGCACCTCCTCAGGACTGTAGGCATTCCAAAACTGATCCCCATGCTGACACCACTTCTATAAACAGGCTCTCCTCAGCCGAGGAAGCTGTTTGCTATTTGTCAGGGTATGTAGGCACTGGGACTGTGAGATACAAAAATACAAGCAGTTAACAGGTCACTGAGGGTCAGCAATAAGCATTCAACATTCACAAGTTAGCACATCAGCTACTTTATTGCTACTTTGTACACATCACATGGCTTGCTCACCAGAATACAGTACATCCACTGAAGTAAACCAAAGATCTCTCTTTATCCTTCACCTTGCTCAGGAAGAACCCATGCTTTCCCTTTTTGTCAATCCTTTAGAGATCAATTTCTTTTGCTATGGAATGTTTTTTTGGCATGTTGCCACATAGCCTCTTCCTTGCAGAGTGGAACAAAATGCAAACAAGAATTGTTGAGAAGGAGACAAAACATGAGCAGTCAATATGAACACACACAAAGAGTTTAATACATAGTGGGCAAAGTAAGGAAGAAAAACATGACACTACCTAAAACAAACTGAAAAGGATATCTCTGTACACATGTAGGCACTTCCTAACATTTGAGAAGCTATCACTGTACTTGTTACACTAGACTAAACACAGGTATCTGATACCACTGCAGACAGAAAAATGCCACACTGACACATAAAAATACTGCAGATGGGCTGGAGGCCTGTGCCAATGATCGTACTGAGACTACTATGCAGCTTCCCTTGTAGCTGTATGGGTGTAGTCGGCAATGGTCTCTGGTGTGAGGTGATGGTGTCCTCCTCCCTATTATCTTGCAGAACTTGCATCTCCATAGCTTGTTGTGGATCCTGGTCTGTCATACTATCTTGCAGGGCCCACACTGGCTTCAGCCAATGAATGGAAATGGTGGTCTGCTTTTTGTGAAGTGAAATATCAAGTGTTTCCAGGTCAGCACTACACTCTCTGTGGTCCAGAGTATGGCTTTTGAGGTGAGTGGTGAAATGTATCACCTCTTAACATAATAAATTTGCACTGCTTAAAATAATTATGTACAAAGGCCTTGGGAAACCCATGACTGCAAGGTGAGGGTGTGAATCTGAGCAACATTTATTTATTTATTTATTTATTTTTTTCACCGTAAGTACAAAATCAGGTAGAAGCAATGGGTCATTTACTTCTGCTGGTTTGACAGATTCAGCCAGTAGTGCGAGGTGTTGCCTGCACATAATCCCTACCAGTGAAACTTACAAATCCTCTTTAAAAGCATATCTTACTTCCAATAAGACCCAAGTTAGTGAATCTATCCAATATTCACCATTACACACTGAGGCTGCCTTCAATGTACGATGCCACCACTCTACCAGTCCATTGCTTTGGGGGTGGTAGGTAGCTGTGCAGAAGCATTTCATGTTGCATAATTTGCAGAGGCTTGTAAACAAAGCCCATTTGAATTGACAGCCTTGGGCAGTAGTAATAGCTGCTGGGGATCCACATCATCTAAGCTACATATCAATAAAAGCGTTAGCAGTGGACCCTGCAATGGTATCTACCAAAGGTATCACCTCTACCCAACTGGACACCCTATCAATAGCTGACAGTATGTATCTGAATCCCCCTGAATCAGGAAAAAGAGACCACCAAGTCGAGATGAATATGTTGTAGTTGGCCTGAAGTAAATCAAATTGCACTAATGCTGGGCACACATGTATTCCGGTCTTACTTCTTTGGAAATTCACACAATCCTGAGTCCATAATCTACAATCCTCTTTAATATTTGGCCATGTTTGATAGATGGGCAAATTCTGGGGTTGGTTAACATGTGTAAGTGCATGAAAATAGTTCTTCTGTAACCCTTAGGTTCAAACGGTCTGATGCATTTTTGCAAAGTGTCACACCAACTGTAAGTGGACTACATCTCTGTGCTCCAATGTTGGAATGGTAGCAATTTCTGGAACTCCTCATCTACATTGTGCTGTAGCTAGATTCTGGATGTTGAGGCCAAGAGTTAAGGAACTGACTCTGGAGAAGTAATAAGTCTAAGTGCTGGAAGTACTGAGGGGGCATCCCTTGCTAGGGTTCTTGATAGCTTCCACCAGAGGTCAATATGTCCTGTGAATATTGTAAATTCATGATATTCAGCATCCACTCTGAACTAATGGATAGCTTCATGAACTGCCAGCAATTCACGGTCAAATGATGGCCATTTTTGCTGAGAAGCAGTGAGCTTTCTTGAGAGAAAACGTAGGGGGTATTGTCGTCCATCAATTTGCTGGTGCAAAACAGCACCAATTACTAAATCACTTATGTCCACTGTGACAAATAGAGGTGCACCCTCAACAGGATGAGCTAATGTAACTGCTTGTTCTAAACTGTATTACTGTCAAAAGCCTGTTGCATTTCAGGAGTCCACTTCAGAGTATATTTCCCATGATTGTCTTTGCCCCATCAGTGCATCTGTCAAGGGAGCTTGTAACTGTGCTGCTAGCAGTGTATGCTGTCTATGAAAATTAATGGTACCAAGAAATCTTCATAGCTCCTTGAAGGTTGTTGGCCTTGTAACAGATGTGATTGCCCCAATCTTCATAGCAACAGGTCTAACTGGGGCGTCTGTCAGGGCGATCCCCTCTCCCCCCTCCTTTCCAACTTTGCGGTGGTCTGTGTCTTAGGTCAACTTCCCTCCCACATCGGAGCTTGGATTCTGGGTCGCAGAGTCAACGCTGCGGCCTTTGCAGATGACGCCCTGCTGTTCACATCGACCACGAGGGGCTTGCAGTCCCTCATCGACGCAGCCGTCGCAGCCCTCGCACACCTGGGGCTGCAGATCAACGCCCGGAAGTGTTTCACCCTCGCCTTGGTTGCGTCTGGACGTGACAAGAAGGTGAAGGTAGACGGAGACGTTACCTTCAAGGCAGGCAACACCACCGTGCCTGCCCTACGTGTGGGTGAAACCTTCCGGTACCTGGGGCTGCAATTCTCCACTGCCGGTCGCTGCGTCTTCAACCCCCGACGCCACCTGGGGGAGCAGCTGGACGTCATCTCCCGAGCTCCGCTCAAGCCGCAACAGCACCTCCACGCTCTCACCAATGTACTTCTACCTGGCCTGTACCCTGGGCTGGCCCTTGGCCGCACCCGAGTGGGTGCCCTGAAAGCTGCGGACGTTACCATCATGGCCGCCGTCAGGAGATGGTTCTGCCTTCTGGCGGACACTCCCCTGGGCTACTTCCACACTCCTGTTGCCCAGGGGGGCCTCGACATCCCATCATGCTGATGGATGGGGCCTATCCTTCGCCGGTCCCGTCTCCTGACGTTGAAGAAGATAGGGCCAGCCTTCGATGGTGCAGGCCTCGACAAGGTGCAGCGTGAGATTGAGGTGCTGGAGCGGCACCTTATGTGGGAGGGCCACCTCCTCAAATCGTCAACACAGGTTGGAGAGATGTGGGCCGCGCGCCTGCATGTTGCCATTGGCGGTGCGGCGCTGTCATCTTCCACCGCCGTAAGGGGCAACACCAATGGGTCGCCGACACCAGTCGTCTGATATCTGGGTGTAACTACATCGACACCCTCTGCACCCGCATCAACGCCTTCCCGATGAGGGCACGGCACAGTCGGGGGCGTGATGCGGACACCAGATGTCGCGCGGGCTGCCAAGCCGTGGAGACCGCCAACCACGTACTACAGGCTTGCTTCAGGATGCACGGGTCCCGAGTTAAACGACATGATGCGATCGTGCGTTATGTCGCTCGTGGACTCGTGCAGAGGAGCTTCAATGTCTCCGTGGAGCCCCACCTCCGAACACCTGAGGGAATCCGCAAGCCTGACGTGGTGGCGGTTAAAGACGGCATCGCCCGCGTGCTCGACGCCCAGGTAGACGGAGACCATCTCCGACTTGACTGGTGTCACTCCCAGAAGGCGGCCTACTACAACACGCCTTCCATCCGGCATGCCATCTCCAACCTGCACCGAGACGTCGAAGAGGTTACTGTGTCCACCGCAACATTGAATTGGAGGGGCATATGGTCTCCAGCGTCGGCGACGGACCTCTCTACACTAGGATTTCGACCCCGAGAACTGGCGGTACTGAGCACGAGGGTACTGCAGAGCTGCTGCACGAGTTATCGCATCTACGAGCGAATGACGGCGCCAAGGCTGATGCCACGAGCCGGCGTCGGCTAGGAGACTGGATGTTCTCTTCGCCTTGACTCCTGGGGCCTGTCAACAGGAGGAATAAAGAGATCTCATAATTAAATCTAAATGTCTATCACGTTCTACAACAGATTTCAAAAAGAGAAGAGTATCATTCAAGAAACAAAAACAAAAAGAGAACTGCCATGAAAGTAGAATCAGTAAATCTCAGCCATGTCTGGGCAAACTTTTTGAGTCTGTAAGGCATTTGCACAAACTCCGTAAGTGCAAAAGGAGTAGTAACAGTGTGTAATAGAAATTTTGCAAATTAGGAATAGTTTGCCTGTCAGGAATGGTACATGAATTAAGTGTGCAATAATCACTGGATAAACAAAAGATTTGTTCTTTTCTGGCACTAAACGTAGAGAGGATGCTCAGTTGTTGGCTGAAGGCCCCACTAGTCCAGTTTGTAACAGGTCAACTATAATTTTTTCAGAGCCTGATGTTCGTCTGGTGCCAATTTTTTCGTTTTCATGTAAATGGGAGGGGGGGACAAAGTTGGAACATAGTGACAGATGCCATCCACAACTCCACTTAAGGTGCTGCATCTCTCTGTGCCTTTTGTGTTGAATTTTTTGCAGCTGAGAACCTATATTAGTGGAATGTGTTGATCTGGAGTACCTGCAGTTGGTGCTACTGTCTGGAGAAGCTGTTGTCCTGCTGCTGACGCTCCAAAATTCTTCAATGCAGCATAGATAACTCTGTTTGGTGATAATGTAACTTGTTTCTTAATTCCAATTTTTCTTGAGCTAACACGGCCTTATGTTGCCCTACCTCTGACAATTTGATGTTTGCGATATTGATGGCACTTCTTAAAGCACCGATTTGAACCAAAATGTCCTATCTTCTACTGAGCTGTACTGTCAAATAAGCAGTCTCTTTTATGTGAGAGTTCTGTTTTGGGTGGTCCAGTCCAAATTTACTGAGCACCCTTGTAACCAAACATACTGATAGCTGATGATCATGTAGAAACTTAGCACCAATATTTAGCACTGGCACGTTCACCATTACAAAATCCATTCAAAAACAGATCCTGATCCTAGATCCACAATTAAATGTGTAATCCAGAGTTATGTACTAGAATATCATTAATTGCCTTAGGAAAACCCTGTATTTTGCAAATGACACAATTTTTCCATTGGAATCATACTAGCAGATGATCCCGAAAGAATTAGGAATTGATGCTGTGACAACTTTTCATACACAAACATCTTGGGTCTGTGTCTGTCCTCTGTTGCAAAGTACATAACTTCCTCATGTCAGTCTTTCTATTTTTCAAATCCCCAATGGTGGTGCTGCTGCATTGGAATCTGAAAGAGCATGGAGAAATGCTTTTGCTCATTATCCTGCAAACCTTGTATGATACCTACATATCTACTCAAGTGTGGAGGTATCTGCACACTGCTAGCAACTTGTGTGCCTCATGCAGTCATGGCCTTGGGAGCAACGGTATCGCATTGTGTAAAGTCGGCAGCATTCATTGCATATCAGCTAGCTAACAGGCTGCTACAGTGCCATGGGTTCGATGACAAGCACTCCATGAAGTTGCCTGCACTGTAGTCTGTGAGAGATTGTACTTTTCCAGAACTGCACCCAAACTGCTGGCACATGATGGCAGCATCCACAGGGAGAGGAAGATGGTGGTCATTCTGCTGCATAACATTATCCAACTACAAAATAGCTTAAAATCTAGCAGCAAATTATAGTGGCTGTCGATAAAAAAAATTAATGCATCTTATAAGAAACGTGGTAGTTTTAACATTCAAATAAAGTGTAGCTGGTAAATTGAGTACACTATGAAAATGCCACCACAATTGCGATGG
The DNA here is from genome assembly GCF_023864275.1 of Schistocerca cancellata. Lineage (NCBI taxonomy): Eukaryota > Metazoa > Arthropoda > Insecta > Orthoptera > Acrididae > Schistocerca > Schistocerca cancellata. Next base: position 867,898,599 of record NC_064626.1, on the reverse strand, counting down.
ATTTCTATCTTACAGCACTTCTTCATAAAGCACCTAGAGCATTTGTTGCTCCAATATTTGAGCCACACATCACAATAACAGTAGTTTAATAGTCTCAAACTTGTTTGAGGCTGGTGGAGAAACAATCAAGTCACTTACGAGATATGAATGTTTACTTAAGTTGTTGAGAACAGTAACAAACTTGATCATATCATCTTGAATACAGTAGAACTCGTTCTATGATATTAAACCAAGTCTACGGTTGATCCTGTTGGAATGTTGGAAATTTAGGCATCATTTCCACTTTAATTGTCTGTTCACTTGGCACTTATTGGATTTGTAAGGTTCACCCATTATGTGCGGTGAGTGTTCTTGGCATAAACCTGGTGCATATGAGTGCCCAGTTTGTACAGTATGGGATGTGCTGCAAAAACTGGTGTGGTAGCAAGGTTGAGGCACATGGCATTTGTATACCGAGGCCACATTAACAGTTTGCTCAACTGGGGTGATTGAGAGGTTGTGTGCTGGTGCAGAAGCAAAACTGTTGAACCTGGTACTTGGTTCCTGTGGATGATCTGTAGTAAGCACGGCAGGCATGAACAATGGGTTGTAGATCAGCACAATGGAGAAATCAGTATTGACAATGTCTGGATTCAATGGCGGAATGGCAGTTGGCGGAAACACAAGGTTATGCAACAGTTCAGTAGCAGTCATCACAATGGGGTCTGACCATTTTGGTCTATCTTTTGTAGATGATATGAAGACTGAATGAAGTTCAATATCAGCTGCTTCATCATGGATGGAACAGCTTGATTGCTTATAGTGAAGCAAATTCACTCCAGTACATTATTTGTATTAGCACATGGTGTTGCCCATCTTGAACGAACTAACAATCCACTGTTTTCCGAGTCACCATTGTATTTAACAAGTCATTAAGGGTAGCAATAAGCAGTCAAGACGGATCTGGAAAACATCGTTCTTATGAAACACAATAGTTATTTACTCACACAAAGTGTTGAGTGCTATTGACAAGTGATTTCAAATTGATTCCATAGCTCTAGATTTACAGAAGGCTTTTGACGTACTTCACAACTAACCTCTAATCAAATTGCGTGCTTATGGAATATCGCCTCATTTATGTGACTGGATTCATGATTTTCTGTCACAGAGGTCACAGTTTGTAGTAGTTGTTGTTGTTGTTGTTGTGGTCTTCAGTCCTGAGACTGGTTTGATGCAGCTCTCCATGCTACTCTATCCTGTGCAAGCTTCTTCATCTCCCAGTACCTACTGCAACCTACATGCTTCTGAATCTGTTTAGTGTATTCATCTCGTGGTCTCCATCTACGATTTTTACCCTCCACGCTGCCCTCCAATACTAAATTGGTGATCCCTCAGAATATGTCCTACCAACCGATCCCTTCTTCTAGTCAAGTTGTGCCACAAACTTCTCTTCTTCCCAATCCTATTCAATACCTCCTCATTAGTTACGTGATCTACCCATCTAATCTTCAGCATTCTTCTGTAGCACCACATTTCAAAAGCTTCTATTCTCTTCTTGTCCAAACTATTTATCGCCCATGTTGCACTTCCATACATGGCTACACTCCATACAAATACCTTCAGAAATGACTTCCTGGCACTTAAATCTATACTCGATGTTAACAAATTTCTCTTATTTAGAAACGCTTTCCTTGCCATTGCCAGACTGCATTTTATATCCTCTCTACTTCGACCATCATCAGTTATTTTGCTCCCCAAGTAGCAAAACTCATTTACTACTTTAAGTGTCTCATTTCCTAATCTAATTCCTTCAGCATCACCAAACTTCATTTAACTACATTCCATTATCCTCGTTTTGCTTTTGTTGATGTTCATCTTATATCCTCCTTTCAAGACACTATCCATTCCGTTCAACTGCTCTTCCAAGCCCTTTGCTGTCTCTGACAGAATTACAATGTCATCAGCGAACCTCAAAGTTTTTATTTCTTCTCCATGGATTTTAATACCTACTCCAAATTTTTCTTTTGTTTCCTTCACTGCTTGCTCAATATACAGATTGAATAACATTGACAAAAAGTCATTGAGTAGAACATAAGTGATTTCTGGCATTCCCCAAGGTAGTGTTATAGGCCCTCTGCTGTTCCCTATCTATATAAACAAAAAATAAGAAATTGCAAAACCATTTAGAAAAAATATCTATGTCATGCAAAAATTGGCAATTGACCCTAAAGTATTCAGCCATTCACATAAGTGGTAAAAGAAATTTGTTAAACTTCAGCAACATTATAAATCAATCAAATCTAAAGGCAGTAAATTCAACTAAATACCTAAGGATTAAAATTATGAGCGCCTTAAATCAGAAAGAACACATAGAAAATGTTTTGGAGAAGGCGAACCAAAGACCATTATTTATTAGCAGAACACTTAGAAGATGCAATATATCTACTAAAGAGACTGCCTCACTATGCTTGTCCGCCCTCATTTGGAATACTGTTGTGCAGTGTGCATCACATTGCCAAATAGGATTAAGGGAGTTTGTCAAAGAAATCGAAAGAAGAGCAACACAGTTTGTGTTATCAAGAAATGGTGGGGAGGGGGGGGGGGGGAGGGGGGGAGAGTGTCACAGTTGTGATGCTGGATTTGTGGTAGACATCATTAAAACAAAGGCAGTTTTCACTGCGGAGGGATCTTCTCATGAAATTTCAATCATCAGCGTTCTCCCCTGAATGCGAAAATATTTTGTTGATTCTGACCTACATAGGGAGAAACGATCATCACAGTAAAATAAGGGAAATCAGAGCACACATGGAAAGATTTAGGCATTCGTTTTTCCCATGCACTGTTTGGGAGTGGAATAATAGAGAATTATTGTGTAGGTGGTTGGATGAACCCTCTGCCGGGCACTTAAAGGCAGACATGGGGCAAAATTAAGAAAAAATTTGAATTTTTTATTGTGAAATTTATTAGTTGATTCTTTAAGAATAACATCGCAAAGTTTCATAACGAATTCTGGCTAGAAACATGTTTTACAAAAGTTTGTTTGGGCGTCTGCACCTGCCATGCCTCCCCTTTCTATGCTGTGATCCACTCCTCTATGCCACAATTTTTTTTTGCAGTAATTTTTCGTTCACACAACTGAAACGAACTGCAGATGAGTCTAGAATGTTGTGAGAAAGATTAACTTTGTTTGTTCCTTTGTTTCCAATGTGTTTTTTTTTAATAGTAGCTGCTACAAAGTTATTTCAGTTTTTGCATCTGTCAACCTGTTTTGCTCAAAATGGGTTTGTAACAGTGGACGCAAACTCAAAAAAGTGAGGAAATGTCGAATTTCACTTCTAAAAGATTCAGGAAATTTAAATAACTGTGTTACAGGTGCTGCTCCTAATGTTAAGAACAATTTTTGACAAAGTCACTGAGTTCACTGAAGAAGAAAGTTAGTGAAGGAATTGATGATGCTGTGTATAGTGAGCATAAATTGGAAATTGTCTGACACATGTGTACTGCACAGCAAACAGAGTCTTGTCACCCATTATTTCAGAAACTGCAAATCCCAACTGTTCCCTCCATATATATTTATGAAATTATAATCTTCCTACACAGCAGACAAAAATTATTTAAGGAGAATAATTTTAACCATACATATGAGCAGTGCTTTTTTTCTGGAAAAAAGTTTGAGGGTACTCTGACAATGGATAGAATGCAGCGAAAATTACTTATTACTAAAGCATGGGATACCACAAGTCTGCTTTTAGCCATGACGACATCGACATGTCGATCTAGAAAAGGTATCGGACTCTTCAGTTGAATCCAGCTCAAATGAAGCAGGCGATACAGAGAAACACCCAAACATACAAGAGAATGTGGTATCGAACACTTCAGTTTACATCACCTCAAATGAAGCATGCGATCCCATCAACTCCTGAACAATAAAAGAAAATGGTATCGTACACTTCAATTGACCTATAATACACCTCCGCCGGCCGCGGTGGTCTAGCGGTTCTAGGCGCGCAGTCCGGAACCGCGCGACTGCTACGGTCGCAGGTTCGAATCCTGCCTCGGGCATGGATGTGTGTGATGTCCTTAGGTTAGTTAGGTTTAAGTAGTTCTAAGTTCTAGGGGACTGATGACCACAGATGTTAAGTCCCATAGTGCTCAGAGCCATTTGAACCATTTTTTATAATACACCTCAGATGAAACAGGTGAGTCCAATCAACCCTCCAGTCAATGACATCGCATTTCCCACCAAAAACTATACTGGTATCATTCGTATTGCAATTACCAACACGAAATAATGAAATAAAAAATTAACGTCCATGAAATAAATCTTTGGCACTCTTCCAAGTTCTCAACGTCATAAAAAAGTACTTTGTCGATGAAATAGCTTAGGGCTACGCATCCCCCAGTGTTACCCCAGAAAAACAGCACTTCATATGAGGCATGTTCTTTAAGTACCAGTTAGAAATTAAAAAAAGACGTGCTAAGATATCTCAATAATTTTATTTTTTCATGAAAGCCTGTACCTTAATCTACTTTTCTACATAATTTCTGTCAGTATTGAGGCACTTGTTGTACCAGCTTTTGAATACCCTCCTCATAGAAGTCTGCCGCCTGACTTGTTAACCACGGGATCACCACTGTTTTGACTTCGTCATCGTCTTGAAGACGCTGACCACCCGGGTATTTCTTCAAGTGCAGGAACAGATGGTAGTCACTGGGCGCAAGATCAGGGCTGTACAGAGGATGATCCAGAGTTTCCCATCGAAAAGATCTGATGAGATCTTTGGTCTGATTCACAACATGCGGACGGGCATTGTCTTGCAGCAAAATGATGCCCTTGCTCAACTTGCCACGTCTTTTGTTCTGAATTGAATGGTGCAGACTGATCAATGTCTTACAGTAAGCTGCTGCATTAATTGTCTCATTACAAGGCAGAAATTCCACAAGCAATACTTCTTTTCTGTCCCAAAAAACTGTGCATGTGATTTTCCGGGCAGAAATTGTTTGCTTAAACTTCACTTTTCTGGGTGAATCTGAATGCTGCCATTCCATGGACTGTTGCTTTGATTCTGGTGTGACATAGGCCACCCATGTTTCATCGCCTGTAACAATTTGGCTTAAGAAATCATCACTGTCATTGTCGTACTGCTCAAGGAAGGTCAATGCACTGTCTAAAGCAGGGCTTAACAACTGGCCGTTTTGAGCGCAAGTACTCACATCTGCTCAGGCACATGCTCGTGAGCAGGTGCAAGGTCGCGGAGTAGGGAGGGAGGGGAAATGCGTGCGCACATTTGAATAGGGCCGCAGCGTGCCTATTGAATTCGCGCCGACTGTGTAACGTTTAAAGTACTACGATCAGCTCTAACAGTCACTTCGCTGGTTAAGAATCATGTCAAGTTGCCGTTGTGTAACCCCAACCATGCTTTCGCAGTTCAACCCCCATTGGGAGGAATTGTATCTGTTTACAGAAAAAGATGGTGTTGCAAAATGTTTAGTATGTCACAAAATGCTGAATTCTTTTAGGAAATTTAATTTGCAGCGACATTATATGTCGTATCATGTGAAAGACTACGGAAGTGGAAAATGTGATGGACCAGATCGTGCACAGGAACTTATTAAACTTAAAAGGAAGCTATCCAAAGAAGATCTGGATGATGAAGAAAAATCAACTGAGGCAGCTCTCAGAGTGAGTTACGAAAATGCTTTGCTTTTAGCAAAATCCCTGCGCCCCTTCACTGATGGTGATGTAATAAAGCAGTGTTTGGTAGTTGCAGTGGAACATTTGTGTCCATCTCAAGTTGAACAGTTTTAGATTGTGCCATTATCTAACATGACCATTATGTGTCGCATACAGGACATGGCAGACAACGTTCAGAGTCAGCTTGCAAATATCTGTAAAGATTTTATGGCATATTCTCTAGCTCTGGACGAAAGTGTTGATATCACTAGAACAGCACAGCTTGCCATATTTATTAGAGGTGTTAATAGAGATCTTCAGGTGAGGGAGGAGCTCCTCGATGTAGTAGCCATGAAGAACACTACAACCGGAGGTGATATTTTAAGTGTTGTTGAAGAAAGTGTTGAAAATATAGGATTGTCATGGAATTCTTTAGTTTCAGTGTCTACAGACGGTGCACCAGCGATGACAGGGAAAAAATCAGGTTTTGTTGTGCTGTTGAAGGAGAAAATGCAAAAACCGACTGTGCCGAATGAAATAAGGAGCGTTCACTGTGTGATCCACCAGGAAAACTTATGTGCAAAGAGTATTACTCTAAAAAATGTGATGAGTGTTGTTGTTTGTACAACCAATTATATAAGGAAGCATGGGCTACAACACAGGCAATTTAAAAGCTTTCTTGAGGATGTAGAAAGCCAGTATGGTAGGCTGCCTTATTACAGCAAGGTCCGCTGGCTTAGTCGTGGCGAATTATTAAATCGATTTTTTTGCCTATTAGATGAGATAAATATGTTTATGGAAATAAATAACATGTGTGTTCCTGAATTGAAAGAGCCTTCATGGAAATGTGATCTCGCGTTCTTAGCAGATTTAACTAGCCATCTGAATGCTTTGAACATTTCACTACAAGGTAAAGATCTGCTAATTACTCATTTCATAGATCAAATACAAGCTTTTAAAATGAAATTGGCTCTTTGGGTGAGTCAGCTGGAAACAGGAAATCTATCTCATTTTCCTAAATTATCACCCATGCAAGATGTTCACAAAGACTGTGAACGTTATTCACATAGTTTAGTTGCCCTTAAGGAAGAATTTGATCAACGCTTTCAAGATCTGGCAGCACTAGACAGTGATTTTGATCTGTTCTCCTCTCCATATTCAGTGAATATTTAAGAGATTCGTCCTAAGCTGCAACTAGAAATTATTGACCTGCAGTGTGACAGAGAATACAGAGACAAATTTCAGAACAAGAAAAACATTTTGGAATTTTACAGACACTTCCCTCAGGATAGATTTCCTCGTTTGCACAAACTGGCAGCTACAATAATATCAATGTTCTGTTCCACGTATGTTTGTGAACAACAGTTCTCTGCAATGAAATGTAACAAGACGCGCCTGAGAAACGCATTGTCTGATCGAAATTTAAACTGCATGCTGCACCTACAATGCACAAGAACAATTACTCCGAACATAGACGCAATTGTAAAGGGCAAAAAGTACAAGATAACTGAGAATCCCACACTTCAGTGACACCTTTTATTGTGTAACAGTTCACAAATTAATACGAATGTAGAGGCACACACTAAGCTAATAAAATTATGTGGCACGTGTACATTCTCCTTTATTTGTTTCATTTGTCGCAGTAATAATTCGTGAGTGATATCCCTGCAGGTGGCCGCGGATTTACATTGACTGGCGGCAGCTGTTGTGTGCCCACGTGACTCTGCCCACTCTCCGCTCTGGTCCGGTAGTGGGGGTAGCGTGCTCGCGCTGCTCTGTGCTCACAGCTTGCTCCGCGAGCACATGTATGTTGTGAAGCCCTGGTCTAAAGGTTTCATTTTGTGCAGATCCGTCAACATTTTCGGTACCCAATGTGCACACAATTTTTGGTAATTCAAGTGCTCGGTCACAATTCCATACAAAACACTACAAGGAACATTAGGAAAGTCATTCCGCAAGGAGGAAATCGTAAAGCATCTGTTTTCTTTCACATTATTGTCCACTTCCTGCGCCAAACTTTCATTAATGACCGAAGGGTGCCCACTCCGTTGTTCATCATGCACATTTGTGCGGCCATCTTTAAATGCTCTCACCCACTTTCTTACCATTCCATCACTTATAATGTTTTCTCCATAAACTGCACAGATCTCATGATGAATATTGATCGCTTTTAGGCCTTTAGTGCTAAGATATCTTATAACAGCCCGTACTTCACAGTCGGCGGGACTCACAATTATCGGAGGCATCTTAAACACTCAGTACACCACGTAAACAAGGAAGAATCACTGTATTGGCATCAGTGCATAGACAATAGATCTACATACCCAGTGTGCATGCGCTGAACGCCGACCGCAGCGCTGTAGCCGCGGTGTGGCAAAATAGTACTTACTTAAAAAACATGCCTTGTATAACACAAGAAATAAAAATAATTTTATGCTACCCACACACCAATTGAAAATATATGTGCAGATGCCACAGTATGTGGGGATGACAATATACAACAAGTTAATGGGCAAAAACATATTTGATATGATGCAAGAAATTTTTAAAAAAGAGGCTACAGCAGATTCTGCTGGAGAAATGCTACTGTTCAGCAGAAGAATTCGTAGAGGATGAAATAATTGTTTGAGCAAGGAGTTATTAAGAGTTAGGTTTTATTAAGTGTATGTATGACAAAATTGTATTATTATTATTATTATTATACTGTCTGTTAACATCAGCTGTTCTTTGTATGTGGTGAAATTTTACCAGAATTGGATCTGTCTCCTGTACCTGAATCAAATGATTTAGATTATTTATGTCATGAGACAAATAATCCACAATTCACATAAACAGCTGGTCGAGGGTTCCTGAGAGACTGGCATGTTATTTCTCACCAGCCACTATGTATCAAATGATGTACCCATATCTGCAGTATAAGCTCAGTTTGACTTGATCTATACTCACCTTATATGGATGCTTTGTCCAAAAACAGTATTTTTATCCTCATTTGTTGTGAACATAGCTGCATGTGATGCATGTGTAGTGTTCAGTTGTGGAAATGTAGGTAGGAGTAAGTGTCTGCAGAGACTAAGTTCCATCTAGGAACATTCACACTGAAGGTAATAAGAAGCATCAATGAAGCACAAGAGGAATTGAATTGAACTGAATTTTATTTGATCCTGTAAGATTACATTGTGTACAGTAAATGTACGTGTAATATAGGACATGTCAAAGTATTAACATTCTGTATCACTTATTTTTCTACACCTTTAGCTTACATTTTTACATCACTGATAATGAGTAACAATATATACAAATTTAATGGCATAAGTATTCTGTAACACTGTAAAACTCTTTTTCAATGAGATAGTCTTTAAGTTTCTTTGGAAAGTCATTGTGAAGTACACTATCTTGCAGGTTTTTGGGCAGACTTCTTAGTAGTCTGATACCAGAGTACTGGGGTCCTTTTTCTAGCATTGCCAGTTGGTGGGGTATGCTCCATACTTCATTCTTCCTTCTTGTATTGTGGGTGTGTACACTAGCATTTGTAATCCAGTCCTCACTATCTTTTGTAATGTACATTATTGTTTTGTATATATACAATGATGAAAAAGTTAAGATACCTAAATTCTTGAAACAGTTTCTGCATGTTTCAGAGGTCTTTCTTCTTAAAATGGTCCTAATTGCTTTTTTTTTGTCTTTTGTTTGTTATATCATTAACAAACACATTAAATAACAATGGCCCCATTACCGAACCCTGCGGCACTCCATATTTGATGGATTTGGTTTCTGATTGGGTACGAGTTTCCTAATGGTACATACTGCTTGCAGTTGCACAAGTATGATTTTATCCATTCACCTGGTTGCCCCCGAATGCCATAGTTGCTTAATTTTTGTATCAGCATTTCATGGTCAATGGTGTCAAATGCCTTTGAAAAATCCAGAAACATTGCAGAGACAACCTTTTTCTCATCTAAGGACTGTAAAATGTATTCTGTTAGACTGGCAATTGCTGATTCTGTAGATATACCCTTTCTGAAACTATGTTGTGAGGGTATGAGAATGTTATGTTTGTCCAAATAGTTAACTAATCTGGTATACATAAGCATTTCTAGGATTTTTGAGAAACCTGATATCAGTGAAACTGGTCTGTAGTTGTTGGGATCATCCTTGTACCCTTTCTTGTACACTGGCACTACCTTCATTATTTTCAGTTTTTCTGGAAAAATTGCATCTCTGAAATAACAGTTTGCTATGTTCAGAAGTGGTGTTATTATCTCCTCACATACCAGCTTTATTACATGATTTGATATTTCATCATCACCAGCTGATTTCTTGGACTTCAGTTTCTGTACAGTTTTCCGCAATTCATCTTCCGTGACTGGTCTTAAGAACATAGTACTGCATGATCTTTTTGGTACCTTAATACCCTTCTGTTTTTGACCATTTCTTTCCAATTTTAAGTTTTCTACTACACTGATATAGTTATTATTCAGTATGTTTGCTATTTCCATACCATCTGTGACCACTGTGTTGTCTATTTTAATTGACCTAATACCTTCTTCCTTGTTTGACCCATCTTTTTCCTATCTTTCAGCATTGATTGCATTCCAAGCTGCCTTTGCCTTGTTTTCTGAGTTCGCTATAGTGGTGTCAATTGTTCTTGCTTTGGCTTCTCTTATTGTTTTTCTAAACTTCTTTTTTAACATTTTATAGTTTTCAGCTTCGCCCATCTGTCTCACATCCTGAAGCTTCCTTCGCTGTTCTAGTATTTCACTGGTAATCCACTGTGTTTGCTCTTGCTGCCTTTCTTGTCTCTTGACTTTGGGAAATGCTACATTAAAATGGTACTTAATTGTTGAAATAAATGCATCATATTTTTCATTTACACTCTGGGCCTGTAGGGTTTCATTCCAGGTTTCCTTACTTAACATTATTCTAAAGATGTTGATATTTTGTTCACTGATGATCCTAATTTCTTTGGTTGTTTGTTTTGGTTCTGATACTGTGTCATTACTTCTGCAAAAGCTGTTTAGTTGTCCATGATGATCAGATATTTCTGTCTGAACTACATGTGACTCACAGTTACACATATTAGTAATTATGTTGTCAATAATTGTCTCACTTTGTGAGGTCACACTTGTTGGTGCAGTTATTGTCACTTTCATGTTATGCTGCATTAACAATTCTTCAAAAACCTGTCTTATTTTTGTGTCTTTTCCCATGTCAGTTTTGAAGTCTCCACATATAATAAGATTTCTCTTCATATTCATTCTCAATAAGCTAGCAATTTTTTTTAGAAAGATGGTAATATTGCCATATGGTGACCTGTACACACAAAACACTCTAAAATCCTCTGCCACTATACCAGTAACTTCAAAGTCTTTTTTCTCTAGCTATGGGAAATGTAGCAGCTCTACCACCACCACCCTTATATTTAGATCTGCAGAAGTAACTAGCTAGTTCGTAGTCCTTTATTGCAACATTATGTATTTTACTTTCAGGTAGTCTAAGTTCACTTATGCATAATATGTCTGGTCTTACTTCACTCAGGAGTACTTCTGCTTCTAATTTTTTGTTACCAAAGTATTGAATATTTTGATGAAGAACTTTTATGTAATTTTTCTTTTGTTGGTTTACATGTTGTGAGCTGTATTCTGGGGCAAATTCTTTAGTATCGTCTTTTTTTGTATGGTGCTTATATTTTTCTTTTCCAGCTGGAGTGTATGATTTTTCACCCCCTTCAGGCCATATTAGTTTCCCTTGCATCTAATGATTTTGCAGACATCTGCAGACAAAAAAATGCAAAAGTTGGCAGGGGAAGAGATTACTCTAGGAAGACGGGGAAGAGAACAAAGATTATGGATATGGACAGCATGAGCCACTACAAGTATAGCAATATTGTCAAAAATGCAAATTTAAATGCAAATTGCCATAAACTGACTTTTTTGGGCGATAATGTAGAATTTTTTTTCAGGGGTGATAAAAGCTAACATCCTATGATTTGGTATAGTTCTTAAGAATTACTTACTGGATAATCATGTGCAGCAATTTTCTGTTATATTGTTTTCTGGGAAAAGTTCTCCTTTAAAATTTGAGAAATATAGACATGTCCCAGGTACCACAAAACTGAAAAATTTATTTCAAAGCAACAAACCTTTAACAAAAAAAAAATCTTCCACGCATTTTATTAGCCTCTTATGCAAATGTTAACTGTGAAATTTCAAGTTTAGTGCTTCACTGGTTTATGAGAAAAGGTACATTATAGAAACAATGGCAATTAAAAATTCAAATCCATTTAAAATGTATGTTGATGAACATTTTCAAACCAAAATTGCACAGAATATCAAGCATTTTGTGGAAATGTAGGTAGTAGTAAGTGTCTGCAGAGACTAAGTTCCATCTAGGAGCATTCACACTGAAGGTAATCAGAAGCATCAATGAAGCACAAGAGGACAAAGCTCAGTCAGCAGACAAAAAAATGCAAAAGTTGGCAGGGGAAGAGATTACTCCAGGAAGATGAGGAAGAGAATAAAGATTATGGTTATGGACAGCATAATAATCTCAAGTTTTACTATTTTTGCTGCAATATTTTTGGAAATATGTATGTTTAAGTACAAGAATGTATTTTGCCCTAAGTCTGCCCTTAAGTGTGATTTGCAGAGTATCCAAGTAGATGTAGATGCTCACAATTCAGCACATCAACTACTTTATTGCTACTTTTTGCATGTCACATAACTTGGCCTGCTTACCAGAATATAGTAAATTCACTTGAGTAAACCAAGGAGCTCTTCTCGTGCTTCACCTTGGTCAGGAAGAACCTACAATTTCCCTTTTTGTCAGTCCTTTAGAGATCAATTTCTTTTTCTATGGCATGTTTGTTTCAGCATGTTGTCACATATGCAACACTGAGCAAGTAATATTCACCACTTTATTCCCAAAAAAAAAAAAAGATATAGTAATGTACATGCTACAGTGATCTGTCACCACCGTGCCTGTCACCATAGCACTGGATACTTATAGACTTATTGAGGCTCCATTGTGAGCCCATAAAAATAGTTATTCAGTGTCTGTGCACACTAGTTAACACAGGCTCTGCTGTGTTCAGGCAGCCAGCAGCTCAACTGAGAGTGTGGAGGTGCTCTGTGACTGGCGTGTACTGTCACCAGTTGTTTTTCAGTAATCTAAGATAGTGACAGCTTGCGCCCATGTACGCACGAGAAGGCTGCATGCAAGCATCAAGCCCTTAAAATTGAAATTTAATAAATCTGTAAATCTGTGACATGCAAACTACTCTGAAATCATTCATTGTAAACTCATTACCCAGAAGACAAAAATCCTACAGGTTCTCTCTCTCTCTCTCTCTCTCCGCCTGTCTCTCTTTCAATCCAGCTGTTTGATTATTTTCTACTTGTTATATATCCAGTAATGTTGTGGGAACTTGGACAAGAAAAGCTCTAAAAAAATACATCACAGTGTTACCAGTAAGCAAAATATCTGAAAACCTGAAAAAGGAAAAAATAAATATACAAGAAATAAAGAAGACAGTGGTGTACTCACTAATCTGGTATTTTCTGGGACACTTTGAAAGGTGGTGGGTTGTTGTCAAACCATTTGCAATGCCATGCCATGAAAGCAAAAATTTACTAGAACAGACTCGACCATACGATAAAAATGATGGATAAAACCAAAACACAGTAACAAGTGTAAAATATATCAAGAAATAAGTACATCTGTGCTGTGACACTTGTCACAAAGAAATGAAATGGCTCTCATTTCGCTCTTCAAAGCTAAGAGGCTAGTTTTTCTCAGGTATCAAATTCAAATTATTATGATGTCTACAAAATGCCTATACCAAATACACAGAACTTATGAAGGGAATCTGTCAGTACTAATGATGTAATGACATTCTAAATGTTCAGCACACTTACGGACAAACCCATGCCATCCCAATATCACATGACCAGGATGCCAATGTATGTTGACAACACAAAATCTGTTCTGCACATCAGAATGCTCACTCAGGAGATATTTCTACTCTATGGTTCATCTTGACACCCCACAAACAAGTGATTTGTGAAGCAGTTTTAACCAATATTATGAACACCATTGCGTTGAGAAGTTCTGCTATGATAAATGAATTGCTGTGTTTTGCAGCTGATTTCTGTATCCCCAAGAATACTTGCAAAAAATAAATTTAAAATGAATGAGAATTATAATTTATCAAACATGTTTTGAAACACATTTCTTGAGCACTGTATTCTAGCTTACAACTTACAATACATTTTTCACTGATGGGATGTGGATTGTGTACATCTTTCCAGTGTGGTCATACAATTCGTTTTTCATTTATTAGTCCTCAATTTCTTTTTTTATTCATTTGTCTTATAGTTTAACTGCAATTATTTACACAGTTTGTTGGTATGAGTAGTAGGTATAGAGATGCTGTAGACAGCACCACTACTGATTACCATAATTCTTCTTATCCAGAGTTAGATTATATGAAATGACAAGGGACTTGAGTATAGCCTTATAATATATTTCCCCTGAACATTTAAATTTTAATGTCCTCTGCTTAGAAGTTAAGAACTTTGTGCACATATTTCATAAATAACTCAAAATCATCCGATGGTGCATATTGTATTGTGACTATTGCTATGAACTTCTCATCAGTTCTACATCTACAGAGCAAGCTTCAAAATGCTAATCACTGCAAAATCAGGGGGTGTATTTTATATTATTTCTTGATATAAATGGCACTTCTCAGAGTAGTTCATTGTCCCTAAAAACCTATGCACCCCAACATAAAGTTCTCACTCAATATGGGCAAAGCAAAACAAAACAAAATTGCACAACCACACTTAATAATTAGAGAAACAAGTTGCATCAATATTACCACACATTGCTGCTAAACAGCCTGGCGGTATTGAAGCATGAATTGTCTGTGATCCATCAGAGCGGCAGGGATTTCCATGTGATTAGTGGTCTATCACTGTGATTTACCTACACATGTGTCATCTACGAAGCAATTGGTTGTGGGTGATATCACTGCAATCCGTCACATGCCTTGACCCCTCCACACATGAGTGATTTGATAAAAAATATCTACCACAAAGCCCTGAATAATAAGAGTGCCACCAACTCGATGGCAGCCACCATTTTGGACCCAAAATATAAAGCATATAAAATTATGACTTTCATATGTCTGTCACTGAATTCATTGCATGTTATTTTCCACCTAAGACGAGAAACATTTCTTCGCACTTACTTTTGTGAAAAGTAGCATATGCCCTACATGTAATATCCTTATATATTATGTTCATTGAATTTGTTAGAGGGAGGTATTTTTGAACTGCCAACACTTTTGAAACATGACTGCATACTTCTTCTACATGTTAATGTCTTTAATGTTTATGATTGTTTCGCAGATTATAACTCTTTTTATGTTTATGTAATATAGCCAAAAAATACAAGAAATTTATCATTTGTCTGGTGCCTGTGTCTTAAAATAATCTTACCAAATTTCTCATCCTATACTTTAACTACACATTTTGCAGTGGTGTCCCTCTCTGCCTGGTGATTATACTGCCTTGAAAGAATATAATAAACACCTTTGTCAAAAATATATGTAGAGTACCTTCATGACAGTATGGCAAGATAAAATACTATGAGGGAGTTTCTTGGCTGCTTTGCATGCATCTCCCCCCAGTACTTGAAGTAACAACTCTGTTTCCAAAATTTATTTTCCACTGAAACAGAAAACTTTTTGTGCCATTGGAATCATGTTTAATGCTGCTGCAGATACACATCCTAAGCAGTTGTTTGTCATGTAATTTTGAGTTTGATTAATCTATGAACCTTTTCTTATTCTGACTATTCACTTGCTAGAAGTATTACACAATACACATCAAACACGTATTTCTGCTTAACTCATTTTACAGTTCTCTTTGCTAGATAATTCAGAAACTGTTTTTCCTCCTGTGAAATCTTATATCTGAGGCTGATCTCTAAATTTGTACTTAGAGGCATGACTGCATCATTGTTGCTTTGTGACGCATCACAAGGACACCTATGTTCTAGGTAGTCGATGAAGAATCAAGCATTTTTCTGTCCGATGACTGATGTGGCAGTTGGAACAAAAATACTGTACGCAGTTTTTGCAGGGAATCTTGTGAACGTTTGCACAATAAAGCACAGTGGGAACCTTTTTCATTGAAAAGTTAATTTTGATTGTTAATTTCTACCATTATTACCAGAATTACTACTGTTTTCCAGGTGTTTTTTTTTCCAAACAGCATAATAATATTCATAGCAAACTGCAGAGCACATCATCGTGTTTTTCTTCGACTGCTTTACACATTGTGGTTTTTCTCTTCATCCAAATCATTGATTTAAACCACAGGAAAATTATGTCTATAAAATATGCAACTTACACAGCAGAATATTAAAGTATACATTTTTCTACTGCACTTATAACTGCTGAAGCATCATGATTTAAATGCTTAATCAGGGCTAACTTTCATTTTACTGTAATGCCCTGGCTTATTATGTTTTCTCATAGGTTTTTTTTATTGTTTTTAGGGCACAAAACTGATTTCTCATAGGCTGCAAATAATGTTCTGGTTTTTTGTCTTGTCCAAAATCACACGTCTTTACAACAGGCTCAATAGCGACAATTGAGAATAGGAAGTTATTGTCTTCAGTCACTTGTTGCGAAGAATAATGGTGAGAAGTTATTAAAGGTTTCTCATATTTGTCAGAAAAAGGGCTTCATCAGGCATGAAATACAGTTTCTTTAACACCATTCTTGTGATTCATCTTAGATTGATCAGATGTGAAATGAAGCTAATAAATGAAAATATTTTTGAATATGTAATATGGTACTGTATTTAAAGCTCTTTCATAACTGTATTATGAATAAAGTAATCTTAGGGAAGCAATAGGAAAAAAACTTGCACTGAGTGAGGACCGATATTGTACCTGTAAATCAGCTTCCTACATTTAAACTACCCATGATACCAGTGTGTGCATGCTAAATATAATATAATTTAATTGTTAAGTACTGTATAATGTGAGAACTGTTTTTTATTTCACATACTCTAGCAAGCTCAAATGGAGATGTTTCCTCTCTTCCAATTCGATGCAGCCATATTTTTCATCTTTTTGCACTCCTTTAGCCTTGTTGTTGTTGTTGTGGTCTTCAGTCCTGAGACTGGTTTGATGCAGCTCTCCATGCTACTCTATCCTGTGCAAGCTTCTTCATCTCCCATCTCCCATCCTTTAGCCTTATGGAATTCAAAAAAACCTGCTACCACCCCCTGCCCTTGAGTAGCATTTTATCGCACAATAATGCAGAATTCTTTACCACACAAAATTTGATACATTTTGTTAGACTCTCAATTTAACACAAAATGATACACTCCTATATAGGTACTAAGATAACCCCTAATTAGATCAATTCTCCCACTTAGGTACTCTAATGTGCTACTTGGGTCAAAAATGGCTGCCTTGTACCACATGATGTTCAGCTGACCGACGGCAGCGCTAAGCTGTTGGCAATCCATGTATAAAAGAAAGTACCTTTCTTAATTCAGGGCTTTATTCAACCAGTGTTACAAGCACGGCAGTGTGGTGAGATTGTGCAATGGAAACTGAGCTGCTTGCTTAATGGTGGCTGTAGTTGTTCTGCATGAGTCTACTACTACTACTTGTAAAGTAGAAACTATCTCAAGAAATTGGTTTTAAAGAAATAAAACCTATCTCATACTATTTCACGGAAGGAATTACGATATCATCCAAATGACTGGCATAATCACAAGTGTATGACTGAAAGCACTTGCCTAGAGTTACTAAAAATTCTTACATCAGCATATGGAAAAGTGACACAAATATGTGGCAGTTAGTATCAGACCAACAGTGCATCTTTCAAAATTATTAGCAACTGGGAATCTTATGAAGACCTTTTTTGACATTGATATCACCACAATCCTTAAAGAAAATTATTCTAGAAGCATGTGCAGCCATTTGCCAAACTCTAAAGTATTGTTATAAGGTAATGGACATAATGGAAAATTTCTATTCACTAAATTTTTATTGTTAAAATGTACAGCTTAAAATCAAACATTATTCAGATGAATCAAAGGCATAAACAAAGTTCTATAATGTCTGCTTCTGTTGTTACTGGCGCTAGTATTTCATTATTAATAATTTGAGAACTGTTTGTTTTAAGTGGGGAATTACAGCAAAAATTCCTAGTCTCTTCCTGAAATAGGACTTCATTTATGAGGCTTTCAACATATAATCGCTGGATGTTGAGCATGGTTCTTATCTTGCAGCCATTGTTTTGACCAAATACGTCAGCATAATCACCTTCATGGATTTTGCCCAAAACTTCTGTGATTGCCTCAGTGGCTTTGCTGCAGTCACCCTTTTCCTTATAATGAGCTGCTACAGTCCTGGCTAGGAGTAGCCTCATACCTCTTCTGGATCGTCATCATCTTCCCCCCTCAAACGGTGTCCATTGTTACTGTGTACTGTCTTGCTTCTCCTCAAACATGCAATAAAAACACTGTGCTGTTTTGGTTGCAGTTCCCATCTATAGAGCAAGAATGGAAAGAAATCAGAAAGGAACTCAAAAGTAGATGGGATTTCTGCAATTGTCTGGGAACAGCCAATAGAAAACACTTGCCAATTGTGCCTCCACCTGAAGTGGGATCTTAATTTTTCAACTACAAGCACTTTTACAGTGAGTAGTTTCACCACTAATGCAAAGCATCATCTTATTTACTTTCATTATGGCACAAAGGGACATGTTTGTAATGGTGGCACAGTGAAAAATATAGGTTTCTGTAGAAAATTTACCAATGACACTGTAAGTAGTTTCCATCATATATGATAGTGAAATGTACCAATAATGGGATATATGGATATAAAGCTTGTATTCAAAAATGACATAGTACACTGCATACACCTAGTAATATATTCTAGAGTGAACTGCCTATCACAGCCACAAACATTCTATCTTTCTGTGCGAGAATGCTGGTCAGCAATCCTATTTGTGGTGATGTTCCACACCCCCCCCCCTCCCCACCCGTTCCCCAGAGTGCAGAGCAGTGGTGAGCACCACTGGTATTCTTTGATGGCTGTCACTTGAATATCATGTACAGATGGTACAGAGCGAACTGTGTTGGGAGACGATGGTGTTGAGTGTAGAATAACGTGCTGGGGGTTGGAGTCGATTCTGCATCTGCGACCACTGATGGTAGTGGACTGCTTATGGGCAGCAGTGGTAGTCGTGGTGTAGCCAGAGGAGGCAAGAGATGCAAAGAGTTAGCCAGCAGGGTGATAGTAATCTTGCCTTCTGGAGAAAGCCAGGAGAACACAGCAGCAAAATCCGTAGTCGGCAGTAAATGGATGTTGTGGATGATTCGAGTAGCAATTGGCATGCATGGGGAGTTCAGAGTCACACGACTAACTTTAGCCAAAAGTTCCATGTTGACTAGCTTGACTTCAGCTTAGAATAGTAACAGTCACTGGTTCAGCGAGTTGTGAAACTGGTTGGAGCTGAGTCACCACAAGTGTTCTACGGTGCATGGTGGAGGGTACCCTGTACCATTTCTAGTAATTTCCCTTCCTGATCCACTGGCAAACAGAGCAAGGGTAAAACGAGTGTCTTTATGTTTCTGTATGAGCCCTAACTGCTTGTACCTTATCTTCATGTTCCTTATGCAGAATTTATGTTGGCGACGGTAGAATTGTTCTGCAGTCAGCAGCAAGTGCTGGTTCCCTTAATTTTTTCAATAGTGTTCCAGGAAAAGAATGTCACCTTCCTTCCAGAGATTTCCATTTGAGATCCTGAAACACTTCCATTATTCTTGCATATTGTTTGAACATACTGGTAACAAATCTAGCAGCATGACTCTGAATTGCTTTGGTGTCCTCATTTAATCAGCCTGGTGGTGACCCCAAACACTCGAGCAGTACTCAAGAATAGGTCGCTTTAGCATCCTATATGTGCTCTCCTTTACAGATGAACAACACATTCCCAAAATTCTCCCAATAAACCAAAGCCAATCATTCACCTTCCCTAACACAATCCTCACATGCTTGTACCATTTCATATTGCTTTGCAATGTTACGCCCAGTTATTTAAACAATGTGACTGTGTCAGGCAGCACACTACTAATGCTGTATTCAAACATTATGTTTTTTCCCCTATTCATCAACATTAACTCACATATTTATGCATTTCAATCTAGCTGCCATTCATCACAACAATTAGAAATTTTGTACTCCTGAAGGGCAGTTGGTTCATCCATTGTGGGGAGGATCCATGCAGGTTTCAGTCTGTTAATGGAAATCATTGTACAAATACTGTTTAGACTGATGTTAAACGTGTGACTATCCCATTTCAACACATGGAATGGCCTGGTACAGTGCAGTTGGAAGTGCCAGCTGTATGGTATCCTCAAAGAGCATGATGTATGAACAGTCTGTGAGCTTCTTGAGGATGAATGGCACTGAGGCCAAAAGTGCAGATGGGGGAGCCACTAATGAATTACAGATGTGATTTTTGACATGCTGCACCAGTGCGGCGAGTTCTTCTGAGATGATTGTAGAAGTTCGAAGAGCAAATTCCACCAACAATGTGAGGTTCTCACTGTAGAGCATTTCTGCAAGTGAGGGTGGCCGTGCGGTTCTAGGTGCTACAGTCCGGAACCGCGGGACTGCTACGGTCGCAGGTTCGAATCCTGCCTCGGGCATGGATGTGTGTGCTGTCCTTAGGTTAGTTAGGTTTAAGTAGTTCTAAGTTCTAGGGGACTGATGACCTAAGATGTTAAGTCCCATAGTGCTCAGAGCCATTTGAACCATTTTTTTTTTTTTTTTTTTTTTTTTTTTTTGCAAGTGAGGCATGTAAGTCATCTTTGAACCCATACAGACTGTAAATCCTCAGTCTATGTGCCTCCATGGCACATGAGTGCTGTCTTAATTTTGTGGTGCCATTCTTCCACAACAACATTGTCCTGGGGATAGTACACTGTGGTACAATGGCGAGTGATGCCTCAGAAGGTACAGAGGGTGCTGAAGAGTGATGATTCAACTGACGACCCTGATCGATGGTGATGGTACCCAAGCAACTGAAACAGAATACCCAAGCCATGTCAAAGGCTCAGGCCATAGATTCCACCATGATGTCTTTGACCAACCCAGCTTCCACCCAGCACAAAACTTGATCAGTCATGTAGAGTAGATACCTATACCTATCTGATCCTGGCAGGAGTCCAGGAAGGTCCAAGTGTACGTGACAGAAGTGCCCACACAGTATGTTGAACCTGCCAAGGTGCATTTGCATGTGATGGCTCACCTTTCTGTGATGACACTGGAGCATACTCACATCTTTGCATGGCCGTCATGTCTCATGCCTGGCCAAACAAAGCACTCGATGACTTGCTGCATCATCAGTCAAACTCCCAGATGAGCAAGGTTGTTGAGACTATTGAAGATTGGTAGTTGCATCAGTGTGGGCAGGAATGGTCAAAGTCTGTGCTGCCACACATTGCAAAGGATGCTAGCAGCCAAATTGGGAATTGATCAACACTGATTTTTTAGATTGGCAGAATTGTCATACTGTCATACTGTTGAAGACTGACTATGACCAGAAGATCAGTCAGCTTTTAGAGGATCCTGCTTACAGTTCACTAGAGAACGACCCCACCCATAGAGTGGACAGGAAAACCAGAGCTTTGTTCAAGGAAATAGGATGGCCTGAGAAGGTTGTTAAGCAACTGAAAGCTAAGACACCAGCACCACCTAGATTGTATGGAGGCCCATAAAGAGGGTATACTGCCGCATACTATCATAAGCAATATTGGTGCAGCCACCTATCCTACAGCCACCCACCTTAAGAAGATGTTAGCACCATATTTTATTTATTTATTTTTTTATTTACACGTCAAGTTCCGTAGGACCAAATTGAGGAGCAAATCTCCAAGGTCATGGAACGTGTCAGTACATGAACTTACAACATAAAAGTAATAAGTAGATAAAAATAAATGTTCATGAACCTGAAAAAAGTCAGTCTATAAGTTTAAGCCGGCCGGTGTGGCCGAGCGGTTCTAGGCGCGTCAGTCTGGAACCACGCGACCGCTACGGTTGCAGGTTTGAATCCTGTCTCGGGCATGGATGTGTGTGATGTCCTTAGGTCAGTTAGGTTTAAGAAGCTCTAAGTTCCAGGGGACTGATGACCTCAAATGTTAAGTCCCATAGTGCTCAGAGCCATTTGAACCATTTTTTATAAGTTTAAGTAAACGCTATCAGCAATACAATAAGAATCAACTTAATTTTTCAAGGAACTCCTCGACAGAATAGAAGGAGTGACCCATCAGGAAACTCTTCAGTTTCAATTTGAAAGTGCATGGATTACTGCTAAGATTTTTGAATTTGAGTGGCAGCTTATTGAAAATGGATGCAGCAGTATACTGCACACCTTTTTGCACAAGAGTTAAGGAAGTCTGATCCAAATGGAGGTTTCATTTCTACCGAGTATTAACCTAGTGAAAGCTGCTTATTCTTGGGAATAAACCAATATTGGTAACAAGAAATGACAATAAGGAATATACATATTGAGAGGCCAATGTCAAAATACCCAGGCTCGTGAACAGAGGTCGACAAGAGGTTCGTGAACTCACACCACTTATTGCCCGAACCACCTGTTTCTGAGCCAAAAATATCCTTCTAGAATGGGAAGAGTTACCCCAAAACATAATACCATATGACATAAGTGAATGAAAATAAGCAAAGTAGACTAATTTATGTGTCAAAGTATCACTCACTTTTGATACCGTTCGAATAATAAAAATGGCAGTATTAAGTCTTTGAACAAGATCCTGAACATGAGCCTTCCATGACAGCTAACTATCTATCTGAACACCTATAAATTTGAAATGTTCAGTTTCACTAATCATATGCCCGTTCTGTGAGATTAAAACGTCAGGTTTTGTTGAATTGTGTGTTAGAAACTGTAAAAACTGAGTCTTACTGTGATTTAATGTTGGTTTATTTTCTACAAGCCATGAACTGAGATCATGTACTGCACTATTTGAAACCGATTCAATGTTGCACTAGTTTACTGCCAAGCTAGTGTCATCAGCAAACAGAAATATTTTAGAGTTACCCATAATACTAGAGGGCATATCATTTATATAAATAAGGAACAGGGCCCTCACAGTACCCCACTCAGATCCCACATCACAGCCGTTATCAACATTGTGAATAATGACCTTTTGCTGACTGTTGCTAAAGTAAGAGTTAAACCAATTCTGAGCTACTTCCCTTATTCCCTAATGGTCCAACTTCTGGAGCAATATTTTGTGATCAACACAATCAAATGCCTTAGTTAAATCAAAAAATACACCAAGCATTCAAAACGTTTTGTTTAGCCCATCCAGTACCTCACAGAGAAAAGAGAATTTTCAGTTGTTAAATGACTTCTAAAGCTGAACTGTACATTTGATAGTAAATCGTGTGATATAAAATGAGCAATTAACCTTACATACACAGCCTTTTCGATAACTTTTGCAAACACTGATGGCATAAAAATAGGTCTAAAATTATCTACGTTATCCCTTTCTCCCTTTTTATAAAGCGGCTTTACTACTGAGTACTTTAATCGCTCAGGAAACTGACCATTCATAAAGGAAAAATTACAAATATGGCTAAATACAGGACTAACATGTGCAGCACAGTACTTTAATATTCTGCTAGACACTCCATCATAAACATGAGAGTCCTTAGTCTTCAGTGATTTAATTATTGACTCAATCTCCCTCTTGTCTGTATCACAGAGGAGTATTTCAGACATCAATCTTGGAAAGCCATTTGCTAAGAAATTTATATGATTTCCTGTAAAAACTAAATTTTTATTCAATTCACCAGCTATGCTCAGAAAATGATTGTTAAATACTGTACATATATCTGATTTATCAGTAACAGAAATATTATTACTGCGAAATGACTTTATATCATCGACCTTGTGCTGCCGACCAGACACTTCCTTCACAACTGACCATATGGCTTTAATTTTATCCTGTAAATTAGCTATTCTATTTGCATGCCACATACTCTTTGCCTTGCTAATAACATTTTTAAGCACCTTACAATACTGTTTGTAATGGGATACTGTAGCTTGATTGTGACTACTTCTAATATTTTGATATAATTCCCGCTTTGTTCTACATGATATCCTTATCCAACTAGTCAGCCACCTGGACTGCCCCTTACTGCTAGTACCCCGTTTAGCATGTTGTAATGGAAAGCAACTCTCAAAGAACATGAGAAATGTGTTATGGAAAGAATTGTATTTATCCTCTATATTACCGGCAATATAAACATCTTGCCACTCTTGTTCCTTGACAAATTTTAAAAAGCTCTCTATTGCTGTTGGATTAACTTTCCTACATAGTTTGTAATTAAATATGACATTGGTTTGAGTACAAAAGCCTTTTAGTGTTAAAATTTGTGCATCATGGTCTGAAAGGCCATTCACCCTTTTACTAACAGAATGCCCATCTAGTAATGAAGAATGAATAAAAATATTGTCTATGACTGTGCTACTGTTCCCCTGCACCCTAGTTGGAGAAAACACAGTTTGCATCAGATCATATGAATTTTGGAGATCTACCAACATCCTTTTTATTGCACAATCATATACAAAATTAATATTGAAGTCACCACATATAACTACTTTCTGGTACTTCCTACAAAGTGAATCAAGAACCCTCTCAAGCTTAAGCAAAAATGCTCTGAAGTCCGAGTTAGGGGACTTATAAACAACAACAATTAGAAGTTTAGTTTCACTAAATTCAACTAATGCTGCACAACTTTCAAATATCTGTTCAGTGCAGTGTCATGATACATCTATGGACTCAAATGAAATACTGTTTTTTACGTACTGAACCACTACCTCACCCCACAAGGAATTCCTTGAGAAACAGCCAGCTAATCTATAGCCTGGTAAAGGAAGCCTCTGAACTATCAAATTATTTAAGTGGTGCTCTGATATACCAATAATTTCAGAGTTAACCTCTATTAGCAGTTCGCTAACTTTATCTCTAATACCTCTTATATTTTGATGAAATATGATAATTCCTTCTCTACTTGGAAACATTACATCCTCTGAAGGTGAGTCCTTAGTTAGAGGGACTTCCTTTAAGCAGGTATACCTATCAGCTGACTTCAATCTAAAAAAGGTGCAGCTCTAACACCAACTACTACCGTATGTGGGAAAGTGTGTCCACCACATCCACAACTCATCAGACTTCATGGAACATCTCAAAAACCTACGAATCTCTAAGAAATACATCATGG